>NC_143441.1:38975000-39275000 GCF_987193195.1 Phasianus colchicus
TTTCTCCAGAGATATGCATTGCAGAAAACACTGCTAGTGAGCCTGGATCCTTTTTAAAGAGGCAGATATAATCAGGCTCTAAAACACATTATAAATATGACGCTGTGAGGAATTTACATATAGTATTTAATAGTAAAAGCCATCAAATGTTTGTCGTTAAATGACACCAAAATAATTATTTGGGAGAAATATCTTGCATATTAGCAATAAAGGAAAGGAGAGCTCTCACGTACAATAAAGACTCAGAATAATTTGTTGAGAACTAGTTCAAAACAAGATCCTACCCATTATGCACACAACGAAAACATGAGACTGAAGCTCAAAGCTTACAGGAAGTTGACAACGATAAAGCTATGGGGACGATTTGTTATCAAGCAACAAAACAAGTTCAGTTTCAAAACATCCTCCTGTGCTGCACACTACACTGGGAGCTCCAGGTGAACGCTTCAACAGAGGGTGGAACTAGATGATCTGAAAAGCCCCTTCCAATCCAAACCATTCTAGGATTCTATGATGCCATCAGCAGCTCTCCTCAAGCCATGTCCCCATGCTGCTGGCTGAGCTGGAGCAGCCCCTGACGGCCCCAGCAGGGCCCCACAGCCCTCAGCACAGCCCAGCAGCCCCAGCAACCCAGCCCCATGCCCTCGTGGCTCCCCAGGGGCTCTGCACCGCTCACTTTTCCAATCCTTCACCTTATATAAGCACTTCATTTATCAGAGAGAAAAGGGAAAAATCCATTCGGCGCTGAAACAGACTGCCACCTGCACTGCTTCCTAATGTAAGCAAATCCCAGTGGATGGATTCAGCACCAGGCTTTTCCGCTCTACCAATAAATCACTCTCAGAAATATTGTTTAAACTTTACGTGGACTGCTAACCAGCAAGAGCAGCAGTTTTTTTTATATGAAATTCAAACAATTCAATAATTAATCCAATTTCCTGGAAGAACCCAGACGGCCATGGTGTATTTCAGGAATCAGATTCGCCATAAGTATATTGGTGGTATAATAATCATACTGCTAGTGCACTTAATAAAAGAAAAATAACTGGAGTACATAGTACTGGAGTACAGTATGGCTCTACAAAGTCCAAAGAAAATGTTCCATAGACCCAATTCTTTATAAGTTTGTGTTTGGTGGCTCATGTGTGCGTGTAAAGGGATTGGAAATTCTGCTCCTGGAAAACTGCAGACCATGAACCGTGCAGACATCATCGTTGTCTCCTGCAGTGCTGGCATCCCATCCATTTATCAGGCCAGCTGTCTCACCAGGTAAAAATAAAGCAGTGCTTTGCGTTCACAAGGATGCAATCAGGTCAGAGCCGGGGCTCACTGCATTCAGGAGTCTGAAAGTAGGCAGGGAGAGCATCACAAACAGCAGCAGAACAAAAATCAGTTCTGGTCTGAAAAACTTCTCCAGCAACAGAGAATAAAAATAAGCGAGCGTTCAAACAAACTGTACCACTTCTCTCTTTCATAGTTCACTGCTATTAATTTTAATTAACTTACTTAACTGAAATGGCCAGAATTCTGTTCCCTTCAAAAAATGTCTTCTCACAGACTTTGATTAGCTTCACAGAAATACGGCAGATGACTTTAAATGGCATGAAGGTGGATTTATTGGCAGCAGTGTCAGATTTGCACTTAGCAAGGAATTGGCAGATAGCAGAAAATGGCTGGAGAGGATTCAAGCTCCAAAGACTCCAAGCTGTAAAAGGATTGATTTGAAAAGCAAAGCATAACATATTTACTTCAGTTAAAATTAATAAAAGCTTTTAACTAAAAACATGAAGAAATTAAACTTCCACTGAAAAGCAATTGCATTGCTTCAAAGGTATGGTCAAAGGGATATTTATTGCTTTCCTCCTTTGCTGTGTCATTTATTGCCTCTAGCTGTAGGAAGGTATATTGATCTCCTTGATCGGGTATATGTTCAGAAGTCAGATTAAACCCGAAGCTGCACAAAATTACTTAGCATACAGGAAATAAAATGCTTTATTTTCATCCTAAATCAACTGTAGAAAAAAGCAGTGTATTCACTGTGAATGAAAGGCAGAGAGCCCGAAGCCCCAGAAAGCGCGGAGCGCTCCGAGTAGCAGCCCTTTGTGCAGGTATACAAAGGCCCTGGCCAGGCTCTACAACAACAGAAAGGATGCGGTTTCGTGCCAAAACATGTTCTCACTACTGAAACATCACCAGCTGAAACCATCACTTTATTTGGTCGTGGGGGGATTTTTTATCCCAAGTTCGGTTCTTTCTTTACAAATGTCACAAAATTGCTTGTAGCGGTGCTTAAAATACCAGCTCCCACACTGACACCTCATTAACGCTGGCAGCCCTACCGTTGGGGACAGGCCAGCGGTGCCGCTGACAGAACTCTTTGCCAAGACACCAAGCAGGCCAGGGTTGCTGCAATGGGGCTGCCGGGCCTTGCTGCAGCTGCCTCAGCCCCACACATCCCCAGCCTGTCAAGCCATGCGCAGCTGCTGCGGCCACAGCACAGACATCATATATGGCACTGTTTGACTTTGTGGAGTCATTTCAAAACTGCGTTCAGCCAGAATGGTTCACAGAGGATGCAGAAAAGGCAAGACAGCTTTAAAAAGAGAAAAGGAAAAGAAGAAAGGAAGAGAGAGAGAGGAAAGGAAAAAGGGACAAAAAGATCAGTGTTTCAGCTTTGCTGCTTTATGCTGTCACACCTGTATGAGACACATCTATGTTAGCAATGGGACATTCTGTCTTTTTCCAATGGCACTTAAAACCCTCAAATGACATTCAACCTCTTCTGTTTCTTACAGCTACAGTTAGCTTATTTCTTCCCTACTGCTACTCGTCAGTGATGTATCTGCAGGAAACTGAGCGAGTCATGTTCCTGCTTTGCAGGACGCAGCATTAGATTTCACTTTCTTGGAATAAAGCTGAGAGATGCTTTACCTGGTAAACTGGCAGGTGATGGGTCTGGTCTAGCAGCCTGGATGGAGCTTACCTAGCTGCAAGTCTGCAACTGAGGCCCCACAAGAGGGGCAAATACAGCCAGCTCTGCTGTTTGGATGAGCTTATGGCCCGAGAAGCCAGGGATGCTTCAGGTTCACATATCTCAAGTGACAGCAGGCTCTAGAATCACATGACTACAGGCATCAAAGGGAGAAGTTCAGAGGAAGGCTACAGCAGAAACTTCCATGCACACAGGTCACCAAGGGCAGTCACACATCCTGCATTCAATGGGTTGTGTTGCTCTCCATCATCACTCTGCTCTGCACATTGCTTCTCCTTTCTCCCACTGAACTATACTATACGCTGCAAGAGCCTTAGAAAATGCCTGAATATCATGCCTTGGGCTGTGATGTGCACTGGCACAGCAGCAATACTGAATAAAATTCAAGTCAGAACAGCAAGGATTTTTTTAATTCTCACTTCCCTTGGCCACTCTTAATAACTCTGGATAAGAGGAAACTGTTGGCATCTACTAGTAGGTCTGTCATCCACAAATTTCATCCATTACATTGTGCAAAGAAACCCACACATGGACAGTTTGCTTATATCTCTTTTTGAAAGAATTTACTTTTCACTGACTTAATATGTTATTCTAGATTAAATTGCAAATTTCTGCAAAATAACTTAAGAATAATGTATGTTTTTGTCAGCAGCAGAAGTCATAGCTCATCCCATCGTTTCTAATGCTTACATGAAAAAGTCAATAAAATGTGAAAAAAGCAGAGAAAGCTCCCTTTGCACTTGACAGCCCCAGACCTATCAAGGCTTAGAATGCTGCTGGTACCACCACATAAATAAAACTGCCAAACAAAGCACACACATAGAAGTACGTTACTGTCACTTCCAGAATTTCTTAAGGGTTTGCCAGTAAGGAATTAGAAATTCACTCATGTCTGAAAAGTATGCTGTTTTTTCCACTTAAATTCACAATTTTTACTTTGGAACTGCAGAAAGGTGAGCCACAAAGTCACACGCTGAAGCCAGATCTTCATGTTGCCCTGCACCACGCCTGCACAGCAAGGTCACCCAGATAATTCGATCCACGGATGTGTCTGCCTGCAAGGGGAGAGGAAATCAACACGTCTTCATGAAACTCACTTGCCTGCCTGGGTCCTCCTTAGTCTTAATAACAAAGAAAAATTAGGGCACTTTAAGAAAAAGTGGAGGAAATCATAAACAATGACAGATCAGCTATAAAACCACCCAGTGAAATGAGGACAAACTTTGCCATTCTTTTTAAGCTATCAGAATCTTCTCCATGAGACCAGATCTTTTCTGTGTCAGACACAGCATGAAGAGATTTTCATTTTTAGAGCCATAAGGAACTTGACAAGTCAACCTACTATAGTTAATAGTGTGTTAATCTTTATGCATAATAATCGCAAACCTACATTGTACAGGTTTGGTAATCATAACTGACATGAGCTGAATCTGAAGTACACATTTCTTTCAAAAAAAGATGCGTATGTAGGTGGATGCGTTGTAGAAATATAATATACTACATGGCTGAGCCTAGGTAAGCTGGTGATTCTCAAACGTCAGCATCAGCTGCACAAAGTTAGGGTTGAAATCTACTCTCCTAAATACCTGTTCATCCTTCTTATGACACTGACTCTAAGGAGCTCAGTGAATAGTAGATAAAATAGGTATCTAACGAGGTATGACAGAAACTCTGATGGAGCAAAACAGCAGACATCTAAATGCTAATAAATAAATGAAGTAAAAATTTACTGCCAGCAACCATGCTGGCAGCATAGTTGTTAGCCATAGGTTAGCCATATGTTAGCCATAGGAAACTGTAGCTCTGCAGCTGGAGAAGGGCAATATTCGGCAAGCCAGAGAAGCAGAGGAACTCATCCAGCTTTGATTATTTATGGTGTGATGATGAAAGAACAATTTTCCATACGAGAAACCGCTTTCAAGTTTAAAAGCAAAGCTGAAACAGAGATTTAATGAAAAATCAGAGGGGAAAAGAACTACAGCTACAAAAACAATAACATTCATTTTAACAATTTAAAACTATAATTCCTGTGCAAAACCAGATGTTAGCTTGTCCGACTTGAAGGTAAACAACAAACTGCACTCATGACGACCATTCTGTTGAACAGCACTATCTAACAGTACTGTAAATACAGCTTATTTCGTACTTCCAAATGCTATCAAACTGAACACAAATTCAAAACAAATGCGTTTTTAAAACAAAGAATAGCTTTGCATCAAATACAGATGTATTTTCAAAAACCCCAACCTTTCATGATCTACCATAATCCTAATAGCCTGAAATGTAAGAATGCTTTCAGGCTCAGAAAAAAAAAGGTTTCTAATTTTAAACATTTATGAGAACACCGAGAAGCAGCTTAGAACTATGCTTTAAAACATATTTTCAGGTTTTAAATTGCTGAAATCTGGGCCCTGTTTACCCACTTGGCCTGGACTACAGACGGGGAAAGAAGTTCAGGAACATAATGAAAGTGAAGGATTGTACATGAGAATTTCCAGTTAAATAAAAATAAAAAAAACCAACTGGCTCCTGAGTCCCAAACCTCCCCCAGGAGCACAGCAAGCCCCTCCTTTAAGGAAACGAGAGAGTGACTCTTCTTGGTAAAAAAAAAAAAAAATAGCACTAAACCACTCATCTACATCACTGGCTCTGATGCATCATTTTAAAACAAACTTTTGGAAAGTATTTTGGAGGGACTACCCAGCCATCATCTGTGCTGTGCCTGCATAGGGGGAACTCAGTGTCAGCACTGCTCTCGTTTCAGTGTATTTTAAACTATACTCAGTATATTGTATGCATTAAAACATGTTTTTCACACAAGCATAAGAACTGTGTTTTTACAGCAGTTCAGCATACAAAGTATTATCTTAAAACAGTGAACAAATCAGTTGTGTATTCAAAGGAACAGATAGTAAGAAAGAAGTAAAAATCCACAGGGACTCTTCCACCTCACTGAGCAGCCCTGCATTTCTATGAAACCTTTCCTTTTTTAATTTTTTCTCAGCTTCAGTCTTGTAGTCCAACACCAGGCACAGCACCGTACAAGAAACAACATTCAAAACCACTGGCTCAGAAAGCTGCCTTTACTGTTTAAAAACAAAAAACATACATACACAAAATATTCCAACAGCTTCTGGAATTCCCCTTGAAATCCCCAACATTTTTTAGATCTCTTCACAAAATTCTTTTGCAAAACAGTGAGAGGCCACGCAAGGCATTGTAGGAATGATTCTTTCATCACTTAATCCCTCAATTACAGTTTGACCACAAGAAGAAATGAATGGAGTAGTAGTTTAGAAATAGTATTGGTGTATTTTTCAGTTTGCTTTCTGATACACTGATTTCTGTTGAACAGCGATATAGTGACTTCACAGCATCACAAAGAACAGCTGGGAAAGGCCTCTGGATCCATCTGTACAGTAGATGTGGAGATACAAGTGAAAAAACCTCATTACCTGTATCATAGACTCAGACGAACAATTTCCCTTTGCAGCTATGTCTGGGCCAACTACACAGGAATAAAAGAGAAATACCAAGAGTGTTAAAGGCAGAATGCTGCTAAAGGTGTTCACAGCAGTAGTGCTGCTGCCACTGGAGGAACATGGAAAGTGCTTAAAGTTCACAGTGAAACATGTGATCTATTGCAGAACATCAGATTTCCCTGCAGTAACAAACTCAAATTACTATCTTTAAAACAACCTTTTTTCTTTTTTTTTCTTTTCACTTTCATACAGCAGTCAAGCTTTGAGAGTTCCATCTCCACAGGTAGTGAATAACTCTTGTTTTCAATCAAAGGTCTACAGGCAAAAAAGAAAAAAGAAAACTGTAGATTTTTCACATTGAAGTCCAAAGATCCCTGCTATTACTAGGACTGAACATAACACCTAAGAAACTTAGTGTCCAAAAAGACTGAAATTCAGAAAACAAAATGTAAAGGGTTTTTGAAGATAACTATGCTCTGGAATGCAGGTTGTGTGTATGTACCTTCAAAATGATCTACTGATATGCGAAGACACACAGTTTTGGCATAAAATCTAGAACCACAGTCAGGATTGAAATCACACTTTCAATCTGGTTTGCCATTTTGTTCAAGATTGGGATTACTTCATGTAAACTGATTTATTTCTGTGTGTAATGGAACTTAAACGTCTTATTCATTTTAACCATTAGCGTTGAGTATTTGCTGCTGCAAAGTGAATACTAAGTACAGTACTTCATAATCAGCCTGCATTTACCCATCTGGAAAGATAATGGATTAATACATGTTCTATTTAACAAAACAAAGGTGAGCAAAGATTGTAACTGATAACTAAAAAGCCACCATAGTAAGCAAACTTCTGAAGCAATGCATCTCAAGTCAGTTCATCAACACAGCACTAGAACTGAGCCTCAATATTCACCAATGCTAGAAAGTTCAAAAATTCCCTGTTTTGAGAACAAACTAAAAATTGTCCATAAAATAGAAGTGTCTTCACAGTTATGACAACTTTGCCAATGATTACAAAGATCCTCTTTTCTTCCAAATAACTGCTTGCATAAAATGCAGTTATATCCAGCTTTAGACCAAAATTCAATCTTTTTGCTTGGTGTCCCACAACCTACATTTTGTATCTCCTTGGCTGCTTCATTGCTTCCTGACTGAGTCATTTCAGTTTTAGTTAATGTATCAACATTACTTTGATGGTGGAGGTATATTTGTCTTTTCAGTTTTGGAAATGTATAAAACTCCTCCTCGTTGTCACTGCATTTTGCCAAATGTCTTCTTTCATTGCGCTGTTTCCAGAATTGAGCTGCATGTTTGATAAGCTCTCCTCTAGCTCCTCTATTTCCTTGCAGAGCTCCTTCCTTTACTCTTCCCTGGATCTCTTCTCCATGAGAGCATAACAAGTGAAACTTCATTTCACCAAAAGACTGCGCAATGAACTGACATTGACCACATCTGATCTGTAATTTAACTTCTCCTGGATTATGGAACAGGTCTTCAAAATTGCATCTATTTCCCCTGTTATAAAAAAGGAAATAGAAACTATTTCAGAACCAGCCATGCACTAAAGAGATGACAGTTTCTGTCTGCGCAAGTTTCAAGATGACATCTATGAAACAATCTTTTAATTAAAAACAGGCACTGTTACTACAGTATCCAATTTATTAGGAGCAGCTAAAGAACCCAATAAAATAACAGGAAGGCTAATTGCCTTCATAATAGCAAAGTAATCTCAGTAAGAATAATCTTTTAATGCCACTAACCTTTTAATAAAAGGTGAATAACATTTTTTAAGTTCTTAATTTGGTGATGTCATTTCAAACTGTTCTAGCTCTGTGCTAGAAAAGTGCAAATGAGCATTTCCAGTAGATGACTACTAACAGAAACTATCGTGCTTGCACCTGACTGACGTGAAGCCAAAACCACAGGTCCCACCTCTCACTCTGAGCTGGAACCAGGAAAACTTCAAATCGTAGTCTTTTTCTAAAAGCTTGTAAGAGCATTAAAAAAGTTTAAAAAGGTAATTTACAACTGGACAGCCTCTTTCACTAATTTAGGACCGCTCTGCAGTAGAAAGGAAACAAAGATATATATGAGTTAATATGCCCCCAGCTTAAGTTAAGCCAATCAAAAGAAACTCAACAGAACCCTCCCCCCCCTCTCCCCCTCTTGCAACGTCTAGGAAAAGGACCACACTGTCGTTTATTTATATGCATTTACCAATATACTTTTGACAGATTACCTAACAAAATGGATATAGTAAATGATTCATTGTATGACAACTAGTAATGGCTGAAAGGAAAGCACTGCTTAAGTCTCAGTACCTTAAAAATTCTCTGACACCCCAAGAAATGGAATTACGCAAAGCAATACACACACAGTGCAGTGTGGAGGCACCAGGTTAAAGCAGTGGGCTTAATAAAGCACACTTAAAAGTAAATGCAGAATGGAGTTAACAAAAATGCTAACTATTTTACCGTGCCAAGAAAGTTCTCCTCAAACTCATAAAGTAGAAATAAAATAATGTTCTATCCATTTTAATATGGTACATACTAACTTTTTTACTTGGCAAAGCAAAAGCAAAAGCAGAGGTAATCAGCACACAAGACAGATTAGCTCACAGCACTCCAGAGAAGGAAATGGGATAATGATATTTAATAGTGTAAACAAACTACAAGCTAATATTGAAATATGAATTGCTTTTCACTTATTGCAGTTGGTTCACTTATCTTCTGGGAAAAAGCACAAAGTGGATACGATACAGAGATTCAAAAGATTAAGAAAAAATGTTAGGCAGAAGCTATCAACTGACCAAAATTGTTCCTCTGCCAGTTGGGTATTCCTAGAATACATGCAAAACTACTTTGGATGTTTCAGTGAACGTAATAATTTATATTCCATAAATCAACTAAAATACACTAGATAGTTTAATATATTGACTAGATTCCATAGGAAAAAATATTTAAATCATTATCAATCTTACTATAGAGAAAATATATACCAAGAAAAATCAACAATTTTCATAATGGTGATGTTTATGAATTTCTATGAAATTAATATGAAATTCTATTTTCCTTAGCTTTTGATCACTGAAAACACTCACCTTTCTGTTGCTTCTTCTGCCTCTTTTATATTTGTGCCCCTGTTCCTCAAAGCATCTTGCATCTGTTGCTCACTACCGGAAGGCTCTGTGCTAATAACAACCCTGTGCACTTCCCTCAGGTGACCAAAGTATACTTTTGCATGGCCAAAAATCTTAGCACAGAATTCACAACACACAAACTTTTTGGGTTTGCCTTCATTGTGATGAAGTTTCATATGTGTGCTCAGGCTTCCAGAATGAATGTAAGCCTTCCGGCAAATTCGACAAGTGTAGGGTCGTTTGTTTGTGTGTGCATTCATATGGTCCTGAAGATGGTGTTTGAACTGGAACTTATGGTTACATACGTGACATCTATGCCATGGCTTGGGTACAGCTGAGTACGCATTTCTACCCAAATCAATTGATGTAGCTGATGTGGTATCATTATATTTATAACTTGAATATTTATTGGCAAGTGAACTGTTTAAAAAAACACCTTTGTCTGAATGGTCAGGACACTTTTCCTCTACCAGTGCTGTAGAAGTCAGCGGTGCAATTGCCTGCACTACTACCACTGGTTTGGGTCTAATGTTACGGTATTTTTTCACTGCCTCTGCTTTTTTGTCTTCAGGTGGCTGAAGATCAGCTTTCACCCTCTCTCTTACTTCTCTAAATTTATTAACAATGCATTTCCTTCGCTTGGCCTGAAAAGCCAATAAATCATCTTGGACTCTTCTCTTCCTGCCTCTCCTTTTAGAGGGTGTACCATTCAACTTTTTAAGGCTGTCAACGTCCACTTTATTGGATGGAGAGAAAGTATTTTCTGGAATGGTTTGTTTGGGGGCTTGAGTCAAAGATGCAGCTAATCGTTTGTTAGATGCTTTAGCAGGAGGATGAAAGGTTTTCACCAAAGCTGGTGTCTTTTCACATTCAGGTCTTAGTGAAATACCAGATATATCCTTTACGTTAGTACTCTGTGATTTACAAAGCACTGAATTTTTCATTCTTGAGTAAGGCAAAATAGGAAGTTTTCCTGTTGGTGCTGGTGGAGTCATCTGTATTGTACTGCCAAAAACTGCTGGTGACAGGACAGAAACAGAATTTGCAGAATTTGTGGGTTTTTCCTTTAGTTTCTCTGACATAATGAATGACTCTTTTGTGGTTGCAGATGCTGTCTTCACAGAGTCAAAGCTAAATTTCACAGGATTACTTGAATTTTCTGGCTTGCTTAAAGACTCTTTAATTATAGATGGTCCAGAAACATTACTGATAGCAGTTTTTGTTTTGTTCATTGAAGGAGATCCAGATTCCACACAAGTGTTCTTTCTTTGTAATGTGGAAACCATTATTTCAGATGAATTATGCTCTGTCAGCATCACTGACTCAGATGAATCTGAGCTAGAATGAATTTTTGGACAGTCTTCAGCTAAGGCAGTCATGGAGGAAGTCTGCAGTGAGATTTGTCCTTTGGTAGATACCTTGCTCTGTGTATTCAAGACAGAGGCGTGGCTTGTTTTATTGTCACAAAGCAATTTGTTTCTTACAGATTGGTAGCGAGGGATAGGCAACTTTTGGTTTTCGGAATGGGCCATGTTTGTTTGCTGGCTTGGCTGTATCACAGCAGGGGTAATGTATGGCAAGGCCAAAAGAGAAAAAGTACCCTCGTGACCAGCAACCTGCATGATGGCAAAGTTTTGAGCTGGTACCACCAGTGGTTTAGAACCTGCTGCTGAAATCGTTGTACACTGTTCAGGCAAAGATGATTGAAGACAAGAAACCATTCCAGATGTTAAAACTTTTGGCACCATTTTTGGAGCAATGGTCCTAAACTGACTTTTCTTCTGAAAAGTTTGTATTATGTCCGTAGGGGATTTGTGTTTATCTGTAATAATAAAATAACACAGACAATAGTAAACTGTATAGTATTTCTTTTTTTAAAATTACTGTAGCAGAAATAGAACTGCTTACAAATGATACTATTAAACACAAGCTTATTAAAAATATTAGTTATTTAAATGAGCAATAAGTGAAGTTTAGAACTGCAAAAGTCTCAGACAAAAATACCC
Source organism: Phasianus colchicus (assembly GCF_987193195.1). Lineage (NCBI taxonomy): Eukaryota > Metazoa > Chordata > Aves > Galliformes > Phasianidae > Phasianus > Phasianus colchicus. The sequence continues at coordinate 38,986,625 of NC_143441.1, forward strand.
TCTGAAACAATGCAAATATTCACGTGCAAAACAAAAACAAACAAAAAAACAAGAAAAAAATCATTTTTTCATTCTTATTTTAAATGTATGTTTCATTCCAGATTACAAGCTACATGACACTTCAGGACATATGTGTGATAAGGCTCTTTTGCACGCAAGAAGCTGTGCTAGCATGGTTTCAGTATTCATTTGGAAGAACTGACAGAACATGGATTGTATTTAAACTTTTCACAGTATAGAAGCTTACTGAGCACACGCTTGATCATGCTTTTTATTTGGCATCATGCTATCTTTCAAAATTCTCGTACCATTTACCATTTGTGGCTTTTTTTAGATACAGGCTACAGCTTACCCAATGAAGCTGTCAAAAAAACAACTGCAATAAAACATGCAAATGTGTAAAAATAAATAAATCAATGAGGACTTAAGAGAAGATGAACCATTGCTAAAAACCCAATCACACACATTGTTCATCCATTTTTACAGCACAATAGAACTGTACTGTTGAAGTAAGTTATTCAATTATTTTCTTAAATATGCAATTTGGCTAAGATACTCCAGTTCTTTGCTGTTTCTACTTGTGTTGGTAAACATAATAAATGCTTTTAAGGGAGAATAGGATAATTAAGGAAAATGAAAAAAAGAAAAAAAAAAAAAAGGAAAACCTACAATGTATAAAGTAAAAGCCACATTCAGCTGCAGAGATATATATTGACCTTTCACATGCTCTATAAAAAAGGCTTAATATAAAACTAAATTGCACTGCTACCATTTCATATAACAGCCTCATTACCCACTCTCAAGTAAATTCAATTAACGATGCTTCCAGTTCACAGAAACTGGAATAGGTTTTCTCAAACAACAAAGGAAACAATAATCCAGCAATCACTGAAAATTCAATCACAAAGATACCAGGATACCAGACGTAAAAACTATTTTGGAAAGGCAACGATGGATGTAAGAAAAAAAAAAAATTAAGAAAAGATAACATACAAATAATATATGTAAAAATAAATGCTGGAATACTGAAATATTGCAATGGCAGTGAGGTAATTCCATAGAGAAGTATCTATTCCTTTTTAAATCCTGTATTATGAATGTGTTTATACATTGTTACAGACTGTTACAGACTTGAAGAGGTAACTGTGAGTGACTACCAACACTGGAAACTCCAGTAAGTTTATTTTAACACTGGATGTTCTTTCCAGACTTTACACACTTTGCAACATGCACTGGAAGTTACAGAGCTATCGCATTTCATGACCGAGACTTCTGGACAGATGCACGTGCACACACATGGTAAGCACATGTGCAATAAATCCATTGCCTTCAGGACACATTAGATTCACTGCTCAATTGCACAGAAACCGTACAGATCATACACAGTAGGGCTGATGCTTCTTCAAAGCTTTCTACCTACAGCATGTTTATAGAGCAGCTATACAGAGCATAGTTCTTTGATCCTTTATTGCCATCTAAAGCATCAAAATCCAAGTCTATCATACATCTCCTTGTACATCCATCCCCCAGTTCAGTGAATCTACTGGGCACCAACTGTACTTTTCTTTTTTGCTTGACGCTTGTAGAATTATTCACAACTTCTAGATATTCTGCAAAGACTGCACTACAGCATCATGCAAATCCTGCACAAATACCAAGAGATTCCTACACACAGCAATAAAGCCAGGCCTAAGAAGTTTTGTGCAACATGGATGAAGCAGAAATTTTAAAATTATCTTCTTATGCTCCAAAAGCTAGAAGCATGCACTGTTTTTCACTAAGTGCCTCTATTTTGCCCACCTCCACTCACTATACATAGATAAATCCTGATCTTTTCAGCTGCTGGATTGCTAATAGCACTGAGAACTGTTTGTGCCCTCCGTGGTATCTTCTTGTTGCTGATTTTAAGGCAATATTTTTAAGAGCTTCTGAGAAGTACTTTAAATATTAACCAAACTAGACTCTGAACTTCAAAGCCAGTAACAGGTCAAACTGTACAATCTGAATGCATCAGATTATTGAACAATGTATTTTTCTTTTAGGGGAGGGAGTGTGAACTTACTCCCCAGATTATGCCTGCCATTTACGGACAATAAACTTTCCAAACCAGTTGCTATTCAGCGTGCCACAGTAAGCAAGATGAAGCAGTTTCCATTTGCTCTTCATGTCTGCCTTGTGTCTCTGCCTTCTTCTTTTTTCAAAATTTCACTCACTGATCTGCAAAAAATTTTAGGAACATCAGATTTCTAGAGGACTGAGCTGCTTCATGCTGCAAGTTAGGAGGTCTCCAACTAATGGAAGCAAATGCCATGCACTCAAGGAAAAAGATTTTGCTGTGGACATGCCACTACAAGGATGCAAAGATGGCAGCTGAAGCATCAAGAGTGTTTAATTCACGGTTAGCAAATGCTTGCAGTAATAACACATTGTACTGGGTATAAAAATAAGTACACTCTCCTCAAATATGTTGATTTGCCTACTGCAATTCAAGATGTAAAATCGCTTTTATTTATAGAAGGACCGTCTACATTATTCTCACAGTATTTTAGAAGAAAGTACCATTCAAGAGGCCAAGACTCTCATAAAAGTTAACCACAAAATGCTGTTTGAAATAAGGTCTGTTTAGACCAACATTCTTCTTCTCCAGCTAACCTAATGCTAAAGTATTGATACAACTGTTTCAGAAGGGATGTTTCTTTTCCATTTGCTCCTTTTCCATTTAGTGTAATTTTATCATGAATATTTTTTCCAGGCAAACCATGTTTGGTAGCAGCCTTGAGTACGAGTAGTATTTGTTTTGTTTTGCCAAGTTTACATTAGACCTTTTAATGCAGAAATATTCATTGCCATGCCTCTGGAATGCAAAAGATACTCAGTTCTGTATTTCCTCCTCATCCCACACAGCTACTGCAGTTAAGCAGCTTAGCCAGTGCCTAAATATAGAGATGGGCTAGATGCAGAGTAGCTCTCTAATGATCTTTCAGGCTCAGTTAAGATTGTGATGTGGACGGGGAACACTAATTTGAAGACAATTTAGCATCTTGGATCAGCAAAAAGGATCCAGTCAATCCACAATCTGGAGGTTCCACTGAGCCCTCCCAGAGCACCCAAGTATTATCAATGATCAAAACTATTTCTTACATTTACACTTTGCTAGAAGTTTCAACAATAACCTTTGGACATACACATACTTTCAACATACTTTGGACATTGGTGAAGTTATTCATGTCTTTGCCACCATGACACTGAAGAATATGCTCTGGCCGTTACCATTCCAGAAAGCTACCTGGATAATTAGTACGCATCTTTCAGGGTCATTCCACTTCTATTCCACTCCATCTTTCCAAAGTACTTCCATTAGTTTGAAGGACTCCTTTTTAACAAGGACTAGCCAGCTGTGAGCTGAGCAAATGAAGTCTGGCATCTGAGAAGGGGAACTGGCAGTTATGAGAGGCACTATGATGGCATTCTTAGGGATGGCCCTTGTTTTAGAACACATTCCTTTTTCAAGTCATAGTCTACAGGTCTGCCATCGCAGGGCAGCAGCTTTTATACCTTCTCCAAAACAATTTTCTTAGAAATAAAGGAAACAAATGTTTCTGAATGATGTTCATCTCATTTTTAACTGATGCATATTCAGTCTTTCACTTGGGCACACAATAGGAGCAATAGGTAGACACTTTTAAATAATTAAGTACAAGGTTAAGTCGAATGCAATTTAATCCATTTGCTTTAAAAGTCTCTGTTGAAAGATTAATGGTTACCACACTCATACATGTGAGTATCAAATTACTCTGATACTTGCAGGATATCATAAGCTTTCCCTACTTCCATATTACCCTCAAATTGTATAGGACTGGCCAATGATACACCAATAAAAATCAATGATGCATCAAACTTCTGACAAGTCATGCTGAGGAGAGTCCTCTGGAGGAATGAATACCTTCCACTGGGCTGCCACTCATTCATGGCTCCCTTTTCTTCACAAGTCATTCAAATTTAGTTTAGTCCAATCTTTTTTACCTTCTTTTTGAATGTCTTTCTGTTTGTTTTCACTATACACTTGGCATGCAACACTGGAGAACTCAGGCATCCCTGACAGCACCAGAAAAAATTACATTTCCCACCTAATCTGCTTTAAACATTAACAAAAAAAAACCAAAAAACAAAAACAAACAAGCAAACAAAAAAAAACACACTCAGAATTCCTGAAGTCACTGGGTATTAATGCCTTTTTTCTTTTTTAAGCAACTCTTGTAAGCCTTTCTTACTTGTGCAGGCACATACTTAATTTGTGTATGACTGGACAATTGGCAGAAGGTAACACAGAAAGACCACTCCATTCTGAAAGAAAAGGCAAAATACAGATAAAAAAAAGATTAACTATATTTTAATGTGCATTTACTCTGCAGTCCTTTGCAAACTTCAGAAAGGTGACTACTGAGTTCTTTGGGAAAGAAAATGAGTAACAACTTTCTAACACACAACACTAGACTTATTTCTGTCAATGCTATATGAAACATCACTAATTTTACCAAATCTCCATACACACTAAATACCTGTGGATACTGTCTTTCCAGCACAACTTTCTTGTTTTTGCTGACCCAGCATACTGTGTTGAACACTTTGTTTCTCTGCAGGATTAGCATGCAAAAAAACACCACCTGCAAAAGTGCTTCAGTCAGTTACAAATAGATCTCAGCACCAAAAAGTATATAAAACATTATCTTTCAGTTAATGCATTAAGAAAGCTATTGCTTCTTGGTCTTTGCCTTTTTCCCATCTTCACAAATGTTTTAAAATCCAATATATTACATACCAAACACAAGAAACACAAGGCAACAGTTTAATAAAGAAATAAAGCTGTTGAAAGTGGTAAACAGATGTGATAGTTTAACTTGAGCATCATGGTAGAGAGACAACAGCAAAAAAAACAAAACCAAAAGCTCAGAAAAATGAAGTTTCCATAACTTTATGGAGTTTTTTTATATACAGAAGGTTAAGTTCTATGCCAACTGACACTTCCCATAATTTTACATAAATTAACAGAATGGCAGCATTCTAGAAAACAGAATCTGGCCTTTTACGTTCAAAGCTACTTTTGCTGCACACCTGTAAGATGTGAAGTTGGTAATAAAGTGCATAAGTCAGGAGTGTCCAACATCACATATACCACATATAAGAAACAATGTTCAGTCATTTCTCTTTGCCAAATATAAATGGTTTGAGTGGAATGTTCCATTCTAGCTATTTGCCTCAGATAATCTTAGAAAACTAACAGAAAATGTCAGCCATTCCCAGGTGCCTGCATTTTTATTTTTATTTTTTAATAAAAATCTAGTACATTACTAGAGGAAGACCTTGACATTGGACACAATAATTTCTCGTCTTCCTGAAAAGCTGCCCCAATTTGGCCCAACTTGTATGCTCTTGGCATATGTTCCAGAGATACTTTAAGAAACTAGCTTTTCCCAATGATTATGTTCTACTAAACGTGCTTGTGCTTCAGGCTCAATCAGGTTTTTCCAAAAAGTGCAGTTTTAGTTTCAAATATCAGTGTTGGAAACAAGAGAACAGCCTCACTCTCCTTAGCTCTTAACTGTTGGGCTCACGCAGCATGAAAGAGAAACTAGGATATACAGAGGGCAAGCAGAAAAATGACAAGATTGTTAGAAATGAGATTTGGAAAGTGTCTAGGACAGAATCAGAAGGGGATAAAGGAATTATGAGTAGACTTAAGATGTGAAAGGAACATTACTATGACATGTAATTTGGAATGAAGAAGCATTTAAACTGCAAGGATAATCTCATATCTTGCACTCCTTACCTTTCAATGCTTGATAACGTAATTACGTTTACATAGGAATTCTTTTGTGCAATTTAAAATAGATTGGGAAATCAAACATTATAATGAAGTACTCTATTGCAAGACTGGAAAACCACGAACATTTGCACAAAGTCTAAGATACATAACGTACAAACACTAGAAAACGTGTTCTGACATGCCATTGGAGGAACAAGATCAAAACAGTTTGTTAAATTACTAAGAAGGGAAATGAGATCTCTTTAGAGCTATATTTAATTAATAGTAATTTTAGCATCAATATAATTTGACAGTTGTTCACAAGACATTTTACCATTTAGAGACCTCCTTTGCTTTAAACTCTGTGCAAGTTTACTATTTTATGGGATCAAGATTAAAGTCCATTTCAATAAAAGCATTGAACAGCAGGACACTTCCTGTATTCCTTAAATAGTTTCCAAAAGACTCTTCTTAGCTTCTTACAGTTGTGTTTGAGAAGTTTAAAAAAGCTTTTTTTTTTTTTCCTTTTGAAGGAACTATCTTTCAAATTATGAACTACTCATTTCATATTAATGTTAATATGACAGGCTTTAAACAGATTAAAATGTTTTCATATCAAGAAACAAAAACTGTCACAGAAGAGCAAGACATAAAGCATCTATAATTATTAGTAATATTATTCACAGCTGAAGAAATCACACACATTTTTCTCTCTAACACAGTAAGAGAACTTAGGAATAATGTTCATGCAAATAGATCTAAGGTTGCCTGGCCTCTGAAACCACTTCTTATCTTTACGAAGATGAGAACGCTGGTTCTTCTCTGTTTAAGAACAGAACACTTCTGTCTGAGAGATGCTGTTACATGCATACGTGATAAAAGAGCGCATTCCAGCTTCTATACATCTCTGTACTAGATTCAACCATCAACCACATCAAAACTAACAAGTGCACTTTCTAGAAACCATGCTGCTCTGACACTGGCCAGTTTCAGACTAAAAAAGAAATGATTTAGATAGCACTGCAGTTCCAGTATTTTATCTTTGTTCTTTTTGCCCAGTCATTCCACTCAAGAGAGGATTCCATCCCCAGAGATTTGCAAAGCAGGGCTTCAGTGCTCCAACCACCTGGAGGAAATAATTGTTCATAACAGATAAAGGGAGGTGATGTAAACACTATTTATAAATTCATAAAACTTCAATGGCATTGTGAATATGAATTAGGTGCTCTAGGAAGTGGGAACAAATATTAGTTTCAAAAGAAAAAAGCAAGTGGATTTTTCAAAGTTATTTCTGGAAGATCTGTCAGTTTAAATTTCTTTAAGTGAATTTCAAGAAACATACAGACTAAACACAAATTCATTCATTGTAAAGTTGATGTCAGTGTAAAATCCTTTTTAATAGGACAATCGAGATCACATCAAACTGGACAAAATCCTGATACACCTAATGTAAGTGGTAATTAAGAGCCTCTTTTTTTGTTAAGTACAGGAGACAATAATGATGGAATCTGCTACAAAAATGAAGGCAGAATTCTTCAGAAACTGAGCAGCACAAAAGGTCAAGTAGAACTATTTTATGAATAAGTCATGAAATATTTTCCAGCTAGATTTTTGCTCACCTTTCAAATAAGCTGAGAACAGAATCAATCTTTATCTCACTGGGAATTTAACTTTCCTTCCATCCCTCCCTCTATGGGATGGAAAACTACTACTATGGCAGTAAGGGAATTAAGACTGTAACACCCCGATTTTTTTTTTTCTCCACAAATGCTGATGTGCAAACAAAGCACTAAAAAAGAGTCAGACTGTTAATCATTTTATAGGGTGCCCATTTTACGTTAAAGTCAGAGCACTTCTGTCTGAAGAGTCCTGCGTAAGAGAAAACAAACGATTAATTCACTGCTTTGTCTTACAGATTCTCCGTAGAGCAAATCTGTATTACTTCAGACATTAGAAGTATCTACCTGCTGAGTTTTGCACTCAAAAAGCATTCCCTCACTGAAGATGAGCAAAGGATTAGAAGATGGTTAGACACAGCCTGACTTGTTCTGAGTCTTCTCTTATGAATAGCTTTAATAATTCTCTTCTCCAAAGGAGAGACTGGAATATAGAACACACTGTTCAACTTAGATGGATTTTTGGAGAGTATTTTCAGATGGATTTAGTAAATAGTTCATTTCTTTTTGTTATGATCCAACCCAATTACAATTTGATGGGCTCTGGGCAGCCTGGTCTAGTGGCTGGCAACCATACCCATGGCAGGAGGGTTGAAATTAGATGATCATTATGCTCCTTTTCAAGCCAGGACATTCTATGATACTATGATTCATTCTATGATTCTATGAATGAGGAATCTCTATGGCTTTTGCTCTGGAATGCTTTTTATACTATTCTCCCATGCTCTTTTATCACAAGAAAGTTTGCTTCAGAAGACATACTACTACATGGCTTTGTCTGAGATATGCAAAACATTGCTACCTGTAATCAGTTCCAGTAAGAATTAAAACAAAAATGAAGATCATAGGATCTCCACAATACTTCAAACAGATTGGATATTTTTGAAAGGAAACACAGTCCCCATAGCAAATGAAAGTGAACAACTACAGAAAGAGCCTGGCTAAAATATTTGTTTTCAGAACAGAAAGTTATCACTTGCTGCTCTATGCCTGAACATAGCTAGGCCCTTCCAGCAGCAGGATGTACCAGAAGATTTAAATTAGAGCATCTGAATGCTGTCCCCCACCCCCAAGCATAATTCCCATTATCTTCTGTGCTTTATGACATTATTACACTTGCTCATGCTAGCTGCTGTGTTACTTAAGGCAGCACTGATTTTCAAAAGATTGTACTGGATGTACTGTAAAGAAATTGATTGAATATGCTGCTGATAAGTGATAATGTATTAGCCAATGCTTGTAAAGGAGTACCAACATACAATGGAATTAAAACAGACACACAATTAGCAAGAATGTAGGCCAGAGATGACACACAATTAGCAAGAATGTAGGCCAGAGACGACATCCTTCATTTGCTACATGCAAAAATATCATTAAATTTAACATTAAATTTATGTTTAGCTGGAGCGCTCGCTGCATCGAGTGGCAACTGCTCCCGTAGACAAAGCAAGTCCTGGTCATACAAGTCCAGCAGAGGGAGTCAGGTGTAGCACAAAGCCCCATCCATCCACCCCCGGAGGGTAGGGCTCCCCAGGCCTAAGCACTGAGGTCTAAGCCATTGTTTTGCTTTTTATTTATTCAGTGCCAACTCAGCTTAGATATGCAACTTGTGCCAATTAATCTACAGTAATTTTCAAAAAATGCAAAGGCTAGCCTACAAATCTGATTTTTCTTGTAATAGTAAATACAGCTTCTGCTGAAAAATCTTAAATGACACAGAAACTTAACACACAGTCTTTACACACTTCCCAAGGTTACTTCAGTATTGCAAAATATTCTACTTAGTGCAAACCTTTCACTCAACTCAGTATTTTAAATAAACGTGAAAATATGAAAATCTTGAAGCAAAGCTGTTGAGCCTTCCTGTTAAAAGCAATTAAACGAGTTATTATCTGTTGAGCCTCCCCACTAAACTATTATCTTCTCTAACTGCAGTACAATTTTTCACAAAATTGATTTTAAAAAATAGTTTAGAGAATTCTTAAATGTTGTTAATATCTCAAATACGTCTGTGTTACTAAAAACATCAGTAACTATAACAGATCTTTTTTTAATAGACCTCTGAAAATTAAGTTCTGTTGCCAACATATTTTCCCATCCCAAGCAATGCCCTGAAATCTTTGTCAAACTTTCCTGCTTTCATCATTTCTCAGCTCATCACACAAACCATCTGCATAAATAAAGATGTAAGCATCTGCCGTATGGCAAATGGTCTCAGGGGCAGATGTTTTTATCCTTGCGTTCATGTCACTGGCTTGGATACATTATTTGAACAGATGTACACAATCTGAAAGTGTCGTGTCCCACAGTGAAATGTCTCCAACTGCTTTCTATCAAACTGCATAAATGCTATTTGCACCTGCATTTATGTTAATGATATAAAGGCAGCAGGGGTTCCAGCAAAGTGAGGGCTGATGCTAAGGAACACATTTACATGGTTAATTGAAGTCTGAGATCTCCTAGCACCAAATGACTATACTAACATTGATATTAAACTATTAAACTATACAATCTTTTTTTTTTTTTTTTTTTAAGTTAGATGATGATTTTTATTAAAACAAACATACCAAGGAGCAAAACTCTACCAGCCTATGAGCATATTTTTCTAATGAATACTTCAAAAAGACGAGAAAGTATTAAGCAAGCTCCTAGAAAAAGCATGAGTCTTATATTTTACATAACAGTTGTACAATATACACAGTTATTACACCTTAGAGATATTTAGCAAAAGCACTTTATGAATCCAAAAGTACCACTCATCCAAGGGGATTTTAACTCTCTAAGGTTCAAAGTTATTTTGTGTCCTTATAAAGCGCCATATTAAAAAAACAACACAGCATTTGTTCAAACACAAATATCTACACGGATGTGAATGACAGAACAAGACATTTCTATTATGATTTTATAATTTTTCATAGGAACTTTGGAATCTCAGAAGTTAAGTATTTCTCATTACTCAGAGAAGCTACTATTTTAAATGTATGTCACTGTTCATTGTATATGTAAAAAAATTACCTTTCTTAAATAATATTTTAATATGAAGAAAATATGTGCAGAAAGAGCACGTTTCAAATTACAGAACTCATGCTACTACTTGACAAATGGTAGCATTCTGGTTACACTGTCACTCAAAGCATTTGCAATCGCCATTACTTCCATACTCAGCTGAAAAATAACAAGCCTGTTGACAGTACAGAAAGGCTCACGAAAATACCATACCAAGTGTAGCTGATGGATATGTTCTACTTCCAACGCCATTCATTTTCAAACCTTTTATTTGTAGGAGACGTACTGATGTTACAGTTGCACATAAATCATAATAAATTGTTAATAACTTTGATATTTTCAAAGGGCCATAACATTTGAAGAATCAAAGGTTGCGCATGGTATTAAGGACAAAAAAGAGTGATAGCCACAGAACACCAAACATACACTGAGCCAAGTACATTTGTAGAGCACCATTATTTCACACTGATACAGGATCTGGTTATGAGCTCCATCATGAGCAACACTTTCAGAAGTTAGAACATAGCCCTTGTAGTTCACTCTGCATGAAAGCTGTTAATGGGATACAGACTGCAATGGATTTTTCTTAAGAAAACAAAAAGAAAAGCCCACCAACTTATTTTTGAGTTCGCAAAAAGCTTCACAGTCTGTATTCTCCTTCAGTTATTCAGAAATAACTTTGTTAAAGATAACACAGTTTAACTACATGATGGTCAAATACCCTTAATTCACCTTCTTTAAATTATGGGAATTTCAGCTATTTCACTCCCAAGTATATGGATGCGGAGCACGCTGCACAGTGGATGCCTTTATACAATGCTCCGTACTACCTGCCTTGAAAGAACTGTCCTGTTAGACAGAACTACAACCAAAATCCATTCACGTGATGTCCTCTTGGAATAGCTTCATCAGAATTACCATAGTCTTGACAGAACAGGTAAAGTATAAACTTATATGACAGCAAAAGCTCAGTGCTTCCAGGCAAGTAATATAGAGTGCTTTTCTTAATTAACATAAGTACTAACAATGGAAACTTAACAGACAGCCTAAAATGATTCAGCAGGGTCCATTAGGCTTTATGTCATATCCATCAAACATTCACTTATGTTTAAGAGCTACCACTAAAAATAGTGTATGCTAAAAATTGTACTTAAATACCAGTATCACAACACAGAACAACAAGGAAAGGAAATAAAAGTTATGGCTGAACACTTAGAGACTTCAGAATATACAGCTGTGGTGTAAATATCCTCACTAATAATGAAGACAAAAATTCAAGACACTCCACTGAAAAACTACATCAGAAGATAACTTTTGAAGAGACAAAACGGCAGAAGTGTAGTTGAACACAATAAATATTAATAAGGATAGAAATGCTGGAGAAAAGGTGAAGTTTGCATTTAGAAAATACATATTTTCTTGTTTTAGACTTACAAGACTTGCACATAGATCAGAGCCCCAATGACACACAGGAATCAAATATAGCAGTGATTTTCAAATATATAAGGATAAAAACTGTAACAAACCCTGAATATTTAACTCTGCTAATTCAAACAAGCAGAGTTATATATATGTTAAAGTTTTAGTAACATTAATTAGCCATGCCCTAAAAAGAAAACAATCTTAGCTTCTACAACCACTTAATGTGATAGGTGTTATTATTTATAAAAATAACAAATAGTAATTATAAATAAATAGTAATGAAAAATAAGGGCGTGAGTTATGCCTACTATTTAAGCTTTTATTAACAAGCATACTATTTAGTCCACATTTTGAATCACAAATGTCTAATTTCTCAAAGAAAAAATGTATAGAAATTATACTGTACCTGCAGAAAAAGTTAAAGGATTCTGCATTATGCCCACTAATAGATAGGACAACGTTCCTGGAAAGAAGAAATACAGATGCTTAGAAGTTCTGATACCTTTTTTTAAAAATCTAAAGGAAGTTACTAGTAGTGTAGAGTTGAATGAACAAACTCGCAATAATATTCCTGCATCTTGCTGGGAAGATTTTTTAGTTCAAGTGTGAATTTAGAGGGAGCAATAACATGTAAAGAGGTTTCTTATCTTTCTATACATTCATTTCTTAAAATTTCATTTAACGTGCTTTGCTATATATTTTTAAATGTACAAATTAAAGAAAACCGTGTGTTCACTCTGACTTCTCAAACTATTTTAAAGCAATGTATCAAGAAGTAAACAAGTTACTATTAAGCAAAACTTTTTATGAAAAGTAACAACTATTTTTTATGCTATCATACTTTTTCTTTTCTTTTCTTTAATCCTCACAGAACGAGTCAGTAACTCCAATTCTGAGATACAGTGTACAATCTGAGATCAATACAAAAGCAAAAGTCTCCTTATATGTCCTAGCAAAGATGTTTTGAACTCAAAGGCCAATCTCCGCAGTGATAATTTAGTTCACTGAATCACTGACTCACCCATTGAAATGCTTGACATCATACCAGTGTTGTACTACATGCAAGCCTTACATAGCATTATGAAAGAAAACAGTGAAGAAAAACACAAATCAACTGCATAACTGAAAAGGAATTTGATGATGTTAACTCAGCATACATGTTTTCTGTGACTGTTTTTTTTTTCCACATGAAGATCCCTTGACAAATTTTTAGCTACTGTTAGTATCCTGTAAAATGCAAATGTTTTCACATGTTCTTTCAAGCACTACTGTGTTACGTGTTCACCTTGCAGACTCAACACTCAAACTTTATTCAAATCGTAGTAATTTCTGGGTATTAGCAGCTTTTGCTGAAGTACAGAGGTCACAAACAATGACCATCTTTTCCACACTAATCTTTTAATTTATCTAAGTGAACAAAAGTAAACTTAGAATCAGTGTGTTCAGCAGTTCTGTATCTATTCAGCCTTCAATTTTATTTTCAAAGCACACTTCCGTCAATACATGAACTGAGACTTCATTCACATGCCCATTAATACTCTTTTTCCCAACAGTTCTTCACTCTCAAAAACTAAATAGCTCACTACTGCTACACACTAACAGTGACAATACATTTTCAAATTTTAACCTGCTGGTTCATTCAAAAAACACCATACTAAAAGCAAAACTAAAAAGGTCCCTGAAAAAGCAAATTTTTTTTCACCTGTTGAAAAAGACTGGGTTTATTAATAACACAAATACAGCAACAGTTTTCCAAAATTACTACTGTATAGATCACAGTATGCTTGTACCTCATGCAACCATACCTGAGTTTTAAACCAAGTGTTTCACTGAATTGCTTATATGCATTCATATTTCAGTTCTGTCTACAATTTAGGTTTCTTGTAATTCAAAATCCCTGTTAAACTCAAAGAAAGAAAATATGTCATGATTTTCAATGGGACAATGTATTCTGAAGACACACAGACAATGTAGGCTTAAGCATCTGTTTCCTTCCATGGATGCATGGATCCTCCATAACTGACTGATAAGCAGAATCTTCCATGGATGTTACAATGAGGAATGCTCGCATACATTTGTGAAGCAAACATTATACTGCCACCTCTCCTGTGCTTGACATTGGTTCTTAGCATTCTACTGCACAGTGTTTGACATAAATTACTAAGTGGCTACTTGGCCATCAGTTGTTTCTTTCCAGTGTGATTTAACAGTGAAGTATGAAAGACATTATGCAATTACAACATAAAATTATGCTGTTATCTACTTAGGTTTTCTTTGCCATGAAATGGTCCAGCATCTGGATTGGCTGCATCATAGTTTGGTTTGGCTGAACACAACCAGTGTTAAAGAACAAGACAGGACTCACACAGGGTATAAAAATTCTTGTTCCCCCGATACTCATTTTGGAGGCTATGGAAAGGCACCACCCGCTGACTGACACACAGCTCCAACACGAGCAGCAGCAGATCGCCGGCCGCCCGGGCCCTGTCCGTGGTGCTTAACCAACAGCCCGGCCGCAGCGCTCACACTGCTCCGGGCTCCCGGGGCACCGCTCCACACAGCGGGAACGTGCCCCAAAGCGTCCCTGGGCCACCGCGACGGAACGGACCGTCGGGCTATAGCCTGGGAACACGAAACTTCCAGGGACCGGAGGGGATTTTACACGTTTACTATATCCACATTTTCCATCAACAGCAACGCTGCTTTTTGATCGCTGCCTGGTGCTGCTCTGGGAACTGGCCCCGCTGGCATTTTTGTATAAACACAATGATTAATGGCCCTTGCTCACTGAAAATTCGTGACATTTTTCAGCCACTCTGTAACATGCTTAACAGCTACTCAATAGCTACTCACATTTGATGGGTGTCCTAACACGTATGCTGCTGTCAGTTCAAAAATTTCTAAAATTCTGAATGAACGCACAGGATTCAAGGACAGAACATCTACACGACTACCTGTAACTTACCCTCACCACATTTCTTTCTTTCTTTCTTTGTTTCATTTGCTGGCAAGTCTAACTTGTTGTGTTTACTTCGTCCTAAAACCAATGTCACGTCCAAAAAGATCCAATCTTAGAAATAAAATTATTAGCTGCAGTTTGTACATATTTCACACTCCTACATCCAGAACAGACGTTATGTTGGCCATCACTTCAAGATGTCCTATTGGTTTTAACTTTTAATGACTGCTGAAGTGGAAATCATTCTAGGAGACTTTCTTATTATTAATGGACTTCATAGCACTTCTACTCTTCCAATACCAGTTCTTTCCAGATACAAAAGATGACATTGAGTATGGACCAATATAATCAAGTTTACATCATTCAACCAAATGATAAAACTTGTACATTTCGACAGAATCTTAAAATCTGTTTTGTTCCGCTTGTAACACTAAGATAAGACATTTAAAAAAGACATTCAAAATGCAGTACTCCAGAACACAGAATAGTCCCTTGAAATCTGCTGTTAATGGATCTAAGAATTTCAAACAAGTGGAGTTCAAGCTGGATAGAATTAAAAAGTCAAATTCATCTTAATGCCACAAAAAGCTCTATCATGTTTACACTCCTCCTTATGTTACCACAGAATGAAAGGATAAATACAGAAGAAAAAAAAAAATCAAATAAAATGAAAAAGTCTTAAAACTACACTGTAAATTGCCTTCAACAATCAAAGGAAGCAGAGCATACACTTGTAATAATTCAAAAGTAATCTTCATGGAAAGACACTCATAGGTCTTTACAGGAAATTGGTGTCCTGACAGACACATGGGTTCTGAATATTAGGTGAACTCAATTAACCTAATTTGATGCTTGTCCATACTAGGATGTTTATTTTAGATGTTAGACAAAATCCTTCAGGATACAACGCAGACAATGATAAATAGGCTGTAAAGGTTATGACATTAATTTTACTGTTATTCTCATGCTTTAAGCAGGCATCAAAACTAAAAATCTCATCCGCTGGGAAGGGAGAACTATCTGAAAGTAATTACACTACTTAATATCTTAATAGTATTAAACCAAACCACTATGACCCTAACTGAATTTATTTTGGGTACATTTGTTAGAAGAACAAAGCTTCTCAGTGATGACTATACCATCTAATGCGGTGAACATTAGTTCAGGTACTGGAAGAAAGCATTAAATCAAATTTTATAATTTCATATAAAGCTTAACTACAAATTCTAATTAAAAAAAAAGACATGTAACAAAGCATCAGTTAAATAGTATTATGTAATTTCATTTCAGAAGAAAAATATTTAGCCAAAAAGAAAAAAATGAACTACTTAGCACAGTTAAGAAAACACATCCTCTTAGCAGAAGCCCACGAAACGTCAATTAATGTTTAAAAAGCCATTTCATTTACTTCATTTTTCACACCTGTTCTTTCACATACTGTGTCATCTTTTAAATGATGGTTCCACGCCATCACTATTTGCAACATTCAGAAACTTTTTAGAAACCAAGCTCCCCAAAAAGTACAGATTAGCAATAGCTTTCAGGAAAGTTAGCAAAATCTAACTCTCTGAAGGCTGAGTTAGACTTGAAACAAAGGATTAGAACATTGAAGCTATGCAGTCTGACAAAGCTGAGGAAATGACAATGACATACATAAAGACTGACTAGTGCAACACACAAAAGCATTTGTTCAAGTAACAGTATTTGCCAAAATTCTGCAGTGCTTTCACTATCCAAATCTTCAGTCAGAAGCTTTATTCATTATTACTGAAAATTTTCTATTTTAGCCCTATTTTCACACCAGTATTTCGCCCTACATCAGTAGCTCCTTATCCTACAACTATGTATCCAAACAGATATACATAGACTAAAACACCAGCTTTCTTACAAGACAGATTACATACTGTTAATGTTCCCGTACCTAGGTAATTAATCAGGGAGAAATGCGTGCCTGTAGCAGAATTCTTTTGGCTGAGACCACTAGGTGACTTCAGCAGACAGCCAAAAAGAAACAGAAGCCTCACTGCAATTGGTCTTCCCCCCTCCCACCTCCACCCCCAGTAAAAACCCATCAGAACTTATAACCCAGACTATTTTTACATGTTTGGTCATCCTATGCGATGGCCCAGCCAGAGTACATTTCCTGAACTTCAAGCTCACTGAACGTCTCAGTGGCAATCCTGGATAAAAATTCCTTGCTTCACACCCTGCTATGTGATCTATATAATGGCTCTCTGGCATGGCTACATTATGCCCATCTGTCAGAGTGGAACTGTGCCTACATAACAGGTTCTATGCTACTTCCAGTAATATCTTGTTGATAATGAAAGCTTACTTAGGAAACAACAAGTTCAGCTTCTGACTGCATCTTTTGGCTTAAAAGAAAAAGCAACTGAAGGTGATTGCTTTTCTTCAGGAGATTTATCTCTTGAAACCAATTTCTTCAATTGCACAAATAAAGACTTCACATAGAAATGAGAATATCTCAAAAAATTTTCTACCAATGAAGACAGTTTAAGAAATCACAGTTGTTCATATTTCACAATTGTAAGCAACACTAAGAGAGTAAGCTCAAGGTCTTGCGAGGAATTCTATGCAAGTTTCTCAAAAGTATGCATGGGAGCAATATCAATTGAATGAAGGAGGAGAAATACCAGCTCATTATTTTATGAAATGTATGTGCACAAAATAAATTGTAGCTGAGCCGTTTCTTTTATGACTGTAAATTCATCTATTTTCCATTTGTAAAAACAACACAATTTCAAAAACTAAAAAGAGCAAAAAACAGAAAAACTGTTACTATGACTATCACTAGACAATTAGAAGACCAAAAATATTTTTCCCACATTTCTACAGATTCACAGAATCACAGAACTGTAGGCATTGGAAGGGACTTCCAGAGATCATCGAGTCCAATCCCCATGCAAAGCAGGCTCCCTACAGCAGGTTGCACAGGTAGGTGTCCAGGCAGGTCTTGAATATCTCCATAGAAGGAGAATCCACAACCTCCCTGGGCAGCCTGTTCCAGTGCTCCATCACTGACTGTGGAGAAGTTCCTTTGCATATTGGTATGGAACTTCCTGTACTCCAGTTTATGGCCGTTTCCTTTGTCCTGTCCCCACAGAGCTCTGATTTTTAAAAATCATCAGAGACATCTAGTACTCTTACTTGGCAATGAGTACTTCTGAACTCATTTTTAAATTCAATCTGTACAATTCCTTCTTGTTCTGCTTTCTTCTGTGCTATCCCAGCCCCAAACTAAGCACTAATTTATTGTTTTGGTCCAAGTCACTAATATGTTCTGCTGCAGTTCTCAATAATGCAGGTCCATTCTGTTGGTAATATGAAGGATCATTCATGGTGGAATTGCAGCACATCATTAAGCTTTTCAGCTATAATGTAGTTTGACTGATTCAATTGATACTACTTCTTTTTTTTTTTTTTTTACTTTATTGATGTTCATAATTAATAATTGCTTTGACCAAACAAGCACAGAATATATAATTTAGTTTTGCTGTATATTAGCTTTCCTTTCAGATAAAGAATATCACAAGTACTAGACAGTGGCTGCATTGCACTTATAGCACAACTTACTCAACATTAGAGAAACGGCCATAATTGCGTACAGCAGTACTCACGCAGCCACTAAGGCCTGCATGGATCCCGGCAGGTCTTCCAACCCAACTTCCCTGCTCAAGGCAGGGTCAATCTGCCTTGAATTTAAGGCTGTATCCAGACGAGTTCTGAAAACCTCCAACTCAACAAATGCCCTTCAAAAATGAAATTAGGTTTACTGCTTGGCCAAATGGATAATCTGAAAATTACCGTAATACTGAGCCTGTGTTTGTATGACAGATTTCTCCAGTAATTCCTTTTCAATGCTTTCACCACACTTCAGAAATAGCTGTACAGGTATTCCTGTTTTCACGCTACACCAGTAGCCAGTCAAGAAGTCAAATTCTTTATGACTGGCAGTGAGAAAAGATACTTTCTAACAGAGTACCACATACTTTTTTTTTCCAATTTATTCTTACACTAAAGATGAACAGGTTATTTCAAAGAGTAGAAGGAGGCTTACATGTTTGACAAAGTTACCAACAGAAATAATTAAAGACTAAAGGAAAGATCAAGAAAACAGTACTTGCATATTACTTCCTTTTCTCCATCTTCTTCAACTCAAACAGCTGAGGAATAAGCTATTACTGGTAGTATAGTGACATTCTTCTGGCAAAAACTCACTTTTAGGATCTTTTTATCAGCTGAGACCACAGACATAATCAACCAGGACTGCAATGCTGTCAGATCAGCTGTTCTGTTTTCTTAATATGGAGGTCCTAATGTATTTTTGATATACTCAATACTTCAGAACTTACACATAGTCAAAACATATTAGAATATCTCAGATAACACAGCCATAAAATTCCATTAAAAGTCTAATGATTATGGCAAGAATATAACAAATTCTCCTATACAAGCTAACCAACAGAAGCCTGAGATGTGGCATTGAAGTTTTAGAGAATCATAGCTGGCCTTGAAATTACATGAAAACTAAATGAGAAACAATCAATCCCTAATCACTACTTCTATTTGTATTACAATATTTCAGGTTACTTGGACACTGATTCCCTCAGGGGAAACTAAAAAAAGACACAACCTCTTACATCATTCAGGACGGATTTTGTACTGGTTTTTTCTTATTCTAATGAAGTTTGGAGATGTTGTTAACATTCACAATAGAAGACCGATAACCAACAGCTGACAAAAATTCAGCAATCAAAAAACCACTCCAAATTTGCAAGGTGAATTGTCTTTGAAAATCTGACTCAAATAACAGTACTGGTTTTGCCTTTACAGCTCCAAGGTTGAACAGTACTAAATTTTGCCACATGATGTAAAGTGAGCATCATTTACAGTTGTTTCTGTGAGAATGTCTGCTAAGAAGTTTCTTAGAAATTCAACTAGATAACTACAGAAAGATACAATCTCTACCCAACAAAAACATCTGCATTTGTGCAGCTATATCCATCACACAGAAAATATAGTACATTTTTAAAAAGTAATTTCAAAGAGCCTTATTTGCAGACTTAAACAAAATAAGCATTCAAGAGTTGGAAAGAAAAAAATAAAAGGAGCATACCAGTACACAGCAAAAATAAGAAAGTGAGATGGCCAACTTGGAACTGGCTGATCAAGTAACAGATTAGGTAGGCCAAGGTGATACACAGTCCCAGTATGTTAAAATTGTAACTACATACTCACTAATCACTTTTAAGATGTTTGGCTGTGCAAGATTCCGAAAAAGGACATACCTCTGTCACACACTTATACACCTATGATCAATCAAAGCACAACAGATTCTAAGGCCCAGCTTTCCTTCTGCAAAAACTAAACCATATCATATGCTGTATTAAGGACTGCTCTGACTGCTTTTGCGCTACACTGATCCTGTCCCCAAATTGTGTCTACAGCACTGCTAGCCCAGTCTGTCAGTGTTTCATTGCTAAGGACCTTTTTTCTGGATAGCTGAGAGACTACTTCATTCCAAGAACACATGCTTACAAAACTAGATATGTAAATATAATAGTTGTGTTTTCTTAATTATCTTGAATGTATAAAACACTATTTAATTAGGAATTATAGCCTATGTTTCTCAAACATGGTAAACCAGGAAGTGGGACTTAACTCCGTAACACTAGGATTTGGAACTTAACAAAACACACATTAAAAAAAAAAAAAAAAAAAAAAGCATGGCTCTGTTATCAGCATTGTTTTGGTCACAAACTTAAAACACAGTACCATAAAGGCTGTTAATAAGAAACTTAGCTCCCTCCCAGCCAACTCTAGTATAGCAACCTAAGTGCTAACCAACAATCATTTTTTTCCTTATTTAGACAAAAAGAATTCTAAACATACAACCAACATAATCAAAATTTTCTTGCAAAATTAAATTCAGTTCAACCTCCAGAGCTGAATAATCGGACTTCAGCCACAGAGCCCTTGCAAAGATTGCACCAGGAGAAGCAGTTGTCCAGCTGTGTGCTGAGAACATGCAGAGGCAGCAGCATCCTCCCTCCCTGCTGTCACATAACCAAACTGTTATATTCAGTCCTAACGGTCCTCTGAACAGAGGGGTTCAGCTGTTCAGTCTGCATTCTTTGCTCTTACAGTCATATTCATCTCTTCTTTCAGGAAAGGACACATCGCTTTGAGTTCTCCTGCATGGAATGCCCTGATTCCTGGTTGGGAGCTCCCAGTAGTCTGATGCAAAAACAGACTGAGACATTATTTCTTTTAAGAACAAGATCATCATAAAACAGTATTATTTTTCTTTAGTCAACCTGGCATAAATACATTTCCTAATACCAATCATAAAATTTAGACAGACACAAATATTCCATTGGTTTGTCTACATCTGGAGATATTGCTTGATTGATTAGCAGCCAGAAGCAACGCAAAATAGTGTCTACTGCTCAGAATGGAGAGCCATTTGCCACATAGTATACAGGACAAGATCTGCAGACAAACTGTATATCCAAATTCTGTGATTTACTTAGATTATATTTTTTGTAGGATTTGTTACTGTACGCCTGCACAATGTTGCCAATAAAACATACCTTATCACAGAAAATCTTCATGCAGATAAACACGTAAAGAATAAATTGAATTCTAACCTGTCCTACTTCACTGCCTTCATTCACTTCTACTGTGTTCTTTTTATTGTGCAGATAATCCTTGCTAATATTACTTTTCTATTTTCGTATCCACTACCCTGTTAGCTCTTTGAAAAAAGAAAAGGTTAAAGACACAGAACTTCAAAGACTATTAGATGTACTTAATGAAGTGTCCCCCAAACATGTTCATGGAGAAAAATATGTGAAATAAACAAGTCAAAATTATTCCTGGCTAATGTCCAACAACCAGCTGTGGTGTTCTGACTATGCTAACCCTGGGAACATTCTTCTTTCTCTCTGGGCCTCCAGCTTTGCCTTCTGCTCCTAAGGATATTTGTATTCCTAATTTACTAGTTTAAAATCTCAATCTAAGCAAGACCAAACTGAATTAGTACTTCAAGAGAAAAAACAATTAAGCATGACCAAGATTTTAAAGCAACCAGGCTTTTGTGTTGGAGCACTCTCCTACAAAGGAAGGCACAGGGAGGTGGACTTGTTCAGACTGGAGAAGGCTCTAGGGAGACCTTACAGTAGCCTTTCATTGTTTAAAAGGCTTATAAACAAGGCAGAGACTGACTTTTTACATAGTCTGGTAGCAAAAGGACAATGGGGAATGGCTTTAAGCTAAGAGAGGGGAGGCTGTGACCAGGTGTGAGAAGGAAATCTTTTACTCAGAGCATAGTGAGGTACTGGAATAAGTTGCCCAAAGCAGTTGTGATGTTCCATCCCTGGACAGGTTCAAGGCCAGGCTGGATGGACCCAAGAGAGCCTGATCTGCTGGGTGGCAACTATGCCCACAGCAGGGGGGTAGAATTGATAATCTTTAAAGGCCCCTTCCAACCCAAGGCACTCTATGAAATATCTTGTTTTGTTTTTTGAAGAGGTCTAGATGGGGTAGGGGATATATAAAAAAAAAAATATGGTACTAACTATGAAAGTAAATGGTTGAACTGTGAAAGACATTTTCTACTTTTCTTCTACAAGTCTTTTGGATACATCAATTTACTTATTGCATGCTTTATTGCACACAGGCCTCATGATCTACAGCATGTAAATGTCAGTGATTGTGCCATAAGTCTGGACTTAAATAACTTTAAAAAAAAGAAATGTGAAATAGCACTGATAAAGAGTTCCACTAAAAACCACATTCCTTTGATTAATCTAAAAAAATACACATTGCCATTGACTCCAGATGAATAGGTAACTCATTTATTCAGTATTTCAGGCTTCATAAATATATAATTTGTAAGTATTTGCACAACTGTTCCCTGCAGTAGCTGTAACATTTGCTTGATGTAAAAATGATGAAAATCCACAGAATGGAAACCAAATTCATTTTATACAGATGGAAGAATGAGCTTTAAGTTCCTGAAATGCAAAGCTTAAGACAGGATTTTTTGAAAGAGGCCACCAATAAGTAACAAATCTAGAGAATAGATATACTTCTGATAGATAACACAGAAAGCATAAAACTACTTAAAGCATCAGACCACCGGACAAAAATAGAAGTCTTTCTACATGAACGATATCACGTATTTCTGTTTCCTAATCCCTTTCAAATTGTAAAATATTTTTGTTTTCAAAGCCATTCATCTAAAAGCGTACAATTAGAAAGTCTTAAAAATACAGACAGCATTTCTGTGGTTATTTCACCCCAAATGTTAGAAGTGTTATGACTTTTCATTCTCTCCTGGCACAGAACAAAATACCTACAGGTCTATCCCTACCACTTTTTAAACAACTTTTCTTTTTCAGCTAAGAAAGCATTGTCTAAATGTGGTCAGCTGTGCAGTAACACTTAGCATTAGCTGAGCCTATCAGGCATTCTTATTCCTATATTTATCTACCAGGAACAGAAAATATTTTCACTAGTTAATAATAGGTGCAAATAAGCTATCAATGAATGTGTGTGCTTCCTTTACGTGGTCAGAAATAACAGCTACCTGGAATCATGTTTGTAACAGTATTGCAAACATGAATAAATTGCAGACAGGTTTATCTTGCCTCCAAAAATCACTGCCTCCACTTCTGTTTAGCAAATGTCTGTGAGAATACAAGCTGAGTGCATATTTTGTGAACTTTGAAGAGAGAGACTTCCAAAAATAACTGCTCCATTTTTTTTATTTCTGGACAATTAAATATTAGAGGTGGGAAGTGTATCACCAGTACCCACGTCTGTTTGTGTCCATCTCAAAAGAAAATGACACACAGGATTTACTCCACTTACAACAGTAGGAAAGATTCTCATCTGATTGAGAAAAAAAAAATCACTATTTTCAGTGCCAGCTCTTTAAATCACAGTTGTTTCTGTCAGTATATTATCTCATTGTAAAGAGTTGATACAGAAATCACACCCATTCCACTTTTTAAATGAAAGATGGCAGCTGGTGGGTTTTTTTTTTGCTTGTTTTGTTTTGTTGTTGTTTGTTTCCGTTGTTTTTCCTCTCCTTAAAATCAGCACTCACACCATGAAATTCCAGCTGGGTAGTATAACTATAGAGTTTGTCTCGAGAACTAACGGCAGTCTGACAAGCTGGTCTGTTCCTCTCTTCTTTCTTGCATACATTCTGACAAACTCAAATTTGTTTCAAGCTTTGCAGGTCAACTATTTTCACTTTCAGGTAACACAGACAGAAGAGTACTTAATTCTCCTAAACTTGGATTCATAAAACTCTTATTTTTTACCAGGAAGAGATGCAGGGCGAGACATATCACAAAGAACTTTACCCGCACTGCCCAATTTTACAACATTCCAACCTACATTACATTACCAATATTTTATAATAACTATTACATAATAAGGCCTGAGTGTTTTGAGACCAAACATAGCGATTATTTCAGTATGCATACATTAAAATAAAGAATAGCAAGATTACCTGCAGCATGTCAGGAAGCATTACTAAACAAATGCAGCAAGCAGCTAGGTGGAATTAAAATGTGGTATGTAAATAATCCATTATGGCAGAGCTCTGCAAAAAGGCTTCAAGCATGCTTATATTTAAGAACAACTACAGTCAAGTCACATAAGAACACTAGTGTTAATATTCTTACATATAAATATGTACATATGTGTGTAAATATAGAGAACCAAGAAAGCATAGAATGCAATTTGAAAAGCACAACATCTATTTTGCAGTCCATGATGTCAAACTCATGTAAGTAGCCCAGCAAAAAACAGTATCTATAAAAGAGACCTTGAAAAACAGTTTTGTTCTGATTTTATTCCATCACAAGCAGCATGCATCCTGAGATTTTCTCATTGGTGGATAGGGAGCTGCTTCTGAACTAGGGCAAATCCAAGAAAACTGGAAAAGACTATCATTTGTTTTATGCATCAGTGGTAACTAACATAACTATCAGAATGCTAATTAATATTTTAGCAGTACTTGAAGTATACACAATAAAGTATTAAATCACTCAAATAAACAACAAAAAAAACTGCCCTCAAAGATCTGCTCAAGCAGCACTCCACAACCGAACCTCAGTTTGTGAGCTTGGAAAGTGAGAAACCACTGCATCTAAAAACAAAATGTCTGCAGTTCTATAAAAACTCATGCCACTGCACCTGATGTGTGTTACATTTGTTTACATGTTACTTTTTATAGCCTGCTTCAAACTGAGCCACTTAATTGTGCCTCAGATAAGTTAAATGAATTAATTACTACCAAATCCTAGGAATATTTATGCACATTGTCATAACAGTAATTTACATGTCTTCTCAAGGAGAGAACTTGTAGAGCTCTAAATATAAAAATATGGTTGAGTACATTGTCTGAAAGCTTAAGAAACTCATCTCATTCTGATTATTCCCTAATTTCATGTTAGCTTGCTAAAACCAATCCCCCTTTTTCTCTGTACTGAATACAACAATTTTAGGCCCAGTTCTTTCCTGCGTCACATCTACAAACATCACCTAGCCTCCAGCACAATAAAGGCAACTAAATCAAAGAGCTTTATTTAAGTTAAACCACAAGACCAACCCGAGCACACACACACACACACACACACACACACACACAAGCAGCACTAGCTTATGGCCTCTAACCTGTCTTTGGCACAAAAGGCAAAACACTCTGCATAGGACTCTGAAGCCACATGTTAGCACAAAGGTGAAGTTCACAGTGGAAAGTCATGTTTGTTATATTCTAAGCTCCTCATAAAGCAAATTTAAGACAGATTACTTTTAATTATAATATAACACACAATTTCTCACTGTATTCATCTGAATGGGGGTGGAACAAGACAGGAATAGAAAGATCTTTACATCCTACTGGATGGCAAGACTTCGGTACAATTCTACATATTTTCAACTAACTCTGTATTAGGAAAACACTGAATTCAAAAGTCAAAAGCAAACTGTCTTGAAAGGGCTTTAAGCAAAAGCGCTGCCCAGCTGGGCTTGTTGCACAGGAAGCCCAGAATGCAACACCAACCAGATGCATTGGTTAAGCCCTACGTGTAGATGGAGTTCCTACAAAATCTCAGGCACCTGGAAATCACATAAACGATAAAC
Source organism: Phasianus colchicus (assembly GCF_987193195.1). Classification (NCBI taxonomy): domain Eukaryota; kingdom Metazoa; phylum Chordata; class Aves; order Galliformes; family Phasianidae; genus Phasianus; species Phasianus colchicus. The sequence continues at coordinate 39,012,675 of NC_143441.1, forward strand.
AACTAAATGACAAACTGTTTAATTTCAAGACACTGGCAGCACCTCCTGGCCGTTCAGTCATATTCATTTAGTGCTTCTTGGTTTCATGGTTAGTTTTTTTGTTCTTGTGGGTTTTCCCTCCCACCTTCATTTCCTTTTCTAGTGTGTTCATACTTTATTCCAGGCTCTGTTTCCTGCATGTTTGAGTAACACGCTGGTAGGAACCTCCAAATTCAACAAATACACACATGTTACATGTGTGACAGCCATGTTACCAACTACATGACAAAGAAGCCAGTTAAGAACAGGGCAGAACACCTACTGCATCACAGTTATAACTAAACCATCAAGTTCAGCATCTCCTAATAAAAAGATGTTTTCATTAAAATGCACTCATCCTATCCTTCATTAGCAAATCAGCACAGTTAACAGGAACACCACCTGGTCTAACTTCTATTTATACAGTAAAAGCATAGGCTTTGGAATGTATGAGAATCAAGCTAAGAAAAGTCACTATTTATTACCTTTATTTATTTGTGCCCTACTGAGCTGACACGCATTTATGCATTCATAAGAGTTCAGACAGTCACTGTTACTACCACCACCCCACATCTTTCTGGATGCTGTGAGAAAGAGGCACAAAGGTCACAGAAAGCAGATCTCACTAGCATTCTTACAGGTGGTTCCCCCTGAAGAACAGCTTAAATGAAGCACATAGAAGCTTGCAATGCCTTTGCAGAATGGAACACTGCAGTTTCCCACACCTCTGAAGCCAACATTTTTCAGCTCTATGCAGATACTTATATTAAAAAGGAAAATAATACTTTGTTTAATGCTTACATATTACAAATTGAAAATTAGAAGAAATACAAATTAACAACTATATGTCGAGGAGAGAATCCATCTCTTTTTTTTAAAAAAAAAAACAGCTTCAGCTTTCATTTAAAAGAAAAGAAAAATCCTGGAAGCTCAACTAAGTAGTTCTCCATTTAAATAACCTTAAAACCATTTGGCAATTATATGGTCAGACGTGAGACGTTGCAATCAGGATCTTTTTTATATCATAACCTATTTTCCAAATGAATTAAGAGAAGAATCTTTAATGTGAACTAGAAATCATTCAACCAAGATTCAGCAAATTCTAAACCCACACACTTCGTCTGTCACGAATTTAGCTGCTAAATCTGACTCTAGAAGGCTGATGTGTTACCTTATTATTTTTAAAAAAAAAGATTTCTCCTGGGTTTGCACAGCAAAGGAACGAGTTTGTGGCCTATCTCACACAGGAAGCAGAGATTTTTATCCTTAAAAACAGGAGGTTCGCCCACACGATCACCTGGGACAAACTTGGCCAGTGCAAGCAGGCTAGAAGGTTATAGGAGCCTGGGAATGTTTAACATCAAGAAAGTAATTACAGCCCAGCAAGATCAGAAGGAATTACACAGGAAACGTGAACAGTAACCCTTTCATGCCAAAAAAAAAAAAAAAAATCATGAAAAACTGAACTCTCTGCTGCCAAACTATGAGGCTCTACAAACCAATTGTAAAACGCAGGAATGGAAAAAACACTACATATTACTAGGCTATAAATTCCCAACGATGTGATAAAGCTATACTTCCAAGAACAGAAGAAAACCTCTGGCCTTTCTTGTTGCCATTCACATACCATATAATTAAAGCTCAGAAGAAAAATGAAAACATTTCAAACACTATGTAAAAATGGGCAATTGCCTCTTCTAAATTTTTCCTTTTAATTTGATGCTGACCAAACAGTCTCCTCCCTGGAAGGTGGTCACACATCTTGTTCTTATTTAGTCATTGGAAACTTCCTTCCAAAACAAACAGTGCATTATCCAAGCAAGAATACACAGTCCCTCAGTTATCTACTTTACAAAAATGAGTCTCTCGAAACCTGAAATAAATCCCACAGCTCAATGGGATGGCTTCAAGCTACCCCATGCATTTGATGGTAAAGAAATTTTTATTCTCTAGAGATGCACAGACAATCTGAGTAGTCTGGCTGTATCTCATCCCAGTTACTAAGCCTCCCAGTGCCATGCTGGAAAGTGAATATGATCACACAGAAATGCTCTTCAAAGACTCACAACAAATTCCACATTAAGAGATTTTATTTCTTTAAGCTCACACTAAAGAAAACTGTACTACCTTACATCTATTGATAGATAATACTGTAAAGTATTAGCAAATAACCCTAACAAGAGATGCAATAAAGCAACCAATTATCAGTGCTTTTATGAATTTGTTGATTAAGAACTACAATGGATGTATCCTCATTATGTTATACAAAAATAAGTTCCTATATAGGAGGAACACTTGTACACTTGTAGGAGTAAACTCTTCAAGTAATCTCCCCAGAAATGGAATTTAAAAGGACTTTTCTGATTAAAAATACACAATAAACCACTTAAATGCCACGCTTCCTTAGTTATCATTGAAGTTGCAAATCAGAACAGTGCTACCACTGTCATCACACCTCGTGTATGATGTCTCATTTATTACAAGTCTTTCTTTCCTCAATTATTCTACACGATTCTTATTTTGTTTCCTTTTCCTTGCATTCATTTCTAATGTAATCCATTGTCATCACTAGCTGTGCATGCAGAATGAAGTCCTGCAAGACCAATACCTATCTGCAGTCACTCATTCAGTAGAACCACTAAGGAAATAAAGCTTATGGAATATACAATATACAAAAACAACACATGAAAATGTCTAAGGATGGGCATGTGAATGGGGCAGATACAGTGCAGTAAAGAACTAAATTAAGGCCAAGAACTCATTGATGAAGTCAAAGTTACTTCTTCAATTCATAACTGCCATTTTGTTGGAAACAAAAGAAAATAGTTGTTCTGTATTTCAATTTTTATTATCCACGTTTTCCCTTGTCTATTTACTTGCAGTGCAAAGACACTGAATTGTTTTCCAACACACAAGTCATCTGCCCTGGATAGAAACCAGACTGCTCTAAACTCAATGGGAATTCCACAACACACATCAGGAGACACCCAAGAGATGCAACACTTTGTAGGTGGAGAATTAGGGCAACCTGCTCTGCAGAACTCTGACATCAGACTGCAGCTCTCGGTCTTGGCACAACATCATAACAAATCAGAGTACCCAGCCTCCATTCAAAATGCTGCAGCTAAAAAGGAAGCTGGTTTGCCTTGTTTTCTTACTGCAGTACGTCTACATTGCTCATCAGCAGAAAATACAGCAAGACTTGTTCCTAAATCTCAACAGCCCACTCCAGTTATGATCTTGTAAGCCCTGAGGAGAACAGAGCAAGTATCCTACATATCTTGCAGATACGATGCTTCTGGCAACTCATTCTGCTATAATAATTGCTTTTAAAAAAAGTCAGACTTTTTCTGTACTTTGTGACTAAGTGTGCAATAAGTAAGATACACTTCTCTACTTCAAATCTCATCTTTCCTGAAGATGATAAGGGCTGCTACAATCACCATTAGACACAAACACCCGGAGCAGGAGGTAGCACGGTTTTATAAAACACAAGATAAAGGAGCACCATCTCAAGAAAAATCAGAAGATTTATTGCTATTCTCCTCTGCAGATTACTGTGCAAATAAATAACACTTTTTCACTACAGGAGAACAAATCCCTCAGGCTCCACTAAGCATTAAGTACATCATTATACATGCACGTCAAGAGAGAGTTGGCACAACTCTCAAACATAGCAACCTGTGATCAAAATCACTGCAAATTAGACCGTATTTGCATTCTTATCATCTCTAAACTGCATAGTGGCAATAGGTGTTCTTGAAGTGCAGGCAGACAATGAGTGGGGAAAAAAAATTATAAATGAGATAAACAAGCAACCATTCCACTAGGTAACAAATGAACATAAAGCACATTCAGAACCGGCCTCCTTCCCAAGGCTGAGGCACAATACTTCCAGTCTTTTGAAAGAAGAAAAAAAAAAAAAAACGCAGCAACTTCAGAAGCATTCTGCTCACTACCAAAGTGAAATAGAGAAACCAATGCAACCACCTTCCCCAGAATCCCACACACATCTGGCACACACTGGTTTATGGAAAGGCTGGCACCACACAGCGCTGGCTTCTGAACACATACTTAAGAAAAAGCTATGATCCCCGAGAAGTAAAGCAAAACTTACCATTTAGATGTTCCAACCATAAATAACATTTAAAGTTGACCATTATTTTAGGCTTATCATCCCTGTCACAGTACCTCTTAATTACTGAAGTTTTTCTGTCTTGATGGGGGAATTTCCTGTTTAAGACTCACACAGAGAAAATGGTGCAGTATAAATCTTGACTATTCTAAGCCAGGAAAACGTCCTACAGGCCACTAAGCCTCCTCTTTAAGGCAAGTTCTCCATAATTACAGTATCAATTATAATTTCAGAGGTATATTTTGCTTTATAAATAAACTCTCCACTATTTGAGCTGTGGGAAAGCATGCCCATGTCAACACACCAACCTTTGCAGCACAGTAAGTTCTGAACTGAACACCAACACTAAATGTTACAATATGAATTCCAGCAGGGAAAAAATAGGAAGAAGATCTTCCTGTCACCTCCCCCCAAATTCCTACATGCTTTCTGAACACTTTTATTCCTGTGGCAGTACCTCCCTGACATTTGTTCCTTGCTGTTCTAGAGCCAAATGCAAGAAGTTTCAGATAGTCTGTTGCTAAATACACCAAAAAGTAAAAACTGCGACCTCCATTAAACAGAATGAAAAGAACAGTTCAGTGGGAATGAGCAAGGGCCAGTTCTGTAGTCTTTTCCTGCTGAACGCTGCTTTTGATACTTTTGTATATTTAGGTTTGTATTTGAGTTTGACAGAAACCAAAAGCAAATGTAGCTTCTTGCACTTGTCACCATGCTAGTTTTCTCTCTTGATGTGACTCAAATTGACAAGGACTCAGTGTTACTGCCTAAAAGTTCTCAGTGTCCCCGCTGATGAGAAGATCAAAGCAGTAAGTGGACAGTGCCGAGAGAACAAGTCATAGTACCTAAAGGGGATTCCACTGAGATGTGACCTGATGCAGAGACAGACACAAAGATCAGTGAGATGCAACCACTTGTAATCAAGCTAGAGACAAACTTAATTCCTTTACTCATATCATCAATATACACGTTCCAGATGTTTGGATGTTCTCAAATAAAAATTACCCAAAGAATGCAGAGCTCACTTTGTTTGGTTTCTGCTTTTTTTTTTTTTTTTTTTTTTTAAGAGGGTGTGTAAACTAATTCCTACAGATATTTTGATCTTCAGTTATCAATAATACCTGACTTCATATGGGAGACTGAGCACAGCACAGCAATGTTTCTTTGACTAATTCAGAGATCGAATGTTTCTCTGCCAAATTCAACCAATCAGGTAAAACTCGCCATGAACTCTGAAGCTACCTAGTAATCCAAACCAAGTCCATTGATAAGGGCAGGTAAGACTGTCAGACACGGTGCTTTTTCTTCCCGCATCTCTTTATCTACTTGACTAAACACTGTCTGAGTTCACTGTCCAACTCCACAAACTGAAAACATTTCCTAAAATGTTTAATTATGCTATAAGTACCCAGGAAAACAGTCCTTTAAAACAGATTTTTGAACATCTCCCCCACTCAGTTAATTAGCTTATTAAGGACAAACCAATACCTGCAAGTACTGCACTATGATAAGTCAAACATGCACTCAACTGAGCAAACACCACATAAATCATAGAATCATAGAATGACCTGGGTTGACCAGGACCACAATGATCATCTAGTTTCACCCCCCACCCCCCAACCATTAATTTCTACTTAAATACTGAATCAAGCATTTGAATATTCTGCAAGGATACTTACTGTATTCTTTCAGTGTACTCACCTTGCACATCCTGATCCTGCTATGGCCAATAAAGTATTTCATTCATCTTAATTCCTGTTTTAAGGAAAAAAGAGAAAGTCCCAATCTCTCACAAAATGTATTTCGCAAAGGCCAGGACATCATATTAAATTAGAAACAAAGGTATATGTTTCAGAAAGCAGTAAACAAACAAGACTCCTCCTAAATTTGTTTGTTCTCAGTAGGGGCAAACACAACACCATGTCCTTTGAGGTTCATCAGACATTTCTCATAATTTAGGTTACAAGACACAGTAATAAATGTTTGAATTGATATTGCTGAAATAATTGCAAATAAGCACATTCCTGATTTGACCATTTACTTTTAAAACTCTGTAAGTTTCTGTAAGTGTAATAATGTCGTCAGCAAGTTTCCTTCACAAGTTATACTTTCACTATTTGACCATTTTCCTTTGACCTGACAGTATCTATCTCATCAGGTTCAAACACATACAGAAAACTATCATCATTTTCATATAAACACTTAAAACATTAAGCCACATCCATAAACATTACCTCTTCACATAAAACTCCTCAAAACACATCAAGTCACTGATGAAGAAAGTCCTTTTGGTATAAAGCAGCAAATCACTGAACCTGCACATTAAAAACATATATATATGACATTTGCTAACCATACCCAAAGTCATATATGGCAATGTCAAAAATCTCATCATACACTGTCACTGCCATTGCTAGCTCCAACTTTCCCATAAATTAGACTCAAAAGATAAATGGAAAACTACTATTTCCTTCATGAGTATTTGGATAAACACTAGCTACAGAATTTCTGGTCACCTTAAAAACTATTACTCAAGCAGCCTGTGCAAATGTTGAAAACCTTTGACTCGTGTTGTTTTTATTCTGACCCTCCAGCTATCGTTATGCAAGAACATATTTTTTTTTCACTGAACCAACATTACACACATTACACCAGATCACTACAGAAAATATTTTAAACTGGAATCATAACTACCATAAGGTTCTTCCTTTTTTCCCTTTCTGATCTTTCTGGAACTTGGACAAAACCCAATTCCTTTAACAGCAGAAGTAGAACAAGATATGCCCTCGTGCTGATACATACATTTTGCTTTGCACAAAAATAGCTTCTAAAAAATAAAAATAAATAAACAAAAAGAATTAACCAGAACTGCTACTAAAAATAAGTAGCCATGATAAGATTAGATGGGAAAAAAAAAAAAAAAAAGCAACTGAGTATGTTGGCTGCTGTGCAGCCCTGGAAAAAAAAAAAAAAGAAAAAAAAAGTGAGCAAAAAACCAAGCTGCACTCAGCTAATCCTGTGATCGAGGGGAGTTGTATATTTATCTTATTTTAGCCATTTCTCTGTGATTTTACTACATAGTAATTATTCCATTGCTCATATCACATTACAGATGCATCAGTGCAAGCAAATCCGTGAAGGTAACTTCTACACTAAGCCAGGTGAATGCACCACAGATATGGGACTGCTGACTGAGACTCGGGCTCCTCACACAGCTCCCAGGAGAGCAGTGAGAAAACAGCTGCTACTTTCTGTTTGGCTCCTGACTTGGAGGGGATAAAGCTGCCAATAGAAGGTAAGGCGCATCCCGCAGATCCGGCTCAGGCACAGAACCGGGCAGTGTTCCAGCAAACGTGACTGTGGGACAAGACAAACTGCAGAGAGCCTCTCTCGTGCTTTTTTTCTCATCTGCCTCACCGAGGGCACGCTCACAGCCCTCCCACAGCGCTTCTAAGGGAAGCCTTCCCACACTTCCTTCTTTGCTCTTCCAACGCCAGAACACACAGGAGCGCTCAGTGCTTGGGATACGGTCGTTACCTCGTCAACACGCAGCCCTGAGGAGCTGTGGAGGTGACAGGCCTCAGCCCCAGCCGGGCACGAGCCCTCCGCCCCGATCGCATCTACTCGCACAGAGCCGAGGCCGGGCGCTCAGGCTCCTTCCGGACCCCGGCAGCGTTACGGGACGGCAGCGCTGCCCGGAGGCGGCGGCGCGGTCTGCTGGCGGCAGCCGGGCCCGGATCCGAGCACGGCGCTGACGGGTCTCACCCGGCGCAGCACTTCCGCGCCGCAGCTCCCGGCCCGAGCACCGGCCTCAACCCGGCCCCGCCTCGACCCTCCTGAGCGCGGGAAGCGCCTCGCCGTACGGCGCCGGCTCCTCCTCCTCCTGCCGAGCCCCGAGCGGCCGGCAGACCGCCCGGCCCCGCCGCCGGCTTCCCGAAAGCCGGGGCAGCGCCAGCGGAGACCGGCGGCGGCCCCGCCCGCCCCCCCGTCCCGCGGCTCCCTCCGCCGCGAGGGAAGGGAACTTACACGCGCGCCCCTCTGCGTGCCGCGTCACGCCGCCGCGGCGTCACGGAGGCGGTGTGGCGTCACGGCCCGCGGGGAGGCCGCTGCCCCGGCGCGGCGCAGGCGTAGTGCCGGCGTTGGCGGGAAAGCGGGGCCGCCGAGGGGTGGCTGCGGCCCAGCGGTGGGTGGCTGCTGGGCGCGGGGTTGCGTTCGGCTGCCCGTGCGCCGCCCTGCTGCTGCCCGTGCTTTGTAGTGGGTGGCTGCGCTCGCTCTGAGCCACCCGCCTCGCTGGTCCTCCCGGCCCTGCGTTTCCTTCGTCCTCACAGGCGCGCGGACGTGTTGGGCCGGAAGGGGCCTTGAAGATCACCGGTCGTAACCCTCTGCCGTGGTCAGGGCTGCCCGCCGGCAGCTCAGGCTGCCCAGGGCCCCACCCGACCCGGCCTTGAGTGCCTCCAGGGATGGGGCGTAGCTCAGCTTCTGTCCCCTTCTGTCATACAGCTGCACCTCTCAGCTTGGTGTCTTCTGCTGTCTCCATCACCACAATCTCTTTGGAGCTCTGTCGGGACACCCTGAGCCCCACGTTTACCGCAGCTGTTCTGTCACGTCACAGCCGTTTGCTGAAAAAGAGGACGATGGGGTCACCCCAGCTGCAGCGATGGATCTGAAAAGTTGCATTAGCACATCTTCTGGGAAGTGGGAGTTGGGAAGGGGAAGTGGGGCTGGGCTAAGCATTTAATTCTGCTTTCTGTTGTCATGTGCTTGGAAAAAAGCACAAGAAATTGCAAAAATAGAGGTCGAGACAGGAGAAGATGCAAGAACGATATACTCCTTTCCAATCTTCATATTACTCCACATATACCTAAGGCTGAAAAACTAACTTTGCAGTGTACTCAGTATGTTAGCATATTTAAAGTCTGTAAATATAGATGTGGATTTCTTCATCTTGGCATATGAAGTATCAGGTGATAGGACAGACAAATTGACTTTGAATCATTTGAGAATCAAAGTACATTTATAATAAGATACTTTCTTTAGTTAAGTGTTCTGCTTGGAATGTATGTATCTGAACTGCTTCTGTGCATCAGAATACTTCATATAAAAATCATTTACAATCTCAGCAGGAACTGAAGTTTAAAAATAAACAAATTTATTCCTCACCTTTTTGTGCCTACTAAATCTGCAGTGTTTGGCAATTACAGAGCCTATAAAATACAATGAACTTGAAGGTGAATCCTCCAATTGGTCCTAAATAGTTGTAATTCCTTTTGAAGTCATTTATGTCTAACTTACTTGAGCAAAAATGTTGCTGTATTCAGTATATGCCCTGACTTCTTGAACTACAAATGAGACATAATTACCATACGAAGGTTGTTGATATATTTACCTGCCATCTGAAGAGACACAAAATATTCGTTCTGATGTGCAAATGCGTTTGTGTCTTTACCAGCTATTTCATTTAAAAACATCATAAAATACTACAGTGGGTTTATCTGTTGCTGGTGAAAGAAAAAAAGATAACTGATGAGAATAGTGAGACAATATAAACTTCCACTGTAGACTGTTCACTATTCACAGAAAAGATCAGTTCCTTCTAATAGAGTATATTAATTTTCCTAAAACCACACTTCATGATAAGCTTTAGAAACTTTGAAGCAGAGGTAATAAATTTTAATCTGGAATGTCAAGTTTAACAAAAAAAAAGAAAAAGACTTCCTTGCAACCCTTTTTAAAGATGCTATTTTGTGTGGAATAGCCCCTCAACATCATAGTTTATGATATGCTGAGGCACTGCTCTTTGAATATCTTAGGGGAAAGTGTGTCAGTGATCTCAATTCCATCTTGGAGGTTTTCTGAGAATGACTTTTTCTTAGAAGCAAAGTAGTAGAAGTTTACTCTTAGCAGTGAAATTAAGTAGAACTTAAGAACTTGCTAACAATCAATGATAGCAGAAGAAAATTGCAGTAGTTGTACCTGGTAAAAATATTTCTTTCTCTTCTTACAATCTCACAATGGACAGAGATAATAACTGTTTTAAAGATTACATTGGCAATTGTTTAGAATAAATATTAGGTAGAAGAGTTTTTACTCGATCCTTTATATAAATTATAAGAAAGGTAGTGGACAATCATGTAGAATAAAATGAAAAGTTTATGTACATAATTAAGAATTCAGATCATATGAGAAAGTACAGTATAAACTTGCACTATTTAGAAGAGCATTAGTAGTTGAGAATAATTAAACAGATTAAAAATAGGTGTACGAAATCTCACATTCTTTTCTCGTACTTAGCACTGTAGTATATTTTCAGAATCAAATCAAGAAGTATGTTTGCGTAGTAATACTTTTGCCATATATCAACGCAACTAGAAAGGCCAATACACTGGGCTGCAGTTTCTCTCCTGAAGACTCCTGAAGTGGTCATCAGTGGTGCCCTGTAAGTTTCTGTTTCTCTCTGTCTATAGGAGGGCCCTAAGGCTACTAGCTCAAATTGACAAATTCCTCTTCTTCAGCAGTTAGATACCTCCAGTGTAACAGGATGGCTGAATGGAGGTTTTCAGCTAGTTGTTTTGATCTAACCTTAAAACTGACTGCACAGTGAGACTGGAATGAACAGAGATCCAGACGTTAAGCAGAGGATGGACTTGCAGGAGCAAGTAGGAGAAAGTGTCAAGTTTAGGGATGATAAGCATAACAGTCTTGCACACAGTCCCAGCAATAAAAAGAAAGTAAGCACATGGCAGTTACTGACTCAGTGAAACTTTTTTTTTTTTTTTTAAAAGGTTTGGAACATAACTGAGAACTGTATCATAATGCACAATTGTCAAAATAATATTAGTTGACATTTTCTAATTTCTCAAGATGTGATTTCTCAACCTCTAATATTCTTCCAAGCTAGTTTTTGTGTTGTAATATGAGGAAGGCTGGAATTTATATCCATTGTTATTGGTTCATAGAAGAGAGTAAGAATATATTTTAAGTTTTAACTTCTTATTATTGTTTTGAGGAGATGCTCTCAAGAGCTTCTAAGAAATCGTAAAGCAAGAAAAATCTGTCTTCGAACTGATTTTGTACCAGCTTAGAATGACTGATTTTTCAAAGACGGCAATAGATTTCAGCAACATGAAAGGTTTGACTGATGATGCCAAATAAAAATTGTTTAAAAAAATCCACAAACTGCTTGCTCTAAAGTGCTCGTTTTATGCCCAACAAGTTGATCTCTATCCTTCAAGGTAATAAAATACTGTGACAAGCCAAGAACACATAGTTCTTGTCTCTTTTCTTGTTTTTCTTGATGAGAAGCCAAGGAAACCTGCATGACTGAGAGGAAACCTGCAAGCTTGCAAGCAGGAAGAAGTAACCTCACTTCTCTCAGCATCACTTTTTTGTTTTTAAGTTTGGTGGGTTTTTTTAGTTTGTTTTGATTTTTGTTTTTGTTTTTGTTTTGCTACAGCTGCATGATAAAAAGGCTCTGCAAGAAACTATATCAATGGGAAGGAATAAGAAAGCAGAACTTTTTGGAAATGGAAAACTAAGAGTCTTACATAAGTACATGGAGTCAATAAAAACAGCAAAAATGGTAGGATAGAAAAAATGAAATCATACATATCTGGGAAAAGTAGGCTTTATCAAGCAGAATGAAGAGGAGAGAAATGGAAACTGCGAATAGGTACAAGATAAATGGAAAGGATAGAAACGAATGACTCAGCAGTAGCAATATTTTGTGTTCATTTGGAAAACAACTTCCATAAGGGTTGAACAAATTACAATTAACAAAAGGCTTATAAAACTTGTTGTTCCTAAAAAGCTGTTAAAAGAACACTTGAAAAATGTGTAAGCTGGTCAGCCAGCCCGGCTGCTGTGCATCCTAGGGGACAAGCAGTATTTTGTAAAAAATTTCTTGTAGCACTTGTTAGTGAAGCCTGAAAAGAGGGGCAAAAACTGGAAGACTAAAAACATCCCTCAACTATGGCCTTTTTTTTTTCCCCAAAGAAAATGGCCTTGCAATTGCAATCCAAAAAGAATACTTACATCTTTTTCTATAAATGCAGTATACCAATAGATAATACTGTAATTAGGGAAGTGTTAAATTAAGTTATTTTTTCTTAGAATTCTGTGTTAGTTCATAAAACCATCACATTGACAATGAAGAGAAACCTCATCAAGTCATAAAAATTAACTACTTGGAATGAAGAACACAGCTCAGGAAGAGAAGCAGTGGCCAGAGCAGGGTTCTTGCATAGAGGATTTGTTTTCATTTTAACATCAAAAAACTTTAAAAAAAAAACTCTTAAATTTAATACCTCTTAAAGTAGTTCTTACATATAATTTCTTTCATTTAAAAAAAAAAAAAACCATTCAAGTGCTTTCTCTATATGGAACCCACAGAGCAAGAAGACTGTTCTCCTTTCTGGTTAGGCTTAGGCTCTGAGCCAGAGTCAAAATTGCAGTCCCTGGAGTGGGCACAGGTGAATTCACCATCAAAGAAGATGTTCAAGACAGAGCCCTCAGCTCAACCCTTTACATCAGGTAAAGTGATGTGCACTGTTTTTTGAAATAGGAAAGGGGAGATCATTCTGGAATACCTGGAACATGGACAAACTATCAACTCTGTCAGCTACACTGCAACTCTGACAAGTTGAAGGCTCAAACTTGCAGAGTCAGACCAGACCAGAGGACAACTCTTCTCTGGCAATACAATCATGCCAGGCCCCATACCACACCAGTCAAAGACCGTGGGTGTTCTACAGTCCAATCTTGGCTGGACTGTTCTACTACAGCCACCATATAGTCCAGATTTGTCAGCTTCTGACTTCCATCTCTTTCGGTCAAAGAAAGCTGGACTACATGGACAACATTTTCCTGGCAATGACACTGTTGTAACAGCTGTGAAACAGTGGTCACCTCCACTGGTGCAGATATTTACTATCGGGGCATGCAGGTTCTTGTCTTTTGCTGGTAGAAATGCATAGCAGTGGTGGTGACTGCATTGAAAAATAGTGCTTTATAGCTGCGAATTTGCTCTATCAAATAGTGTTACTGTGCTCTTTGTATCTGTTGTGGTTTACATGGAAATAAACACAAGGCATTACTTTCAGTGCACCCTACTTATTTGTGTAGTTGTGTTTATTGCTGTTTTCTTTTACCATTAGTGGCAATTTTGCATTTCTACATCCCTTGGTTCAGTTTACCTTACTACACAAGAGAGTTAGAAATACACCTCAATTTACTTGGTTGCCTCCTGCATTTGTACAGTTCCCACTGAAGCAAGGTCACTGAGCTAGAGTACTGACTCACCATTGATTCTCAAGTGCATATGGCATCACACTGTCATTCCTGGCACGTGGAGCATGACATTCTGCCCCACAGTGGCCAGGTGTATTAGCATGAGTTTTTATTATAGTCACATATGTCACTCCACATTTAATTAGTAGCATTTTTTCTCATCATTGCTTCTATATGGCAGCTTTGTTTCCATGAATACATCTACAGCCTACAAACAGAAGTAAGAAATCAAGGATCATCACAAAATGTTGCATTTCTGGAAAACAATAACATGGAGTATGCCTGGGAAAGATATACTCCCCAACTGAATGTAAAAAATCATGGGAACCAGCTTTGGTCACTATGAAGTATTGTGCACTGAAACATCATTATGTCAGACATCGCCAGCAAAGTTTGGAGTAAACTCCTGGGCACAATCAAGTGACCCATGGCCTTGGAAAAAATCTGACTTGAAGATTCATGGGAAAATAATTTTAGGCTTTTAATTTAATGCAAATCCAAAAGAATTGAGCCCTGCAAGTCATACAGTTAAAATGCAGAAATCCCATTTTTATTTGAATAGTGAGCTCTGTTGTGGGCAGGTATGTGTTTAACAGTGAGTCATAGACCTCCTGCTATTTTGCCCTTAATGTGAAGAAAATCAATCACCTTTTTTATATAGCAGATTTCAGATAAAACACACACAGGGCCCTGGTGGTTGTGAAAAGATTCTTTTTTTCCCAAGATTTTGGTAAGAAGAAGAAGTTAAACGGAATTGTAACCCTTTTTGTGAGTACATTTGAACTGACTGAGGAGCTGATTTTCATCTACATCAAGGCTTGTGCATTAAGCTTAAATAACCTTAAATGGGTACAAGCTGTAATTAGAAGCTACTCCCTTGTCTCTTCTAGCTTAAGGTATGTAAGAACTCCGAATCTTTAATGTCTATAGATGCAGCTCCAGGGGAGAACCTCTGATGTCCACAGATTAAGCTCTAGGGAATAGTGACAGCCTGGCAGCAGCCCAGAAATACAATTAAACAGAAGTCTGTCTTCTGAAACCTCCTAAAATCTGTAGTTTGAAAGCATTCAACATTTATTTTATTCTTTATAGTAGCTCTTTTCAAGGTTAACGTAGTACATACGTGTGAAACCAACTGTTTTAGTTTTTAATCAATGGTGAAGCCTAATAATTTTCATAGTTCATTATCTGAACATTTTATACAGTTAACACATTCACTATTATTTTCTTTTTCATATGTATTATATATATAAATATAGGTATATCAAAAATGGATTGAGTAAGGTCCATCAAGGAAAAAATGGAGCTGTACTTAATTAAGCAAATGTTTACATATTTAATTTATTAATTAGTCCAATGCTACATTTCAGAAGGCACGTGTAAAAATAATCCAATACTCATATAGTAGATTGTGATCTCAAATATAGAAGTTATGCAAAGAAAAAACCTGATTTTAGTTTTAAAACCAACAATAGTGTGCTCTTAAAAAGGATACCATAAGGCAAGAAAAGAGGCTCCAGCAGGAGCAGAATCCATGGACCTTGATTTCCTGTGCATTTTCCCATCTCCATTGCACTCAGGACCATTCTGGCACTTCCTGTCTGCAGGGAATGCCAGTGCCAGGGCTAGGATGGTAAGGTGCTGGGCTAGCCTGCCTGAGCTTGCTGCCACCTAAAATGTGTAATCATTTATGTCCAGTAATCCTCCATTATGGCATTAGACCACATATTAACTCTTCTTTCTTCCCCTATCTGTTTATTACCATAGTAAGAATGTGATTTTCTTTGAGGTTCTGCCTTTCTCAGATGTTTCTTGGTGGATTTCTGTGTTACTATCAGGGCACTGACAGGCAGGAGAAAAAATAATCATAATAAAAATAAAATAAAATAAAAAGTAAAAAAAATACAAAATAAAAATAAAAGTGCTGTGGTAAATGTCTCATTTCCTTGTGCAGCCAGGCTAAGGAAAGAAGCCAACAGAGCCTGTGACTGTCCAGCTCTTGACCATGAGTAGTGTAGCAATGAGAGGAAGGAAAAGATAGCAATTCTGAATTGGGATTCTTCATTGAGAATCCTGTGCCAAGACATCTGTGTCCTGAAAGGAAAGAAATGAGACCACTGTGGTAATTTGTCTCCTGGGTTAAGGGCAAAATATGTCACCAGAAGGATGCAGGATATCCTAGGGAATTCCTACCAGTTACAATCTGCATGGTAACAAGAACACAAACGAGGGGAGATATAATATTCTGAATTACTTAGCAGATGTAAGAGAGAAGGAAGGAGATGCCGGCCCTGGGAAAACTTGTGGCATCTCCAGTACAAAGAGCAGCAGAGGAGTGGAGCAGACCCTGGATGCTATGCAAGAGGTACACAATGGAAAGCAGTCTCCCCAGCAACATTACACGGGCTGCCAGTTTGTTGGGTTCTCTCACATTGGTTACACTTTTGGGCACACTCAGAAGTAGAACTCCTTTGTGCAGAGGGATCACATCTCTGAATTTGCAGTGGTAAAATTCGAGACGCCAGTATACACAGCACAAAACCAGAATAAGAGAGAAGGGTTATTTTGATTTTTAACATAAAAGCTTTCCTCTCCACAGAAGAGAGAAAGAAAGTCATTGTAGGGGTGCTCCTAACTGGAATAAGCTGGAAAGCTAAGTATACAAAATTGAAAGTCCTTTTTACAGCCAATGGACAGGAAAAATGCAAAGAGTGGGTATGCCAGGGGAGCATTGATGGGGAATTCCTGGAAATGTCCTTGGGGTTGTTACATGGAGCTAGTTTATTCATTCATTAAAAGTGAAAGGATTTCACTACAACACATGGAAGTCCACCTATACCACCTTTTTTTTTGCCCTGGAGTCAAGGTAGGGTCTCCACTGCTCTGTTTGAATAAATCCCTCACTATTCCATGAAGCTATGCTGTAGTGCTTCTTTCTAACAGTTAATTCTAGGATGTCTACCAGAAACTGCAGTCATTCAGAGACCAGACTTAAAACCAACAAATCCCATGTTTCTTCTGGCATCTAACAATTCTGCCAGTGCCATAGTGAACCTGCTGACAGGCAGTGTAGGGGATGCTGCTGGAGGCCACGATCACGTCCATCAGTGTACAAGCAAAGGCAGGCATAAAGGCAGGTGGATTTGACAGTGTAGATTCATAGGGCTTCTGAGGACATGGGAATATGTTTAATGTGGAAGGGGGAGGAAGGCAAAGTCTGCAGGGCTGTATTTCTGGAATCACTGCACATGATAGGAAACCTGCCCATGGACTCAGCCCACTTGGAAGGCTGCTGGGACAGCATGAAGCAGAACTCGGGTGCCTGGTGTTCACAGCAGGTGTCAGACAGAGGACACTTCCCAGAAATTTGTCTCAGAGGTCAGAGGGATGCAGCTCCAGAGCAGTGATGTGAGAGTTGTCCACAGCGTGGCAGAAATTGTTTCTTCTCGCCCGTCAGGAGGCCCTGCTGCCTGCTAGCAGTTAACCAGGCTGGGGCTGGCAGGTCATCTTCTGGGCTCGGTGCCATGGGAGATTGAGATGTTCTTTTGAATGGTGCTGCTCATCCAGGTGCACACACAGGAGGAACTGGCATCTCTTCAGAAAGCAGAGGGGGGGTATTTGTCTCCACTGATTTTGGGGAGCACCTTTTCTGCTTCATTTGCTCTGACAGTGCCTTCTAGATGTCCGTGTTCAGTTAGATGGAAATTAACACACCACTTACCCAGGACAGGACTGAGCCCCGCAGCTCCCAGCACTTCCGCAGCAGCTCACGCCCATGCATGGCAGAGCACTGATGGCTGCCACCCAGCACCTGTGGCTCAGCCTACCTCAGGCAGTAGAAGAGGATAAAATAAAGGGTTCCCACGTAGCCCTCTCACACTGGTACAACTTATAAGCACCAAAATGTCACCAGTCTGTTCAAGAGCCAAAAATGAGTAAAAAACCTGCTGTGATATTCTAAGTGAGCAAGGTAACATTTCTGTTAGGAAGAAATATGTGGATGCCTTGTAATCATGCAGGCTGGTGGCAGCAGTGGCAGCAGCAGCTGCTCCCAGGCAGCCTGAATGCTTCAGAGGAATTACTGTTATTCCTCCTTTCTCCCTGCATCTCCTCTTACCTTTACATCCTCATCCAGCTGTAAATAAGTACCCTTAGTTCCACTTCTTCCACTTAAACAAATGAAAAAAATTATTTAGGACAAATTCTGATCTCAGTCCCATGTATGTAAAACAAGATTAACTCAGTTTACTTTAATGGCATCAGTTGGGACTTACGTTACTGGAATTCATCAACAGTTAGATCACTTGGCTCGAGTCAAATGCATAAATAACAAAGGTATTTCCAAGGCTTTCTCTGTAAGCTGATTTCATTTGGCTGTCCTTGGAGTCGGGCTTTGCCACTGAGTTCCAAAAGACCTGGATTTCACCCAGAGGTGTTCCATCAGCATAAATCTGGTTCAAACAACACCAGAATAAGCCCTACCAGCTTTTGGTGAACCACGAGAGCATCCCTTAAACTGCAAGTTTGGGGCTTTTGGTACACCTGTGCATTTTTCTGCTACAGCCATATCACCAGCAAGGGGAAAGCAAGAACAGAAAAAAGTATTTCTAAGTCAGAAGAACAAAACAGTAAAGCATAACTTAGAAAAAACCGCACACACATCCTTGCATAAATATCCTTGTCTGTGGGTCAGGGCTAACTCGTACCGTACTCTTTGATGTGGGATTTTATTTTCATACCACTGCAGACACAGACTTCTTCAAAGCAACAATTGTAGTCCTTGCTGCATGCCACTGCCATTTTTAGAAAGAATTACCACAAAATGAAATTTTAAAATTACTTTCATGTGAAACCCATGAACATCTAGACCTAATTAATGAAAAGTACATATTTCTATCAAGTATTAAGCCATATTTCATTTTTCTCATTTAATAATATCAAGTTATTACATACTTCTTTTTCTTAGTAGATAGCAGGATATACAACGTCCATTCTGACCCTCATCTAACTAGACTTCTGGTTTGTTCAATAACCTCATATATGTGCATACAGCTTCTAATAGGAAGATTTACGACACTGTCATGCTGAGCAGCACTGCTTTACTCAGAGGCATAGCTCTGCCAGTTCACAGTGGTTGAAGATAGCCTTTGAAGTCTACCATCTTCAGCGTCTGCCTGTCTGGGATGCCCAGAACTATGGGTTTTCTAGTGTGCTTTCTAAAGCATGGGCAGGCCACTGAGTGTAACAAAGCGCCCTAATTTTGTTCTTCAACTCTGTTGTTATACATCCTAGTGACAAAACACAAAGCACTGGAACTAAGCTGGATACCCATGGCCTTAGCTGCTTGGAGCTGTACCATAAATAGACTCTGTAAAAGGTAAAAGGAGCTCCAGCATCGTCTTCCTTAGCCTTGTTTTGTGCAGCTATCCTCACACTCCCTCGGTTTTTATTTATTTATTTATTTATTTATTTTTGGTGGTGAAAGTGAGGTGAAGCAACAGATAAAGATCAGAGAATGTATGTGCATATTCTCCACAATGCTATTTTATATAACTCAAACCCTACCTGCTATTTACACGCTATTTATAAGCACAAGGCGAACTTTCTAGCAGAAAATTGAAGATGACAACTAGAAAGCCACTTCTAGGAGAAATACACATTTTCAGAGATGTGAAAGTGCTATACTCAGAGGAGCAAAGCTCTAAGCAATGCATGTCATTTCCTCCCTGACCCCCTTCCTATTGTATGCCTTTCTCTGCCTTTATTGATGCTACTGCACCACAAATGATAGTGCCTTAGGGTTGAGCTGGGAACCATAGTTTCTTCCAGTCTTTCTTCCCTATTCTCGGTAGCAGAAGCTACTGCAAGGCTGCTCTGCAACCAAGGATAGAAGTTTGTACAGTGTCCCAGCTCTGCAGGTTTCAACTGTTCCTCATTTTTCCAGATTAGTGCCTTAATTACATCCGAATGTTTTTCATTTTCTCCCTATGGACCCCACTCTGAAACCTGACCCTGGCCATGGACACTGTCCTCCCATGACCTTTTCTCTTCCTGTTTCTGCTGCTGGCTGACTCTTAAATCTTGAGCAATTGTACAATGGTGACAGTTGCACACTTTATCCATCTCTGCACACACCTGTGGGGCTGTTTGCTGTGCACCGGTCAGGAATCATGTTTGCTTTTTCCCTCTCTGCAAGGCAAAAGAGAATGAATTTGTAGCTGGTGAATGAAGCATTTCATGCCATCCACCTGAGTCACTCTCGCTATAAACTTAATACAGTGCAACAGTCATTTATCACAGCACATAAAATGTACAAACCAGGTTTCTTCAAACTGGCTATTGATTTTGAGATGGTTATTTTTAGGCATCAATCTTTAAAGTTGGGCTCATAATTTCGCACAAATTATTTTAGCAAATCACATGGGTGCCCATGAGGACAGAAAGAGATCTCAAAGCATTCAACCCAGAGGAAAAATTTCAGTAAAACAGAAATATCGAATGACTCATTTAAAAGTTGATTTGTAGAGATGAAAGGTGAGTTTGGCAACAACAGAGCATCAGAACTGCACTGAAGACCCCAGGGAAAAAATGGAATCACCTGAGAATCTGGCCCCAGAACTTTAGGAAAGGAACCTAAAGAAAACAAATAAAGGCTCAGTGCTCTTCTTATGGTGCGAGTAGCCCCTGTTACTGAAACTACAGCTACAATTGGTTTACGTAGCAGAAAAATCAAATCATATGTCAACTGGAATTGCATGACTGATGGCAAACATAAACACTAAGCATGAAGTCAGAAACTGTGGCAATAAGAAGAAGATGGCAGTCATATCTCGAAAAACCCTTCGCATGACATTATAAATGAGTTATTTTTTACATCTGCAGAAAATAAGAGAGAACTTGTAACACTTTTATAAGTGTATTTTATCTCAAGACAGATGAGCAGTGCTTTCTGCCTTTCAAATAAAACTTTGATTCACTAATCTCATTTCTGTCTATGAGGTGCAACAGGATTTGTAGAAATCATGCAGATGTGTCCGTAACAACTGTAAGTAAGTACCAGAAGAAGAATGATGTACAGGAAACGAGATAGTTTATTTGCTTTCCCCCGCATGGTCTGTTCATTGTTTCCCTCTGGGAGACACATATACACACTGTATGCACAGAGTGAAAGGAGTACCCCTTCCTTTTTGACACCTTTAAAATTATTAGAATTAAATCTATACTTTAGTAAGTTCAATGTTTCAATTTAATCAAACTGTGCTGTCATGACTATACTTACATTAAGAGTTTAAGAGCCCTACTTTGCCCTCACCTAATCCCTCACATATGAGATTTTCATGGTTAAATTGTCTCCTGTGTAAGAAATCAAGTACATATGAACTCTGCTGCTAGGGAAATTGAGCATAAGTCTGATTCTCTAAGAAATAATTGCTAAGAAGAGTGGGGTTAAGGAAAGCAGAAGGAACTGGCCTCAGCCACCAGTTCCCCTGATTCTCATTCTTATCCTGCAATTTACTCCAGTGAAAATGTTACAGGGAACACAATTTGCCACCACAGCATGAATTTACTTTCAGGCCATGTGCTCCTGCCTCCACCCTTCATTCTTCTAATCACTCTCTTCTTTATATTTTGAAGGGCAAGCACCTGTCGTCTTAAAATTTTGATTGTACTTAGCATTAATCTAGTCTTAAGACAGTCCTCTAGGAGCTATAGCATTTCTCTTATAAGAATAGAAACAGTGATCCACTTGATCCTTTCTAATTTTATTTACTACAGCTGGAATGGGTTTGACCATGTAAAAGAAGTAACATAGCCAGGACTGGTATTAAGAAGCAGTGCCCCCCAAGATTGTAAATGGAGCTGCGTTCTGTGCAGACAATAAGGAAATTAATGCTGATCTATGGAGAGAGGTGCAAGACCAAAAGATTACATCATTGTGTAAGAGTCTGCAAGTGTCAGGGAAGTGTGCACAGCAGGAATAAAAAAGGGCACTGGCAGAATTAACAGCCAAGACGGTTTTTGTGAAGGATCAGTGGAAAATGTCATCAAAAATGCAAGAATATAAAATGCAAATGGAAGAGCCACAGATTCTGAGGATGGAAGAGTACACCATGAATTCTAACACAAAAAACAGAAAGAAGGGATACGCTTTGGGTCTCTTGGTAATGAGTTCCACCCAAAAGGAGGATGCAAACAATTTGTAAGATCCATACAACTGAATATGTGGCTGAGAAGACAATGAAGAGATCGTGTAGCCCACCTCTCTACCCACAATTAGGAAGAACTATTTATTGGTGAATTTTGACAGGTTTTTTTTTTTTTTTTTTTTTGGTCTCATCTGTTTCTAACACCATCCAGTGATAGAAATACTGTGATTTCCCCATATTTACTGGATCTAACTTGCCTCTATTATTACCTGCAGGATGTTTTACCTAATATTTAGACTTATTTAATTTTTAATGTGGTCTTTCGCATATTTGAGAAGGTATCACTTTCCTTTTCACTCTATCTTCTCTCTGTTGTTATTTAGGCTGTACAAGCACATTTTTCTCAGGTTTGCCTCCCGGGTTTCACAGCACTAATCACTTCTGTAGGCTTCCCCTGGAATGCTCTGAGCTATTTTATGTGCTTTTTGAAGGCCTTTGGTAAAACTGGGTATGATGCTCCAGCTGATGCCCCAGCAGTGCTGAGGAGAGCAGGATAAAATCATCCAATACTAAGCCATACTCCTGCTTACACAGCTCAGTGTTGAGTCTGCCTTTTTGAAACGGAACGCCTGTATTGAGCCTCACTCAGCTTATGATACACTGTCTCTCCACACTCCTTTTTGTGAAGCTGACAGCACCCACAACCGGTATTTACCCAGGTGATCATACCTGCACAAGCATGCTTTGCCCTTCTTTTTCATTCTGCCTTTTCTCAGACCATTTCTTCAAAAAGTTCCTTTAAGAACACTGAATTGCAAGCCGGTTGTGCAGCTCATCTGTAGTTCCCCCAGTTCCATGTCATCCTCAAACATTAGATATTCAGATCTTTGCAATAGAGATCAAGCAGAAAGTGATCCACAACAGATTCCTGTGGAATCCTTCTGAAAATACACCTATACTCTAACAGAGAACAAATGACAGATTTTCAGATATAGTTCTCTAACCACGTTTTTTGCCATTCTGTTACAGTTGAAACCACAGATGAAGTTATGAAGCAGGTGCAACTGGTCTGAAAGCACCTAACATAAGAATTTCTTAGGCTATTTTCTCTTCTAAGTTGAAGTAACACCCTGCAATCCTTAGCCAAAACTGTGCTGGAGGGCTGGTTAGAGCGATCATTTGAATGGGAACAGATGCAAAATGATCCATTAAGCCTTCTTGGCTTTGTAGCTCTCGTGCATTTTTAAGCAGAAACTGTCATGTTCCTTGCATTCACCCTCATTGCTGCTGAACTTATTAGCTTTATCACTCTCACTCTTTGCATCTAAGTTGGATTTCAGAAAAACAGAGTGAGAAAAGATAAAACATAAATTCTGGCCCATTGTGACCAGGCTACTTTTCTTCAGTGTCCCAAGTAATCTGACACAGTTTCATTTTACTTCCTTTCAGCCTATATTATGAATGATCACGGCTTACTCAGTTTGATCTCTTCTCACATTTTCTGTAGTTCCTGTGACGTGAAATGGTGTACATTGCTGTACTCAGAAGTATTTCTTTGAGGCATTTACAGCCGTCTTTAATGCTTATGTTCACTTAGCTACCAGGTATCCAGGAGTTTATTGAAGTCTACACACTTCTAGGCCATTACCATTCTCTGTTCCCTTCATTTCTTTCCCAGAGATCACATACCTTTGACTCCAAGGTTATTCCAACACATGCAGTCTTTCACCTTCACACTCTCGTAATTCTTTACTGCTTAGCATCAACTTTGAAAAGCCTGCTTTCTGCTTCCTTCCTTACTTTTATAAAGACACCGCCAGTAATTCCAAGAACTCACTGGACCGTCAGCATTCTGCAGCATTCTTTCACCAATGAATGCCTGGTTAACATCCCTCATTACTACAGAATCCTGTCCTTCAGCTGATTCCGCATTTTGTACACAAAAAGCCTCACATGTTCCTTAGTTCATGCTTAGCAGTTCCTGCAGTCAAAGCCCTCATGCACTTTTCTCATTTTATCTTCACAGACCGTGACTTCTCCACGTTCTGTACGTCAGAGCACACACATGTACCTGTGAATGCAGGGCAGTGTGTCTCATTCCCTTTAGCCTTGCCTGAGCAAGCTAAAGCTTTGTTTGTTGTTATTCTATCATGCTACCACCTCAGCACAATTTGTGAGTGCACCATTGAAAACAACACCCATCACTGGATTTGAAACAGCCCAGTGCCATTAAGAAGATGCATTTGTTGGAAAGCCCAAGCACTTAAAAAACTGAAAATGAGGTAGAGGATGTCCTCTGGGGAAGAAGAAAACTCTCAGAAGCACGAGACAGAACAAAGAGAGTGCGGCTCAGCAGCAAGGCGAGTTCACACCTCAAGGCAGGAGCTGAGAGGGACTGGGTAAGTGCTGTAAGGAATCCAAGGAGCCCTCCCAGTGTGGCTGTGCCTATTGGACACTGTAGCAGGGAAAGTCAGAGTGGTTCACATACATAGAGAGAACAAAAAAAAATGGAATAAATACATTTTGAAAGGAGCATTTTCCGCTACATAAAGAAGAGAAATCTTTGGAGACATGGCTGGTGCCAAATAGTTTCCTGCACTTGATGCATCAGCAGGATTCTGGCAGGTGTCCTTGGGAAAATAGAACACGTTTGCACACGTTTTGCACTGCCTTCGGGAGACACTATTTCTGCAGATGGCTATTTGGATTGTTTTTGGCACCCACAGTAATTCACTGGAAAATGCAGAAAAAGGTAATGACAGTGGTGAGGGTTCTAAGGTAATAGGCAGTATTTTTACCTGAGAAAAACAGTAGAAAAGCATGACCAGAAGCTCTAAGTGTCAAGATCCAGAGCTGTTGGTATTTACCTCCATGACAGCAATTAATTCTGTTCAACAGAAACAGCACATGTGGGAGAAACATTAGGCATAATACAAATAGGTGACCACAAGGCCAACCCCAGCACGTTTAGGCAAGCACAGTAAACATGAAGGATAAAAACTGAATTCCTTGGCTGTCCCTGTAAGCCAGGGAAAATGCTGGCTGTTCAAACTGTGCTTCTCCAAGCCTATAGAGTCCTATGACTTTGTCTTCAGAGACTCACTGGGACAGCCCTTCGTGGCTCATCAGCAGCAGTAGCAACTTGCTGTTCTGCTAGATAGGGTAAGGAAGGGGCTTTGGTTGGAGTGCAGTTCTACTCCAGCATTGCAAAGCCAGAGACCAGCAACGGATGCATGGTGAGCACAGACAGAAACAGTGCCGTTGTGCTCACATGGAGAAGGAGGCTTCTGCCTGAAATCATGAGTGAAAAATGATTATTCTGTTGAAAGCAGAGGCTGTGTCGGCTGACCGTAAGCCATTATCAGCAAGGACCTAGTATACTTCCTATAAAAATTTGGAACTTATTTTTACAGCTACACATATTTGATTTAAAATCAAATGCAAAGCTAGTTAAGAGTAGTAGGTGTAAATACATTTTCTCTAGCAAAAAAATGCAGAGAGCAAAATCCAGAAGCAAACTTCTCATAGGTCAGCCTGATAAAACAAAACAGCATGGCTTTGCCCAAAGTGATTGCCAGATGTTCCCATACATATCAGACAGAGCACCACTGTCCTTTTTTGTACTCTCTTCTCTAAGTAATCACAACTGAGCTCTGTCTGTGACAAGGTACTTGGCTAGGTAACCTCTGGCGGTTATTTTGTTCCTCAGAACTACTGGTGAGAACAGGGTGTACAGAAGGTCATGAAATATATGAACAATAGTGCAGTGCTACAGCACATTTCCTTGCCCTGCTGAGATGGAGTTCTTATTGCTTGGAAGTATTTCGTTTAACGGCACCAAGTAGTGATTCCAAAGGCACCACAAAAAATGTGCTTAAAAGGATACGGGAAAGTCCACCGAGGGACTGAAAAATCTAAGAGAAGGGCCAGGGATGTTTTATATTGGCCTTAAGTAAACAGTGCCATTGTGGGAAGTTAAATATGGTAGCAACTGCCAAAAATACTGTTCAAGCAAAAGAGCCTATGTTGGTAGCAAAAGAAATATCACCCCTTTCTTCCTTCCCTGGCATGAAGCAGGCATAGGATTGTTTATGTTGGCTATATAAACTTTGTTTCTGCAAGAGAATTACTCTCAATTCCTGCAATAGCCTCATTTGAAGACATTAGAACAAAAAATATGATCCCATGTGGCAGCTTTGTTTCAGAGCAGCTGACTTATCTCTTATCAGGCATCACAGTGAAGCTCATGCCAATTTGGACGTGTGACTGGCACAGGAGGACAGCACAAGAACTGAATCAGTCACATTTGTCAAGAGAGCCTCATACAGGCAGGGACCTCTTGAGAGTGAGAAATTTGAGTCCCAGAGCGTAGTGTAAACATAATGAAAAGGTTTACAACCAACCTGGGAGTACAAGACCTGCGGAGTATGATTTGTCCCTCAACAGAGTAAACACAGTAGCTGCGCTTTACAGCTCCGAATTCAAAAGGTCACTCCTGCCTGAGAAAGTACCATCTGTGCTTAATGTCCGTTGAAAACCACCATAATCTGAGTTTTAGCCAGTCCAGTAAGCAGGTCACTAAGGAAAAATACCTTCAGAACGCGCAGAGGAATACATGCAGTAAGACAGCAGTCGTGTCTAGGGAACCACAAAGGGTGGAAAAGGTTCTAAGAGTTTGCAGAATGCCACTGAATCTGAACAGTGACTGGGAATGTGCTTCTTACATAAAGAAAAACTGCACAAACCACAGTTTCTTTGGGCTGAGAACTAGCAGAGCATTGAGCCAACCTCCTGCCTGCATCCATGTTAGCCATTTTCTGCAACAGGAACATTACATTTAATCCATCAGGGAGGTCCCATTCAGGTCTCTCCTGAATGTTGTTCCTCAGTTTAATGATTTAAGCTGCCCTCATACCTTTACAGATGTAATATTGAAGGGATGGAAAAGAGCTCTTTGCCTCTGAGATTCATTACTATCAGGAAAAAAAAAAAAAGATTTTTATGCAGTGTATGATACTAAAGAAAATGACTCTGCTGGGGTACAGCTCAGTGCTGGCAGGAAGCATGAAAGAGACAATTTCTGGGACTGCTGTGAAAAACTGAAGAGATTTGTTATTTTACTATCATAATAAACAATGTACGCATTTAAATTTTATTCTGCAAAAGACCTGTTGGCTTTTTGTTTTATTTCCTCCCAGACATTTTATTCAAGTCATACTCAGAAATGAACAACGAGGACATAAAATTTAAACTTTTACATTAAGTTACACAAGAGCTGAGTAGACTGAGTGCATGTGGAGAAAAACACTAAAGACCTCATTTTCTCCACTTAATCATTCTGGTTACATTTTTCTATTGTTCTGACTGAGAGACATGCAGGAAGAAAACTGTATTTATAGCATGAAGTAAATTTCACTTAACATTTTTTATGCTTTCAAATGGAAAATGTTATGAAAATACCACAGGTTGAGATTTTTATTCATGCAAATATATGTTGTTGTGTTTCAAGAGATCTTTGTACCTGGAGAATATAAGAAATTGAATTTGACATTTAATTTCTGATCAGCTTCTTTATCATATCTCACAGTGCAGTAATAAATCTTACTTCACCTCTTCCTTGGACTTCATTCTGGTCACTGCATTTCTGTGGCTGCTTTCAAGCATCAGCTTTCTTTTCTGTGCTCTAATGTGTGCTTCAGGATCCATCCTCAGAACACTGTCTTGCAAAGACTACAGGCACCTCACATGTAGAAACATTACATTAAAGTAGGGAAGGAGGTTTATAACTGGATTTTTCTCCAGGTACTTAGTACATTTGTTGATGTATATCCTTTCAGCATGTCATCTTCTGCCATAATTTGCATGAGAAAATGATCAGCAAGTGATAAAACAAGTTGGTGAGACCTCATCTGAAACACCATGTATAGCAATAGCCTTCTGGTTCAAAGATGTCCTGGGAACAAGTGCAGCAAACAGACACTGTATGATGGGGAATGGAAATCCTGCCTTTGCAAAGAAGCTGGGAGAGTTTGGCTTCTTCAGTGCAGCAAAACAAAAGCTGATATGGAATGCCATTGCTCCCTATAAATACATCAAGAGGTTAAACATCAAGGAAGGAAAAATCTTTTCAAGATAAAGCACAGTGTTGGCATAAGAACAAATGGGCATGAACTGCCCATGAATGCATTTTAACTGGAAACTGAAAGATGGTTTTCTAGCCAGTTGAGCAGTCAATGCTGGACTTCCAATTCAAGTATGAGGGCACATAAGTGACTGTAAAATGGAGTGGGAACAACTGATGAAAGGCATTGTGTGATGTGGCCTGGGACTAGCAGGGGACTGGGCTCAGAGACACAGGGGGTCCCTTCCAGCCCTCTGTTTCTTTGTTTGAATTTTCCTCAAAGGTATTTGGAGATTCAGCATGGTGATGTCTCACAGCTGGTAAAGGATACGGCTCAGAGAAGAAAAAGAAATAAGCAACATGTCTTAGCTAGCCAGATGTATGTTATTACTTTATTCCCAATTCACAGGAAATGAACAATCATTTAGTACTGACAGGTACATACTGAAACTTACTATCTTTCTTTCCAACCTTAAAATAATGTACTACAGAAGTTTAGCATTAACCTTTAGGTAGGCCGCACGTTTTTGCCAAGGTTACTGTTGATATCTCGTTAAACTTTTAGGGGAAAAAAAGAAGAAAGAGGCAGAGAGCAGAAACTATCTCAATTGCTGCCAGCAAGACTGAAATGTTAGCAAGGTTAAAAAAAAAAAAGTCATCCAAAACTCATAGAGATACCTTGGCTAGAGGTCTCTTGGGAGTGCAGAAGGTTAGGTATGTCTGACTTTAATTGGGGTGTAACCCAAATCACCTCCTTAATAGACAATTAGATCTAACACAAAAGTAATGGTAAAAGCAGCAAGTGCCTTGGTGAATCAAAGCACTCCAGTTTGTTAACTGTGTGAAACAGAGTGGGTTACAGATGGACAAGGGTAGGTCACTGCAAGATCTAAGAGGTCAATCTGTTTTGCATTTGTTTTGCATGTGTTTACTGGGATGATTCATTTTGTCTTTTCATACAACTTTTCAGTATTTGCCTCTCAAGAGGTAAAGGTTATGCCTAATATCAACCAAATAAAAAATCAGACCAATGCTTTACAATGTCACTAGGGTTCAGCATGCCTTTCTTTTGCCTTTCTACAAGAACAGAGAAGGCTGGACTTTCAGAAGGCTCCATCAGCAGTTGTTTTTTTCTGAAGGAGGATCTGAATAGCATCTGCAGCTCAGCAGACCAGAGTACCACCAAGCTAAATGGATACTTCATACAGCTCCCTGAGGGCCAAGTGAAAGGAAATAGTCAATTCCTTCAACCTGCTGGCTTTACTTTTCAGAATGCAGGTGCCCAACCTTTTGGGTCACCTGGGCCTCAGTCAGTGAAGACGAATTGTCCAGGGCTGCATATGCATAAATCACTCTGAAAGTAATGCCTCCTATTTATTTCCATGGAAACTACAACAGATACAAGCACAGTAACTCTGCTTGATAGAGCAAATTCTCAGTTTCAAAACACTGTTTTTCAATACAGTTGCAACCATGAGCTAAGCATTTTTGCCAGCAATGAACAAGAGCCTACATGCCACGCTCATCAAAACCTGCAGCAGCAGAGGTGACCCACTGTCACCAGGGATGCCAGTTCTTTGCATGACCAAACCAGCTAACTACAGCCTGTCTTGATGCATGGGGTGATTTCAGCTCAGTTGCAAGACTTGCATTTTCCTTAGGCAAACGCTGTAAGTTTCCCTACAGCCTATTTCTCTGGCGTGTTAAGGTCCTCCTGAATAGTAGCTCTACCCTCAACTCTGTTGAGCACTCATCCCCATTTGATGTTGTCTACAAATGTGCTTAGCGTGCCTTTTGGCATACTGTCCACGTACCTAAGGATGGCTGGTCTTTGTTCCTGAGGCAGGTTCAGCTATCCAAGGCTTTCAGATCTCAGATTTCCTGACAAATTGTCCTGACCTTCCTTGGCTCATGAATCCATATAATCATCTTTAAAAAGAAAGTAAGCAGAGGCCACAGCCCCTCCTTTATTCATCATTTTGGGTGATCCAGACATAAAAGATGCAGGTAAGAAAGCTAACTTTGCTTTTCAGTTTCCTTCCTTGTATTTGTCCCCTGTGTGTACTTAAATTTGTTTCACTAGAATCTATAAAGTCTATTTTCCTCTTTTTATGTTGTGCTAGGGGGGATATAAATGGACTAGCACCCTTTTTTTAAAGCTTATGCACATTCTTATTTTCTTTTCCGGATTTTTAAATGGATATTCATGTGGCTTTGACCAAACTGCACAAACTGCAGTCTTGCAAATAACTGCAAGGCCAAACTACCTGCAGGTAATTTTTAGTACCCTCGGAGGAATGCAGTTACCTTCAACTCATCTCCAGTCTGATTCGGTGCTTTTTGAAGTAGGCCTTCGTGGAGTGAACAGGAAGACTATGAGGGTTTTATTATAGTTGGCTTTCCTTACTGCATTAGCGTTTATATTTTCCCAGTAGAAATCCCCAAATTGAAAATATAGAGGTGTCAGCTAGCACCACTTTAGTTAAGGTTGTGTCAACATTTCCTATAAACTTTGTTTTTCTAGGGTTTATAACTAGACCGTAAAAACGTGCTCAGCACTGAAACTTGGCATAGCACTGCTCGGCCTGGGAGAGAATTTTCACAATTAAAAAATAAGAAAGTCAGATCAGCTGCTCTTAACTAATATCCAAGTAATTAAAAGGAAATTAGTTCAGACACATTGTTCTTCAGAAAAATTCAAGGCAAGCTTTTACTTAAAAACTAAAACCATCCAGGGGCAATTCCACTCATGTCGTCTTGTTGCACTTGGTAATTATGAAAAGTCAAAATGACTGAGATATTGCACACTAGGAAATGACGACTATTATCTACATATACTAGTCTGTACAAAGTTCTTTGCTACATGTAAGAAAATATTTTTAATAGGTGGAGCTAATAGTACATAATATGAAGTTTGCCCAAAATTTCCTATTATTAAAGCTCATTTTCAGACACTGCCAAACTGCTGGTATTTTATTTTCCAGATGTATGCCTAGGGCTGGATTTTTGGGAAAAAAAAAAAAAAAAACTTAGGCCAAAGTCTTTCTTTATCAGATTCTCAGAACAGGGATTGAGAAAATGTGTTGTTTTGTTCATACTACAAAAAAAAAAAAAAAAAAGAAAGAAAGAAAGAAAGAAAAAAAGAGAAGAAAGCTAACAGTCTGCTTTTCAGAAAGGTCTGATTTCCTGAGGTTGTGTAGCTGTGACTCAAAAAGCAGGAGGGGAGCCAAAAAGATCTCTTTGGCTGTGAGATGCCTGTGCTGTCCTTGTAGAAGGCTGTCTCATTTAGGTCGAATCAGAAACTTTTGAAATAAAACCACTCTTTTTGCATGCTCAGTAAAGTCATTTTTACTGCATCAACTAGCATCGCCACACGTCCCACCTTTCAGGAGCGTATCCAGGTTTCTCAGGGCTACTGGAGCTAAGCAAAGAAGATGCCAGTTGTCCTCATGGAATGAGGGCATGTCCCTGACAGCTCCTGCCTGGGACCAAGCTGATGTGTTCATCTTCACCACAGAGCCAAACCACACACTGGTGAAGGGAAGATGATGATCCTCTGAGTACAGAGGATAAGTGCCCATAGAGCAGCCTCCTTTACAGCTCAAGTCCATGATTGTCTGAGAGTCCTTGTTCCAGGTGAAACACCAGAATTTGGTGCCCTAAATGTCTTTTTTTCTTTTCTTTTTTTCTTTTCTTTTTTTTTTCTTTTTTTTCTGAGCAAATAGTGGAACAATAGCAGAGTGAAAGATCTAACAGAAACCTTCTTTGGGGCTGTGCTGTATAAGCTGGAAATACTGCATATCCCAATTAAATACAAGCAGGCTGTTTGAACTGCTCTGTTTCAGTAAGCAAGCAGTGTATCACAGCAACACCTGAGGGTGCTGCTTTGATCACAGCCTGTCAGCAATTCCACTGAGCACTTTGTTTATTAGAGGCTGGCTGAAGAAGACCCCTATATGCTGAAATTTAAGTGCAAACAGTGACAGTCAGCAGTAAAGGGAATCAGGGTAATAGCATCTCACAGAACAGTACTCCTCTGTGGTATTTTTGTTTTAAAATCCGAGGTTTTATTCATTCCTGAAAACTAAAGTTTATATATCATTTCAAAAGTGCATTAATCCTTACTGCATACTGGCGAAGAAAATCAAACATCTGAATTATTAAGAGAGGTGCTTGAATGGCTGGAAAACTACTCATCAAATTTTCATCCATTCATTTTGTACAGTTTTCAGGACA
Source organism: Phasianus colchicus (assembly GCF_987193195.1). Lineage (NCBI taxonomy): Eukaryota > Metazoa > Chordata > Aves > Galliformes > Phasianidae > Phasianus > Phasianus colchicus. The sequence goes on from NC_143441.1 coordinate 39,044,617, forward strand.
CAAACGAAGCATTCCTCATCCTGTCTTCCTTCTGGACTCTGAGGTGGTTAAACCACATCTAGCTGGCATAGAAGGCCGGGTGGGGGAGAGAAGAGAAAGGAAGTGTCACATCCTCTGCTGTGAATAGCTAACACGCTAGCAGCCACGCTGTGATGAATGCTTAAATCCTTCCTCTGCCTGCTTTGGAGCAGGGGCCTGGGATCAGGCCCTTCTGCTGTGTGCCTCAATCAGTGGGTCTCACTGCCTGGGTCTCTCTCAGGCTTCCCTGCTGAAACGGCTCTGCTTTGTACAAACTAATTAAATATTCAGAGGATTGGAGTGAAAAGGGATCTGTGGCTTGGGGTGGGGGTGCACATCCAGAAGGCCTGTTTCTAGTCTCTGCTGCCATGAATATTTAATCACTTTGTACAGAGGGGAAGAGTTTCAAAAGGAATCCCTGAAATTTCTGGCTCGGCAGCTTGGGTATTTAACAGAGAAGAGAGAGCCTTGGGTTGGAGCCCCTTTTCAGTATTAGGCAGCATATGGGATTCAGAAGTAAAACCTCGAGAAATGCTTTCACCACTTTGCTCTCCTTGACATAATTTCAGAGCCCATGCGTGAGATGTGGCATTCACAGGTAGGTACCAATCGCAGGTACTCAGCCGAGTGGAAGAAAGCTTGTCTGCCCGCCCAAATCAGCTCTGCAGTACATCTCCTGCAGACCTGTGCAGTCACTGCCAGGCTTTCCTTGCTGGTACCGCAGCACTGCAATTCCCTCCAGCACACAAGAAGAGAAAGGTACTCACCTAGCTGTGCGTTGCATAATAGACAGAGGGGAGAAAAACTTCAGCACTGCAATGTCACTATAATTAAGCGCCTCCGAGACTTTTTGCTTTGGGGCTGTCATTTAGTCATGTAGTTTTGCACCTACCTGACAAGAGTTTAGCTATTGCCTTCGGCAGCAGTAAGGTTTTTTGCTTCCTTCTGGACATGCACTGCCTGCAGAGAGCACAGGGTCTGAGTGGGTCCCCTCAGGTCAGCATGGGAACACAGTGATGGCTGGCTTGTGTTGCAGTATTCTTCATACTGTATTTCTCCTTGAGAGCACCCAGGATTCTTTGTCGCTGCGCTATATGTATGAATAAAGAAATCTGCTTGTAGGTGTTTCGTCTGTTGCTCTGGGATCAGAGCAACCTTCCCTGTATATTTTTTCAATGCATAGGAAGGGTAACCATATATCATAGAATCACAGAATGGTTTGCCTTGGAAGAGACCCTTAAGACCATCTAGTTCGAACCCCCTGCTATAGGCAGGGACACTTCCCTCTAGACCAGGTTGCTCACAGCCCCATCCAACCTGACCTTGAACGCCTCTGGTGTGGGGCATCCACCAACCTCTCTGGGCAACCTATTGCAGTTTCTCACCACCCACAGTAAATAATTTCTTCCTGGTATCTAGTCTAAGTCTACCCTCTTCCAGTTAAAGCTATTCCCCTCATCTTGACGCTACATGCCCTTATAAAAAGACCCTCCCCAGCTTTTCTGCAGGCCCCCTTCAGGTACTGGGAGGCCTCTGTAAGGTCTCCTTGGAGCCTTCTCTTCTCCACGCTGAAAAGTCCCAGCTCTCTCAGCCTGTCCTTATAGTGAAGGTGCTCCAGCCTTCTGATCATCTCTGTGGCCCTCCTCTGGACCTGCTCCAACAGCATAATGTCCTTGGGCTGAGGGTAACAGAACTGGATGCAGTACTCCAGGTGGGTTCCTCATGAGAAACAAGCAGAGGGACAGAATCACCTCCCTTGACCTGCTGGTCATACTTCTCTTGATGCAACCCAGGATACGGTTGGCCTTCTGGGCTGCAAGAGCACATTGCCAGCTCATGTAGAATCTTTCATCAACTGACACCCCCAAATCCTTCTCCTCGGGGCCGTGCTCAAGCCATTCTCCACCCTGTCTGCATCTGTGCTTGGGACTGCCCCGACCCAGGTGCAGGACCTTGCACTTGGCCTTGGTGAACTTCATGATGCTGCCATGTGTGCACCCCTCAGGCCGGTCCAGATCCCTCTGGGTGGCATCTCTTCCTTCTAGCGTGTCATTTGCACCACTCAGCCTGCTGTCTGCAAACCTGCTGAGGGTGCACACGATCCCACTGTCCATGATGCCTACAGAGATGCTAAATAACGCCATCCCAGCTCCTATCCCTGAGGACAGACTGCATCAATCCCAGCTGTATCTTTATCTAAATGTGATATACATATCTGCATCAATTAAACTGTAGTGTTTACAGCCTAGAAATGGTTATTTCTGGACGTAATAAAGCTCTCCTCCCCAGCACCCCGCCAAGCTTCGCTTATCTTATCACTGCAGTAATAAAAAAGAAGTTCATTATGGATGTCCCGGATGCAGAGAAATGCTCACAGATGCGCTTAACTTTCTGAGCGAAGTCCCACCCCTACTCAGTAACACGATTTCAGCGAAGCACAGCAGCCGAACCGGGCCCCACATCCCGACGCCGGTGCTTCCCTGCCGCGCACCAGCACTGCCTGGAGGCGCCGGTTCGGGACCGCAGCTCTCCGCAAAGCCGAAGCCGCGGTCCCGCCTGCAGCGCAGCCCCGGAGCGGAGCGGAGCGGCCCTGCCCCCCGCGCAGATGGCCGCCTGGCCGGCCCGCGCCGCTCCGCCGCCACGTGGGAGATGCCGCTCGGGAAATCTGCCGCCGTCGGCAGAAGACAAAACCGCCGGCGAGCCGTCGGCCGGCGATGAAAGGAGCGGGAGAGTGGGAGCGGCCCCGCAGAGGCCCCTCCGGAACAATGGCGGGCCCTCGGGAGCCCGCGGCCGAGCGCTGCTGACAAAGGCGCTGGCTGCACCGGGCCGCAGCTGCTGCCTCGCGGCGCGACGAGGGAGCGCGCGTTACTTTCATCCAAATCCTCTTAGGCGGCGCGACCGCCGGCAGCGGGCAGCGCTCGCGCTCCGCGCCGCTCCGTGCGGGCAGAGGGGCGCGTCCCGTCCGGAGCTTCGGGCGGTGACCGTGGGCACGGAGCGGGGAGAGGGGCGGCGGCGGGGCGCGGGACCGAGCGCGGTGCTCTGCCGGGAAAACGCTGAACTTCTCGTGTGCTGGGGAGCCAGATGAGCAGCACAAGTCATTAGTCACCCAGGTATTTACAGTGTTTTTCCTATTTCCTTTCTCCCATGGCCTCTGTGGTCAGCGGTATAAAATTCCTAGGCGCTCCCACCTAAACACAAGTTTCCTGTTTATGCTCTCAGTGGCTTTTATGTTTAGCTGTTAAAACCCGTTGTCTAAAGTACCATAAAACAATACGAACAGAGTCTGCAGGTGAGCAAGTGGGGGAAAAAAGGAGAGAGCGGAGAAAATGAAAGGCACGCTGTTGGAGCCGCGCTGGTCCGGCTGAGGCAGGGAGGTGGGACACAGCAGTGCGTGCACACAGCACTGCGTGCACACAGCAGTGCGTGCACACAGCAGTGCGTGCACATAGCACTGTGTGCACATAGCAGTGCGTGCACACAGCAGTGCGTGCACACAGCAGTGCGTGCACATAGCAGTGCGTGCACATAGCACTGTGTGCACATAGCAGTGCGTGCACATAGCACTGTGTGCACATAGCAGTGCGTGCACATAGCAGTGCGTGCACACAGCTGTGCGTGCACATAGCAGTGCGTGCACACAGCTGTGCGTGCACATAGCAGTGCGTGCACACAGCAGTGCGTGCACATAGCAGTGCGTGCACACAGCTGTGCGTGCACATAGCAGTGTGTGCACACAGCAGTGCGTGCACACAGCAGTGCGTGCACATAGCACTGTGTGCACATAGCAGTGCGTGCACATAGCAGTGCGTGCACATAGCACTGTGTGCACATAGCTGTGCGTGCACATAGCAGTGCGTGCACATAGCACTGTGTGCACATAGCTGTGCGTGCACATAGCTGTGCGTGCACATAGCAGTGCGTGCACATAGCTGTGCGTGCACATAGCACTGTGTGCACATAGCAGTGCGTGCACATAGCAGTGTGTCCTCTACCTGCAGCTCGGCGAGGCACGGCGTGGCCTGAGTGTGCTGATCGAAACTGAATGGCCACTCAGCTTCACTGATGCTGCAGGATGGATATACCAAACGATGACAGGGCTTTTTACGCATTTCCATTGCCTGTGTCAGTTGGTGGTTGAATGTTGGTGATACCTGCTTCGTCCTGGAACTTAGGGGAAAAGCCAGAGAACAATGCTGAGGCATTCTGGACTACAGCAAGCAAGAAGCCCCAGCAATTCATCAGACTTGTCCTAGCAGCCAATGTATGCCACAGCAGCCGGTTCTGCCACAGATCTTTGCACAGCTTGGTTAGAGAAGGCCGTTTTCAAGATGTGCTGCCATCTCAACAAGCATAAGAACATGGAATCATAGAATCACCAAGGGTAGAAAAGACCTCTGGTCCAATTGCACACCCACCACCAATATTTCCCCGCTAAACTATATCCCTTAGTGCAACACCTAAATGTTAAACCACTTAAAGATGTTCTGCGATGAGCATGAGTGGTTGATAGCACTGAATCCATCAAACTTCTGGTGCTCACCCTACACATTCAGGCAGCTCTCATTGGAGCTTTCAGGTGCATTTCATCAGAATATGTGTGTAATGAGGTGATACTACACACTCATTGACTCATTTTTACTTTCCCTCAGTTACGCCAACTGTTGGCATGTATTACCGTAGAATTAGATAATAATCGTAGAAGTTCAAACCAGACCTCAGCCTACCAGAAAATTCATGCTTTGGACTAACATGGCTTCTGTGACAAGCTTTTATTCATAACACTGTGATGTAAGGGCAAAGTGTCAATATTGTCTTTGAATATTTGATTGATTTGGCTGGCCAGACACTTACAGCCATTTAAACACTGTTTTGTGTATTTAATTATATCATACATGATGTCATTTTTCACTACTGACACCTTTGACATTTAATTTATTTCAGCCAATAATTACTAAACAATAATTAAGCTTTTACTACTGTAACTGCTTGTCATGATCCTTGTATCCTGCCAAACAGGTGACAGCAGGAGCAGCAAAGTTTATGTTTCGTATATTTATTTGCTTTCAGATATTCAGATTTATTTGCTTTCAGCTTATACATTAGTAATTTTACAGAGTTTCTGTGTACAAAGGAAGGACTGGGACCAAAACATCACATTAAAACATCTCTGCATTCCCTTACAGAGATTAGCAGGAGTAAAGAATGGATTGACTGTGTTAGAAATCACAACATATATAGGGAGACAATTTTATGTATATATATGAAATGTATTACATATATCTTATCTACATTTATATATCAAACATAAATTTTTATATTTATGCAGTGAGATTATTAGGTTTCTCAAATGTCTAGAAGAGCTTCATATACAGTAACTGTGGTATGTTCAGACATCTCTGCTTTTATACTGGCAACTCTCTCATTTGAGTGGTATCACACTTCAATTTTTTTTTCTAAATAGTTACAGGGCACAGATGATCTTTTTCCCAAACATTATTAGGTTTTCTGTGCATGGTGCACAGTGGAGCAGTGGCTGTCGTTTGTTAGTTCATGTTGAAGGTTTGATTTTTCACTATTCTGAGCCTATGGAGCCCTTCTGCAGCTGCCCCGTGGAAATACATGCTACCTGGAGTGTGTGTGGACTAAATACTTGTTTGTGGCTGGAGTGCACCTGGTGGGCTCCTGAAGCACATTTTCAAGTGTGTGTTTTGTCTGAAAGGCATCGGGCTCATCTTTTCTAGATCTGCTCCACAATTCAAAACAGAGCACAGTAAGTGGGAACAACTGGGAGATTTGCTTTGAAGGTAGGTTCCCGATCCAAACTAAGTATTGTTGATGCACCAAAGTATTCAGGCTTGGATCTACACATCACAGTGCTTTCAGATCCTCCATTTAAGGATCACAACAGCATGTTTCCAAACCTCAGCTTGCGATAACTTCATCAGCCCTGATGAAACGAGTTCTTTCCCTGTCTTCCCACAGTCCTCCCAGTCCCCAGCTGACATTCCTCTCCCCCACTGCAGAGAGAAAATAGTGTATTTGTGAGCACTTCTCTGGCCTGGCTGTCAATGGAAAACAAACATAGACTCTGCAGACCAAGCTAATTCATAGATGAAATGAAAGATTACAAAAAGCAAGAGAGGAAAAGAGAAAAGAGACAGGAAATCTTTTTAAAAGTGAGCAAAAAGGAAATGCTTGAATATAGTCTTGATTCAGCAAATCCCTTTGGTTTCACACTCAGCATCGTGGTGAAGGCAGCAGCACCTGGGCCCCGTGTAGGCAGAAGGTGGCTGGGAAGTGACTCACTGTCACAGGAATAGTGAGAGGAAGTCTCAGAACATGGGTGTGGGGGTTTCTGCAGGGAAAAGAAAGTCTCTCAGCTCACACAAGGTTACAAAACTCCATGTGTGCAGCAGGGCCAGCTCTGGGTATTTTCAAGCTAGTATTTTCAAGAAGCAGTGCTACGGACATCCGACCGGCAGTACTGTTCTAACAGCAGCTGAGAAAGTAGGAAGGGAAAAGGCTGCTTTAAGACAATCAGAAACCTGTTGAATTTACAGTTTTACAAACTTTTGTCAAGTTCAGAGCAGACCTGACCGCTGGGTGGGTCTTTTGCAGTGAGACACGGAGCCAGGCAGACACCAGCGGGGTGCCCAGGCCAAGAGTGGATTGAGCTGACAGTCACAAACTTGTCAGCAGATGTGGACCAATTTCTGCTTTCAGGTGGGAGTCAGACAAAACTCTGTGGCTTTTTCTGTTTCTGTGAAAATCCTAGCTCTGAAGCCTAGCTCAGCAGTTTGAGAGAAACTTGGCTCCATCCCTGTGAATTTAATAGAGAACAAATCCATGCAAACCCAAACTTCACAGAACAGCCTTAAGAACCCCTGATGCTAGGACTGCTGAAATTAATTTAGTGTCCCAGCTCATTTTCCTAGTATACAGTGGTTTCTGTCGGTCAGCTCTCATGAAGTCAATAGGAGTTTTGAAGCACGTTCCATTGCTACTTTTCATTATCCAAGGGTGTTTCTCCACTGGCAGATAAGCTGCATCCCCAGCCCAAGCCAGCTGAGCCAGCTCCATGCAGCTCCGCTGGGCCAGGGCTCTGAGCTCAGCCCTGACACATGGCTCTGGGCAACCACAGGCTGGCTGCTCCATCAGCTGTGAAGTCAGGAGAAGTTCCAGAATACTGGGAAGGGGAAAAGAAGAGTGGCAGATAGCAGTAACCGAGCTGTGTGCAAAGAATATTTCTAAGGCTTTGAAAAGCAGTTAGATGTGAGATGTGCACGTGAGAATTCACTCTTCACTCAATTCAGTATTGGTTGTGTTTATTTTTAAACTGCAAGAAAAGGATGAAATGCAGAAAACATCTGTTGCCCAAATACAAGTTGATCCTGAACAGCTCTAGTATACACAGTCCTGGCTTGATAAAGCACACCACGTGCACTGCATATATACATTTGTACATACACAGCCACATGCTGTATGGCAAGTTATCTGTGGGATGCAGTCTCAGCTCTGTCAGGTCAAGGAGGGATGCAACTACAGAAATTTTTTGGAGCAATTGAGAGAAGAGATTTTACTGATAAGTAACCCAAAGGAAAGGGTGTTAACAAGTACTTGGAGTATGCACAGTGAAGGATAAAAAATAGTAAGCATGGAAAAATGAAAAGCTCAAACTGCTGAGGACGTATAAAATAGGTCCCTTTACTCAAGTCTTTCTACATTCAGGCAATGAATCTGTGTTTGTGGAGCTCAGCACCTCCCAGTCTCCTGTCCCTCACTTTCTGTGAGTTTATGTGGTGAAGGAACTGTCTCTATCCATACAGCACAGATGTAACTTTCATGAGTGCCACAAACAGCCTTACTCCTGTCCCTCAACAACAGCACTATAATACTTTCTTCCGTCTGGATTTCTGTGTGCCACAATATTTCCCAAAGATGCATAACTGTTCTAAAAATATCAACCCACTGCTAGCAAATGTTCAGATGAGACAGGCACCCAGAAATGCCTGGGCTAAGATGTCTTGGCTTCTGCTGTATTTTACTGAGCATACAGAAGCATTGTGTTGTTCCCCATTGAATTCAGAACTGAATTGCCAGGTCTGCATTGAGGTTCATTTTAAGGCCAGACCTGGCACTTCTGTATTTCAGTGATGTACAGCTGCTGACACCAGTGCCTTCTCAAACCAAACTGTGTGCTAAAAGAGAAATACACCAGTGAGTGCAGCTCTCCTACCAGCACTGTGCAGGCTCACCCCGCAGGGCTGGCACAAGGAGGGTTGGGATGTGCCTCGCAGCCAGTCACACACGGGTAGGGCTCTCTCTGGCCATGGCTTTGTTTGACAAAGCTGCAAGAGGCTTCAGTACAGATTCTGAAATTGCCTGTGAGGAACCAGCTTGCAGTTCTGGTCAAACACACACAGGTCTCCAGACACTGAAGGCAGCCTGAGGCTCTGTAGCCATGTCAGCAGCAGCTTCTGGGAGCATGTTCCGCAATGCACTGTTGAGCTACAGCGGTCTTCTGCCTCCTGTGTGGGCACAGAGAGACATGGAACCCTAAGAACAAGGGTGAGCCAAAGGTGTCCCCAGATCACAGCACTGAAAGACCATCCTAACAAAACCACTCCAAACTGAATGAACACGAGAAAGTTGTAACCCTTTGGTAACCCCATGTGCATGACTGATGGCAGGCTTTTTAACAGAAAGACTTAAGCACCTTCAAGCTGAAAACATCACTAAGGATCAAGGAATCCGCTCCTCCCAAACAAGGCTCTCCTTAATACGTGGCTCCCTAAGTACCACGGGCATGAGGCAGCACAAGTAACCATCAGCTCGAGGTGTGTGGGATGAGAGGAGAAGGAGCCTCGGGCAGACACTGTCAGAGATCTGGCAGGGTGTCCTGTCAAGCAGACTGAAAATTTCAGACATCAGCAGTTTGGTCTCAACCTACTGCTTTCTATGTGGGTTTTACTAACTCAAGCTTGTACAACAGATGCCACAAAACGTCCCCAGACATGTTTAAGAGACAACCGACAAACAGCTCCTGCCTTCCTACACATTTTATGGGTTTAATCCATAATGCGAGAGTTTGATCTCAGTCATGTAAATGTTTGAACTAAATGCTTGATTTGGACCTGGCTCCCCATCCTGTCTTATTTCTGCTTGGGTTTGTTGGGAATGCAAACCTTCAGACTGTGGATGTGTCATCTATTTTGTTTCTGCTGACTTTGGCATGTGAACGTATCCTGCTTGTAAAGATGACAAGGCCAGCTCCCGCTGCGGCCAGCTGGATGTGTCTCATAAGGGACTACCTCCTGTTGAAGTAAATTGTTTTTTTTCTTCAACAGAAGCCAGGAGACTTCTGCAATAAATGGCCCAAGAAGTTGGAATGCCCAAAATCTCTAAGAAAACAGGTTGTCAAGGCATTACATATCAAGTCTGTGGAGTGGTGGCCCACAGAACTGGTCCTCTAAAATTTTGTTTCTGGAACGTGAGCAACGTGTCTGCTGTAATGGGGATCAGCACCAGAGCTCCCTGTGCCTTAATCTCCCTGAGCTGAAAGCAGTATAGTCACCCACCAAATCCAATATTCTCACATTGTCTCCTCTTAAATCTTTTTATGCTGGTAATGAAATGCAAATGGCCCCAAGAGTAACGGCCTAGATGAGGGGCAGATGGTTGAACCTATGTGCATATTGCTCTCTTCAATCTGTTGCACAATGGCTACGTTACCAGTTAGAGGAGCTGAAGGAAGGCCTGAGAGTGCGAAGGATCCAGATGAAATTTTACTTACCACATATTTGAGTAATTATCTCTATAGTGACATGATTCACTTTTCATTCTTTGTAAATTCCTCCACAATGTACTCCTAGGAGTCCACTATTTGTTCCAAAAGCTTTTGCATCCTCTCTTTAATGAGGAGCAGATGCAAATGAAAAAATTTGGACCAGCTTATTCAAGTTTGGACTGCTGTATCACAACTCTTAGAAATATATTCTACACTCATTTGAGAAAAAAATGACACAATCTGAAAAGAGAACTGGGCCCATTGGAACAGAGCCATGTTGGTGCTATTCAACCTAAAAGCAACCAAACAGAATACTAAACGTTTTATGTAAAGGGAGAAGGTATTTGCCAGTGTCACATATGCTTCAATGTGTGCACGTACTCTGAATTAGTCCCACCACCTCCTAATCTAAGCTGGATCCCAGCTTCTCTTTCTTTTTTCCTCTCCCTGGAGTGGAGGAGGTCAGTCCTATGGACCGTGGTCCAGGAAGCCCACATGTGTCTGAAAACAAGCCTTGCTTGACATTTTGCCTCTAAATTTCCCTTCTGCACTGAAGACCCGCTGCGAATACAGACATATGTTTTTAAAGAGACACAGTTTTGTCTTGCTGATCGCAATGTAATTAGAAAGCTATTTGGCACATACAGGAACTTCTGTACTAATTTGGCACTATCCCATCATGCTACTGGCAGCATTGGGTTTGCTCCCCGTTGGCGAGTCTCCTAGATGTCTTACAGCTCCTAGAAGCATCAGCCATGCCTGTTCAGGGAATAAGGCTGGCAGGATGCAGACACCTCGTGCAGCACATGCAGCAGCAATGCGGCTGTGTGGTGTTGGCTCATTATCAGACTCCACCATGATATCTTCTGATGGGGTATAGCATTGTAGAGACAGGTGCACAGTTTGCATTATGAAAGCCAGCACGACATTTCCAAATGACACTGCTTTACTACAGCGCTTTATCCAAGTTATGCTTTAAATTGGGGTTTTATTTCAATTCCTCATGTTTTTGCTAAGGATCTTAATGGAGAAATCCAGCACTTTCCCAGTAGTTCTTATTTGCTTTAATAGGAAAGAACTCATCCAGATCATGAGTTACGATGTTTCAGATTTCAAGGGTCTCAGGCGTCCTTGTTGATGGGTACAAGAGTCGCTCCAACATGACAGTCTCCATCAGTCCCCTATCACTTAAACCAGTAATGAGCAGTACTGCTTCTGATGTGGAGGTCATAACCTTTACAGAAAGGTAAACAAACAAACAAAAACTTGTGCCTCTTTCATTTTCTTTTTTTTGTTGTTGGTTCTTTTTTTGGTTTTTTTTTTTTGGGGGGGGGGGGAGGGTGGAATCTGACAGATTTTCAAGTTTCTTTCAACAGGTGTGAAAATGAACAATTTACTTCCTTCTTTTAATGAAAACTTTGATTTTCACGCAGTATTAACATCACTGAAAAAGTCCACAGCCAGCACGGAGATGGCTCTCCTAATGAATGCATTTAGCTGCTTGGCTGCTGGCTTGGACTGAATGCAGTCCCTGGGCCAGGCCTGTGCTGCTTTGAAGGGAAAACGTTTCTTCTCTCATCATTTGCAGTCACTGGAACATTCATAAATGAAGGCTGCAGGTTTGTTCTACCCTACTTATTCACAACTCTCTTTATCTGCTTTAAGTGTGTTACCTTTTAAATGCAAGCATACCATTTTCCTTGTTTTCTGGGACAGGCGGAACAGGAACGTCTGACTTGCAAAGATGTTGATCCTCTGTTCTCATGAAAATGTGGGAGGAATTAGGTCCTTCCTGCAGATTTGGCTGCCTTCTCCAGAACCTAAGCTTTCATTTAAAAAGCTAATGAAGTGTTTAGCCCTTCTGGTTGCAAAGATAACCATGCATCAGTTTGCGTTTTGTGGAGGTTATCTTACTGAGAAGCTGTAACAAAACCACGGAGTTATGAGCTTCCTCTATTCATCTTAAAAGCTGTAAAATGATGTGTCAGGGATGCTGGTGCACCACAGACCTGGAGACAGAGAAGGGCTTTGCTGGGGCTGTGTGAGATGTCAGTCTGCATGGTTCTGCGGCCCTGGGGCTCCTCTCCTAGTTCCCCATTGGCACCACTTCCCTCAGCTTCGTCCCTCAGCCCATCCCCGCAGGGCTTCTTCATGAGTCCTGGCTGACGCCACTTCGCTTTCCCACATGGATTTATGAATCCAGACCAAAATATGACAGTATTTAGTAAACATGAAAGGCAATGACTCTGGTGGGAAAATGACAGAGAGGGGAAACTTTGGCAGAAGCAATTGGAAATGTCCTGGGAAGGAGAAGCAGGACTAAAGCTAATGAAGAGTCTGAGTGCTCGCACACCCCTCATGCCAACCCAGGTCTTTCCAGGCTTCCAGCTCCCAGTGCACTGCCAGAGGGACTGGATGTGAGTGACCAACTGCATCATCCTCATCCCATCTACTCACTAGGGAAAGGTGAATAATTCAGATGTTCATTTGTCAAGTTCACATTTTACAAGCAGTATCTGAACTCACAGTGGATGAGGAGCCATCCCTGTGTGCACGTGTGGCTACACGTGCTGTCACCTCTGTGCACCAGGGCAATGCATTCCCATCCTCTTCTTAACACATCCCCCACTTCACTGTCCCAGGCACATGTTGTGTACCGCTGCTCAGTATCTTCACTGAGCTGCTCACAATAATGCTCAGCTCTCTCCCCCAGAGATTACAGTTAATTCAGAAGCCATCAGTGTGTCAGAGTAGTTTAAATTATTTCTTTCAAACACGTTACCTTTTATTTCAAGTTCATCTGCCATCCTGTTAGGACAACCACTGGTGGTATTAGAGTTGTCTCATGTTTCAAGCAATCCTTTGGAGCTTTTCCTTTTCCGAGCGAGCTTTTGTCAGCAATACAGTCTGACATTTCATTGTTCATGCATTTCTTAGCAGTGCTTAAGCAAATTCACTGAAACGACCATCACAGTCTTGAGACGTAAGAAATAATTCTGAAAATCTCTAAAGACCCTAACACTTACGTGTTTTCCTTATCTGGAACTCTGCATTCACCTTCTCTTTGTTGCAAACAGATCCTCAGAGTAACTGAAGGAAGCTGCTGCAGTGTATGTAAAGCACAGGCAGCCGTGCAAGGATAGATACAGAGCAGTCCTTACAGACATCCTTAGGGCACTTCGCTCCTAATGTTTTTCAACCTCAGGCTGCAGACATTTATTCCCCCTGCCAGCTTGTCTCCTCAGCAGTTGTTAATCCAGGACAAGCCTTTACCTCACCTTCTTGTTACCAGACTTCTTTCACAGTCTCATGGGTAAAATCCTATTGAAAGCTTTTCAACACACTAAATAAATTATATTCATCATCTTGCCTTAATATTCTATTTTTTTTAACCCAGAGAATTCTAGTTTAGAAAAGCGTATATACTGCTGTATATGCCATCAAATGATAAAGATTCATTTGTTTTATGACTAATAATTTTCTCAGTTTTGTATGAACTGAAGTATTTGACTCAGTAATTATCCTTAGCTCCTCTTTTACATATGGGGTTCCACTTGTGCCTCGGCTTCTACTTCCTGTGAAGCAAAGTTCTTCCAGCTTTTTGATCCCAGGCTGCCTTCAGACATTACAGCAACCTGGTCAGCTCTTGGGATTGACTGCTGTGGGGAAAGACACATACATTGAAATGAGGGCTTTCAGCTTTTTTTTAATAAGAGATCATTGACGGATGACCATTACACTCCAAAGGTTGGCCACAGCTTTAACAAATCTTGTTACAGTGATTCACTGGGCGTAATGCACCAGCTACTGTGGCACAGTTGTTTTGGTAAATGGCTTTATGGGGAACATTACTGCAAACTGAGGGAAACAAAAGCTCTGTGGGAACCTGAGCGGTACGGAGCAGAGCGCTGTACTTAGATATGAGGACTGTTATTAACCCAGTTACAGAAGCAGTTACCTGAATAATGAATGAGCTATTACTGCATGCTGTAGGCTGTGAGATTTGAAAAGAGGAGTTGAAAGTGTTCACTCAGAGCAGTGAAGGAAAAATAAGGAAGGAAAAAGAAAGTCTGGTGTTTTATTTGTCAAACATTTAACTTGTCTTTCAGGTTTGTTTTGGGAAAATATTGAGGACGGTGATCTTCTCCTCAAAGATTATAAGGAAAATTAGTGCATGTGAGGAAGCGCACCATCAGTGACTGGAATATGGTTAGCCATGAAACATGATATTCCTAAATTTTTCTTCTGTGCAGCAATGGGCCCTTTTCCCACTCCCTCACTTCTACTGCACATAACACAATGTTTTATCCGGCCTAGGATTGCCACAGCTGGGCTGTGCCAGAGCACCCACTTGGCAGCCCTGAGCTCCTGCTGGGGTCTGAGTCCCCACTGCATAAGAGATGCCCAGCAGCACCAAAGTGCCAGAAACTCAGTGACTGCAGTGCTCTGCTGACTCTGGGCAGAGCAAGGGACACAGAGGAGCTGCAACTATCCTGAGTCATATCCCATCACTTCTGGTCGCCCCTTCCTCCCACGATTCTTGCCTTTCTGGAGAGTCAAAGTAAATTATATTGTGATTTCTCCCTTCTTTGCCCACATACTAGCATATGTGGGCATACTACTCATTTCCCAGCAGGTTCAGTGGACCCCTTAAAGGCAGCCTGTTGGCAACAGGCTGAAAAAAAACCAAACTTTTTTTTCTCTGTATTTTTATTTCTAGGGTTACTTTTGCAAAAGAAAACAAACAAACAAACAAAAACAAAAAAAAAACCCTCTGATAATTCAATAATTCCATGCTGTATTTTTAACCTGAGATTGTTTCTTCTTGTGGATTCATGCAAGAAGGATTTCCATTTTCCAAAGATGTCCGCTTGACCCCAAAAGGCGTCTGTTGGGCAGTATGGCAGAGGGAGCCACAGGGACCCAGCCCTGCTCTGCGTGTGCGTTCTTCACCAAACACAGCATCTGCTCCTCTTGCAGGGGGAATCACCCTCCCTCGTCCCAGCACCAACTTTAGCTTCATGTTTATGCTCTCATAGCTCATCCATGTGACGAGGCTGAGATAAACACTCACCAAACAGGATGTTCTACAAAGCAACCTAGATCAGATCAGATGTGCTGCAGAAAGCAGAGGGGCTGCACCACACATCGCTGGGAAGACCTCACTGCTTTGAAACTTCTGGCGTCAGCACACATTTTTATTGGGTTCACTTGCCAGAACTATTTCCCCTGTCTTGACTCATTTTTCCACCTAGAAAATAATCCCAAGTTTATACGTTGACACAAAAGTCATTGAAAGTAAGACTAGATTAATTTTTGTAGTGCAGTCATTCCAAGAAACAGCATATCTAATATTGCGCCTGAGGGTAGAACATACATGGACTGCTTTCATATTTTGATGAAAAGTATATTCCACTGAGTATTAACACTAAACAACATTACCTAGAGATATGTTAATAATAGTTTTGTAGCTTACTGAAAGATTAAGGGTTGACAATTCCCAGAGAAGCACAGTATTCTATGTAAATTCTTCCTAAACCCTAACAGCAGGACTGCAGAACTGATCATTTATTTATTTTGAACATGTCAGCAGGGTATGGCCACTGAGACGAAACATCTCATTTTCAAGAACATCTTCGGGGATGATGGCAAACCACAGACACCCACAGCGATGCGCTCGACGTTAAAGAATATAGTGTAAAATCGAATATGACAAGCAGAGGGCCTGTTTTTGTTTCATTGCTTTTTCTTATAAACAGAACAATACATTTGCTTAAAAGCTAGATAAATTGTGAAAGGATGTAATATTCTGTACTGTGTTGTTCTGGTCCAATGGCTTAGAATAACTAAAGAATCGTATTTGGTTTTTACTTTAGAGAATTTAAACTCCATCACCTTCACAGCTCTCAGTCTGCATCGGTTATTGAACAGGAACTGATATTGTGCTAGCTGAAGAAATAAGAACCCAATAAACAGCAAAACAGCTTTATGCAACTGGATTTCTTTCATTCTTGTCCTGGAGTTTCCTGCTGCTGCTTTATGTAAGACACTTTTGTGGACTCTTGTTTTTCTCTTACATAAAGAGTTCTTTTTTTTTTTTTTTTTTTCCATTTCACCAACTTTTATTTGAGATATATATATATTTTTTTTTCCAAATAAAATATTCTCAAACCTTGCATCATGTCACAGAAATAATCCCAGGACCAAAACATACCAATGACATCAAAGGTCTTCTTTTGCTGAAATAAAAACACAGACACTTTAATAAAATCAGTCCTCCTCCCATCGAAGCAACAATAAACTGAGAATTACCCCACTGGTAAATGTGCATCCGAAGTCCACAACAATTTAATGGCTCAGTGTAAGATTTTCCTTGCAAAGAATGACATGCTCCATGTTTTTATTTCCTTTGGCAATACTGACTTTCTTGATGTCTATTTGCAAAAAAAGACAGACAGAAAGAAAGAAAAGCAGGAATCACACAGAGATGCACAGCTCCCATGTAGAGGCTTAGTTACATATTTTAAAGGCTTTGGACTCAGTCCCTCACCTTATCTGGATCAGTATGGTTTTACTGAGTTCAGTACCACATCACACCACTGAGACTTCAGCTTTCCGTGCTTCACTGAAGTCCCCATACTGTGCAGTGAGTCACAGGTTAGACATACTTCAGTGTTTAGGGTTATGGCGAGAACTGCCCAGTTCTCACTATCTCTCATGCCTGAGCCTTCATTTCAAAGCAGAGGACTGCCTGGGCCTGAGTGCATGTGCCTGGAGCGCGGCAGGATCCCAGCAAGGCCTGATTCCTCCAGCAGGCACCTGCAACAATCGCCTCGAAAATAAATCTGTATAGTGAAGGGAGAGAGGACCGATGTGTAAAGGGAGAGGAACAGAGGCAATCTCAGTACTTCCAAAGACAACCTGAGATTGAATTTACAAAACTTGAAGCAAAAGCACAAGATGTTTTTCAGCAGCACAAAACAGAAATTAGAAACAAGGCACTATGGATCCAGAATTTGGTTTCAAACAAGAGCAATGAGTTATCATGAGAGCAAAAGACAGATGATGGGAATGAGCTGGAAATCATAGTGGAAACAAAGCTTGAGTTCAGTGCACTTGATTCAGAGAAACTGGATGATCTCACCTCAGTGTTCTGAAAAATACTGGCACAAAAAAAATGGCAAGACGGGTGTTCCAGAAAGAAAACAAAGCGCTTAGATCTAGTCTAGACTCATTAGTCTGTCTCAACAATATTCAGGGTTTAAAACTGATTCTGAAGAAAATGATAATTAAAGACATGAATGTGAAGGGAAAATGTGATAAAACACAACACAAGTGATTTTAAGGTAGCTTCTGCCAGGTTGTCTTTAATGAGACAACAAATCGACTTAACAAAGAAAACGTTTCCATTAAAACTCTCCGGTCTTCAGTAGGTTATATTGGTCTAGGTCATGTAGGAATCCTTTCTTTGAGATGGCAAATATAGGGTCAGTTGCAAAAGTGAAAGGTGAGTGAAAAGCTGTCTTAGAGATAGCAGTGTGGAAGGAAAAGGAGGCAATGAGTAATCCTGCAAGAAGTGTGTGGCTGGAGGGATGTTACTTGGCAAGACTCCAAAGTCTTAATATTTTGATAATGACCCTGTCAAAACCTTTAGAACTGTGCAGATAAATTAGGTAGTGACCTAATATTAGGCATCACATAATGAATACTGAGGAATAGCAGTGTACCATACAAAAGTCATAAATGACTCTTCAGGCTGGAGTAAAGGAAAGGGATGAAATCCTGTAGTACCAAAAGTGAGATCATGCACTTCGGAACGCATTCCCCAGTTTTCAGTCAGACCCATTGCTGGCTTCAAACACAGGGATTTGCACAGTCATGGCAACCTAACAGAGGTATTATCTAATTGTTATTGATAAGAGTGGGAAGGAGGCTCTAAAACATACTTTAATCATATTATATAAACCCCAGTCCTTTTTCCCACCTGGCAAAGCCAACAGAGGGAACATGTGGTACTCTGCTCCAGAGAGAATGGGCATCTTATAGTAGCACAAACACCTTCTGTGGATCACTGCTGCCAACACAGGACCAGCACGGTCACTGGAGACCCCTGTGCTAGCAGGGACCTGCCACCAGCTGCTGACCACCCAAACAGGACAGTCTGTCACCATACACAGGCTGGGCACCAGGCATGGTGGGGCCACAGGAGCCTCAATGGTGTCGGGACACAAGGGCTGCCTTACCACAAGTTTCTCGACAGTCCTGTTCAGGAACAGGGGGTTTGGAGCAGGTTCAGCAACAACAGATGGTCAGTCTCAAGGGATAGGCTTTGGAGCAGAGCTCTCCTAAGTCACTCTGTAAAAAATAGCAGTAGCTATTTTTCTACTCTAAAGTGGATGTGGTTGGCACCTATTTGGTGAGTTTTCTTGTGCCATGGAGGGCATGGGCACAGATGACAGTTTGCAGGGCATTTTTTTCTTGAGGCTCAGCAAAGCCTCAAGGAGAAGCAATAGCCAAAACTCAGGTGGAAGCCAACTCTGAATTTGTTCCATTGACATATTGCTTCACTGCCACAGAGTAAGCACTAGAATCCAGATCTAAGCATATGTGTTTGCAAAATAACAAATGCATTTCCCAGAGCTAGAGATACTATGCATAAACTGAACAGAGGCAGTTTGGGTTAACTTGGCTATAGATCCTCCACAGAGCCAGAATTTGAGTCCTCACACGTAGTGGGGTAGAGGAAAAGGAGCCAGCTTTTAGCTTGCTGAGTAGCTGCTAAATAGCATTTAAAATAATCTTTGTAGATCATTTGCAATGAGTAAATCTGATTCTATAAGGATCTCTGAAGGACTTAAAAAATAAGAGCTGTCAATACCAAGTTATAGCAAAGAAAGTAGAAATCTAGCTCTGCATGTGAATAAACTATGAAAGCATCAGTAATGAGTCAGAGAATAACCCACCCCAAAATCTCCACAGCCAGAAAAATAAATTTAGAGAATATTTTTCAGCTTTGAAGGAAAGAGTATCATAGCTTTATCCAATTTCCATGTTATGACCTCACATCTAAAGTTAAAACAATGAGTTTGCATTACTGCTGCAATACCAATGTCTTGTCTGTAAGAAATGAACAGAAAGAGTTGTCAGAACAATGGGAATCCTGATGACATGGTACCAGCAAGGAGCTTAGTAAAGACCCCACCACATCTATAATACATGGGTTGAAATCATGTTTTAAATTTATTGTTCAATTACAGCTTCAGGCTCTTGGAGTTCACTGCTGCCAAGAAATATATATGACATTAAATTATGGAATATTTTGTTAAATATTTTAATACATTTGAGTACTTGTAACACTTGATTTAAGTATATTATTCAAAGAACAGAAAACATTGCTCTTTCCTAATTAAAAGTGTGAGTCAGCAAACCCAATAAAATGCTTACTCTGGTGCTGGAAGAAACTGAAGAGTGAGAAAAATCCTATTAGAAAGTCCCCTGTTATCCTGGCAATGCCTGACTGAGTGACATCTCAATGCATTTTTGCTGAGTTAAGCCCTACAAACCCATCCACTTGTGGCACAGGATGTCATTTCACCATTAATTTATTTGATTTATCCAGAGATTAATGGACATGTGAGATGTCAGTTAAAATTTCAGAGCACGTTGGCATGCTCTGTCAACTAGTGGTAGGCTACATTAGCAGGAATGTAGGTGCTCTTTGAGGGGTGGAAGGACACAAAATTCAGGTGGGACTGACTTCCAGTGGTGGGAAGGGCCCTGCAGACAATTGACAGTGCTTTCCTGCTGTTCCACCCAATGGAGCTTATAGAAAATCTCATTTAAAAAAAACAAAAAAAACAAAAACAAAAAAAAAAAACAACAAAAAAAAAACACTTCTGCCAGAGTGTTAGCTGTTTTTTTTTTTTTTAATTTTGTTTTACTTCTGATTGTTCGGGCACTTGACCACATAGCTCTGGGGAAATGTGAAGAGTAGCGAACTGTTGGTTTCATTTCTTGCTTATGATACTGGTAGCACACCTGAAGACCTCAGCAGCTGCAGGCTTGGCCAACTACATCTGGACTAGTAGGTGTGCCCCTCAGTGCCTTCTCCCTGATGTTCTCCAGAACTTATCAGCCCAAGTTAGATAATTGGGTACACATCAAAGAGGAGAGGGTGTCCAGGAGGGAATGGCAAGAACCTCTTCAGACAAAAAACAGATTTTCCTCCCTGGAGGGTCCTCCAACTGCTGTAACACCAGGCAAAGCAGGTGTTTTGGAGGGCACCAAGCCACATGATTCTCATTCTCTGCCCAGCTGGGTGCTGAGTCTCAGAAGAGGGCTCCTCCCTCTAGGCTGTGTCTATGCAGAGCCTACTGGACTGAAGCTCTGAGTTGGGCTCTAACCCAAGTAGCGGAACCTCTGCTATTTGCCATTGCCTTGGTCCGCATAGCTCCCTCAGCAGCTACAGTTTTCTGAGGACCTTGCCCTCTCACATGCTCCCCATATGTATGAGTAAGCTAGAGCTAATTCTTGATCATTTTCTTAGTTCCAAACATCTCGTTTTAAGGTACTGCCTGAACTGGAGCTGCATTTATGCATTCATTTATTCATTTTTGTATGGCACTCTAGCACAATACTGAGCCCTGTGACCTTTTGCACTCTCCAGGATTCCATCTCCCTTGGAAGGACTGCAATTGTCTCCTCAACTTACTTTCAAGGACTGTTTAAGCCAGAGGTATGCTTTTTAGCTGCAGTTACAGGCATTTCTTAATGCAATAAGTGTCTGGTTTGTGTTCAGAGATAATCAGGTTTGGGGGAACAGCATGTATTTTTCCCTTGGGTTTCAGGTAACACTCTCTTGGCTACATACAGAGATGATAATACTCTTCACTTTAGCCATTCTTCTAGGAGAATTTCCAGAATCCAGCAATGCTGCTACTATACAGATCTCCTTCAAAAATAGCTGCTTTATCTTCAAATATTTTATGAAACCTTTGAGAAGCTGCTGCTGAAAGTAGAGCTGTTAGAAGGGTCTGGTAGGATTTGAAAAGCACAATCCACTGAGAGTCATGGGAGTCCTTGCAGCAAACCTCTCTGAAGTGGGTTCAGTCATTGCTGTGAGTGAACATATGTTTGCCTTGTTCTAGTAGGAGTGGAGCACGTTCCCCACCGACACAAAGTCTCATCTTTCTGAAGAAGGATTTTCTGAACATCAGCAGCTTGTCCAAATGCTAATCCTGAAATTAGTGAAGTGATTCTCTAAAGGCTGGTATTTTTTCAATAAATGTTACTATTATCTTGAACACTGTTTTTATTTATCCCCAAAATCTGCAAGAGATGCTCTTATTTATGATATGATTCTCCAGTTTTGAATTTAATAAGGAAGTTGTTATAATGTATGTATGTAATAATGAAATAATATGAGATATACATATATATATCACATCACATTTATAAATAGCCTGTTCATAACCATGACTTATAAGCATCATGTGTTTTCCCATTTTTGATAGGGAACTGCATGGCAATGTTGCTGGAAGAGAAAATTACAGGGCAATAACTGAGAGTTAGAAGATATCTAGAACTGTAAAAATGTTGGACTAGAAACAGGCAGGAAGAGCTTCTAACTTTCTGGGCGCTGGCCATGAGCGCTGCACTGAGAGAAGATGGATATGGAGCTTGCAGTAAGAGACTGGCAGTCTCTTCAGAGAGCTCTCCCTCACTGTAACTGATAACATCCCAGAGAGCAAATATCCCCAAATCCATTTGTGCTGAGACAGACCTCTTCCTACTACTAAACAGTGGTGTGGATTTGTGTGCATTGACAGTAGCAGGGTTAGTGCTGCCAGCCATTGTAACTCTGTTTGTATAACATCATACTTTGAATCTGAAGAAGACCATTTTATCTCACAGTTAAAGCCCTCAGTGGAATATTTCGGGGGATTGGCAATCCAGGATTTACCTGGGAGGCAGGAGAGCCAATGCCAAATGCCATGGACTAAGCAGGCATATCCAAACATCAAGGTCTTCTGCTTGCACGTCAGTGTTACCTCCTTGATGTTGTAGCTCCCACTATGTCCAAATCTTTTCTTTGCTTTTGTAACCTTGCTGCTTCTGTCTTCAAACATCAACACTGCATGGATATGGGATGCTTTTAAGCAGTCCTTGTAGCTTCTCTGTCAATTATCGGTGGAATACTGACACCATTTCTTCATTATGGGTTTTCATAAGAGTTTCATTAAAAAACAACTTAATTAAATGGGCACCAATAAGACATGAACTTCTCATCAGCTGCATCAGCAGAATGTATTACAATAAGGCAGAAAGTAAAGAAAGACAGCAAACCTGTGTTACTTTTCTCACAAGTCTGGGGAAACTGGGATACTACGACCCTCCATGATTTGCAGGCCGAACTCTCTCACATCTGGAGTTCCAGTTTCACATGCAAAGTATTGCCTCTTTCAATCCTGAAGACTTTCCTATAGATTTTTGCATGAGACAGTGTTGTTCTGACAGGCAAACTAACTTGCTGTTTGAAGAATGCATGTGTAAATGTAGTTGTTTTCCCATAGGATCCACCAGGAAGATGCTGCTCTACATCTGCACTCTTAAAAAACTCTTCATCTACTCTCTAAAATGAATGTGCAGAAAGCAACTCAAGACAGTAATCAGCATGGCAAATAGCTGAAGGACAGTGGTTTTTCTAGTAGCCACTTGAAATCAAATGCTTTCTGTCAGTCTTGAACCTCATAAAACAACACTCCCATCACCATGAAGCCACTGTGACAAATGAGATATGATACTGTGTGAGTTCTGAGCTCTATGTTCTTTGCTTCTGGAAATGAGTCAAAGATATTCTGTCCATTATTAATGTCATCGTTATCCCAACATGAAATTGGGAAAATTGGGAAATAACCAATAAAATGAATTTATCAAAATAAACAGCGTGAGTGAAGAGCCTTCACAGTCCCTAACTGGTGGGATCAAATACCACAGCAGATTTTCCTTTGAGGTTTTTTTCTTTGTTTTTTTTGCAGATATCAGAAAATGGAAGTGTTTCCTAAAGGGAAGAAACTGCATTGCTCCAGCCGCTGGGACCTTGAAGCCTTCCACAGACGTTTTTGCAGTCTGGAGGGGTAGCCAGGCAATAGGCATTTTCAAATGGCTGTTATCTACCTTAAATCATCCAGGCTCCTGAGCAGCTCCATGTACTCCCAGTCTCAAGTTCTTGGCGCAGGGTGTGGGTTCCTTGGGCCTCCTGGAGTGCTTCCAAATCCTCACCGAGATAACGGTGCCAAGGCCTTAAGTGCTGCAGTCTTGCTTCTATCCCTGCACAGAGCAGAGAAGGAAAAGTGATCTGGATGCTGCCGGCAGACCACGGCAGCTTGCTGAGCCCGTCATTGTTTCGCTTCCCTTAAATAGGGGTTCTCTTGTTCTCCCAACTGTGTTTTGTACTTGTGTGTAATGCAGATTTGTTCACGGACGTGAAAGGAGACCCGGGGTGCTGTAAAGCTGTGGGCAGGTGGCTTGTCAGGAAAAAGGAAGATCTCACGCCTGCTTTCCCGAGCTGGCAGCCATCCCCAGCAGCAGGTGGATCACCTCCTACCCAATGCTCACAGTACTTCGGGTCCGGCCGTTCCTGGGATCCCAGCTTACTGGTGACCAAAATGGCAGCAGCAAGGAGCGTTTCCTGCTGCTGCATTCTCGTCATCCTCCCTTTCTTCATCACAGTTTCTACCTTGATTTTGACAAGCTTTGCAGGGCTTGATACAGCCAAAGAGAGTGAGAGCATTAGGGCAGTAAATAAGCACACGGTAAAAGTTAGCACCATCAGTCAAAAAGCTCAGATATGGAACATTATCAATCTTTTAAACTTATTATGCAGAAGCAAACTGCTGAGTGCATAAATATTTTATAGACCTTAAACTATTGAACAATTATTGGAGCTGGGATTTAATCTCTTTCAGTCTGACTTGACAAAATAACAAAAAAGGGATCACAGTAAGAAAACAGACTGCAAACCAGTGTGATGAAACCCTGGAGTGGATCCAGTGAGCTCATTCTCCTCCCACGCTGGTAATTGTTATCAGTGTAATTCACTGGCTTTAATGAAGTTACTTTTTATTCACGCTCAAAATAAGTGGGCAAAGAATGGAGTGCACAGCTTTTTGCTCAGCTGTGAAAGGGCACAATGTGCAGTGGATGAACTTCATCACCCAGGATGCTGCAGGCACTTGCTGTATGGGAAACACTCCCAGTGCCCTTCTACTGAAGATGAAGGCTCTGAGAGATTTTTCATTTCATAATAAAACTAAAGGGATGGGTTTGATACTCAGGGATCTAACAGCAGCCCTATTTTTTCTCCCCAAATACACAGTAAAATTCCCAGTGTTTTCCCAAAAGAGTAATTTCTACCACCAATACAAACTCCTTCATCACTGTCATTGCCTTATGAGATGTGAGAGTTCTCAGAAGTGTTGGGCAGGCCCCAGCACGGCTTTCTACCACGTTTCTGGAGCTCCTCCCAGCTGCCCAGAAATCCCCATACCATTTCTCAGCCCTACAAACCTAGGAGGAAGCCACTCGTCCTCAAACTTTGCAGCTCTTTCCATTTCTGCCACTTTCTGTGTACCTGAGGAACAGGCTCTGCTGGCCACCTCCAGGCAGCTCAAACCTGCCACTACAGCTGCTAATGTGCTTCCACCTTCTTAGTGCAGAAGGGAGCTGCAGGACAGAGCATGGCCCATAAGCACAGGCTGACAAATAGCTGCACTTCCTCCCCCGCCTCCTTCCTCTTTTTATAATCAGTGTGTAAGCAGAAAGGTCTGCCTTCCTCAAGTCGCACTGTCGATGAGCTGACAAGCGCTGCCCTTCTGATAGGAAGGGAAACTCCCCTGATGATCTGCAAGAAAAAGGACTAACATTAAAACGAGGCTTGTTTCCAGTTCCTATTTTCACTGCATAGACAGTTTTGTACACTGGGGTTTTGTACACTGGTTCAGATTTTGCAATAAAGGCTAAAAATCCTTTTCCTAAGGGGTGTCTTTTTTTGTTACTTTTCAGAGCCATCAGTCCTGGTTATGCTGAGGAGAGGTGCACAGGAACACGTGTACCAGCACTACTTGGGGAAATACGGGGCAGGAACAGGCTTACTTCTTGAGCTCTCCTATAAAAAGGAAATGAATTGCTGTGATTTACTGTTTTTTTTCAGCTTGTGTCATCTTTCACCTTCCTGATATGTAAAAGATGCGCACATGTTTAAATCTATGTAAGATAAAGTACATGAGGGTGTGTTGAAGGAAAAACAGAAAGGATGCAACTTGTACGTGAGGTTGGAATTTCCCCCATGGGTCTCAGCCATGGCAAAAGGGAGAAAGAATCATAGAGGCATAGAATCCTTTGAGTTGGAAGGGATCTTTAAAGGCCATCTGGCCCAACCCCCTGCAATGAACAGGGACACCTACACAAGATCAGGTGCTCAGAGCCCCATCCAGTCTGACGTTGGGTGTCTCCAGGGATGGTGCATCCATCACCTCTCTGGGCACCCTGTGCCAGTGCTTCAGGGGGCTCAGCATCCCCATCCCTCCCCTCATGGCAGTTCCCTGCCCTCTGTTGCAGACCCCATTCCATTGCCACTTCTAGATTTCCCTGTTTTCCCTGAGGGATGGAGAATGGCTTTTATATTCCCCATCCCCCATCTTTGCCTTTCCTTACTTCTATGTCAAGCATGTAATAACACTACTTTTATTACCACAGAAATGATTTTTTGAACATTTTGAACATTTCATTTGCTCATTACCCATTTTTTGGTGTGGTTTTTTTTTTCCCTCATGTGTATCACTGAATTTGGGTAGTGAAAGCACCTCCTTCATTTTGACTTTCTGCCTGCTTAATAACCTTCTCCTGTTCTCATGCAACAGCACGGCATTGAAAATATTACTGAGAAATATTTTCTGCATTGGAGCGACTGTTTCCAGAAACAGCTGGTGCAGAAACATTCTGTTAAACTTAGGCCATGTTTTATTTTTAAAGATACTTCTACCCAGTGTAAATTTTCACTCTGGAAATTTCCTTCCAGTGTTTAATCAGCCCTTGGGAAACGCGCTCGCAGCAGCTGTTCTTTTGAAGCTGGCACAGCAGATTGAGCTCTGCATTAGATAAAGTTTGCTTCTCATATCTCCCTTCAAAATAGTCAACATTTAAGGCTGAGTTAGATATCTTTCCGCGTCAGCAGTGCTAACAAGTCCACTCAGCCTGTGCCTTCAGCTGTATACTTTCAGCCTTTCAGGACTTCGTAGCGCTTCAGGGGCTCAATACTACATTGTGTACTAATTATAAAATGGATGTGGCCTTATTTTCTTGTTCAGGTTTTGCTTTTGGTCACTTTTCCTTCTTTCACTTTCTTCTTTGTTCATGAGCACCTACTTGCTGAAGTCTACATATTTGAGAAGACCACCATGGGGGGACCCTGTTCACATTTTACATGTTCAGGAACTGTTCTGCATGACACTGAAGTTCTCAAAAGCCTCAGCACTGGGTTGTGAGAAATCCTACACCATTAAATTTAACTTTCTCTGCCAAGTCTGCTGAATCAGGCTCCATGTCAGTGATGCTGGAGGCAGCTCAGTCATCTGCACATCAGGTCCCTGCCTGTGTAGGGCATTGCTGGGAAACCACGTCCACAACCTCAGCCCCAAAGAGCACAACGTACCAATTGCATCACAGGATCTTTTATCTAACAGACCCTCAGAATCACTTATTTTTTAATAAGAAAATGTGAGTAAAATATAGAAGACAGCCATATGCTTGTACGAGTTAGATAATATTCTACCTCCTTGTCCTGCACTCTTTGTTATAAAATGTCTACTTTTATACAACATGGCATGAGGTTGGTTTATCTTTTCTGCAACATTAAATTCACATTAAAGTGATATTCAGTAATATTGATTTCTTGCTATTATATATATTGTCGTTTCTGTACCAGAACAGCTGAGTTTATCAGCAAAGACCAACTCTTCCAGTCTTAATACAGCAGTGTGAGTAGAAAGAGCTTTACATTTAGAGATGCAGAAAGCAAAATGCCTCTCTTGGAAGTCACTTGGGGTGGAGACGTCTAGCAGCACCAGGACTCAGAAAGTTCTAAGACCGTCCATACTCTCAAGAGCATCTCTCCTGAGACAGATGAATATAAGTAGACTACAGGTGCTAGCAAATGTTAACTATTGTCTTAGGCTGAATTTCTGCTGAGCTGCAAGGTGACCTGCTGATAAGTGCTGTCTTCTAACATATGGCCCTGCAGATAGCTAACTGCCCTGACCCCTGCAAACACAAAGCAGAAACAGAGCCCCTTCGTGCTGTCCCTATAGAGGGAGATAACAGCAGTGGCTGGCAGGAGCATGTTAGGGGCAGCAGAAGCCACAGGGTGTGATAAAACTGGGAGACATGAGAGCCAAAGGCCAAAGCCCTTCTGTGCAAGGCAGGAGCCAGAAGACCCTGATATTATTTTGCAAGAAATAAATTTGCAACATAACTAAGAACTGTTTGTTTTTTTCCCTACAAGGCTTCAAAACATAGTCCAGTGTTATTCTCTCAGTGTTTTTATATCAAAAGAACTTAACACAACTTAAGAAACTTAATAGAAAAATGAAATGTAATAGTGCATACTAATCCTACATTGTTCAGAAGTTTGCAGAATATTACTAAAGACTCCTAGGTTGAGCAAATCAAAACCAAGGATGTAACTAGTGAGGACGCTCTAATACACTTTGCTCTCACTCCAAGCATGTGTTCTAATGGTCTGCAGTACCCAGTAATCTACTTTCTGGTTTCCTTCCAGGTCTCTTCATTGCTATCTCCACTTGCTGCAGAAATCGAGTACTTCTGCACGTGGGAGGCATGGTGCAGCACAGATTTATCACGGAAAAACAGAGCACTCCTTGCTGAAGACACACAGCTAATACTCTGAAAACTACAGGCCTGTTGGAGGGGAGCTAAATCATACACTGGTATGTATTTCATCTCGCAGCCATAAAAAGGGTGGTTTGGTGAATC
Organism: Phasianus colchicus; assembly: GCF_987193195.1. NCBI lineage: Eukaryota > Metazoa > Chordata > Aves > Galliformes > Phasianidae > Phasianus > Phasianus colchicus. The sequence goes on from NC_143441.1 coordinate 39,072,473, forward strand.
TTTCCTATACTGAAATGCAATACAGACTCCCTTTGCTGCCCCTCTTAGAGGTGAGATGCACAAGCATGTGCTGTGGGATCTGGATGAAAACGTGAGGCAAATCTCCAGAGCAGCCTAAGAGCAGGGCTCGGACCAGCAGGCACTTAGTCTGGCTCCTGTTTGCCTCCCCATGGGCTCCTCTAGCTCCCCGCACAAGTGCAGGCTGCCAGAGACAGGCCAGGAGCAGCGAGCTTATTGCTTATTGCACATGAAGAGCTGCAGGTTCACAGCCATGCTGTTGTTAGCCTGCAGAGCATATTTTTGGCTACTTCAGGGCAAGAAGCACAAGGCACAGGTCTCGCCTCACTGCAGCACGCTTGGGAACAGTTGTTATGTCTCAGCCCAGATGCTTCATTTCAGAGGCAAACAGTGTGATTCCTGTATACATTTACTTTCTCAGTTTGTCAAGCACTTAAGTGCCTTTCATCCTGAAGTATCCTAAACGATAATATGCACTTACATAGCTCAAGCTCCTCTAATGAACGAGGTCCTCCATAAACGCTAAGTAATTAAGCCTCACAACAGCCTGACAATCCGGGAACAACTCTTTGCAATTGTGCCGAGGATGAGCAGATGCTGTGCAGAGACAGGCAGGCAAATGGGCAGCAACAGAGGTCCTGGGCTGGGGCTGCCAGCTGAGCCCACACCAGCACTGTGGCCTCACATCCCACACATCAGCCGCAGCCACGTTTCACCTCCCCTCAGCTCCTCTGCTCTGGGCTGAGCAAACCCAGGGCCGTAAGCTGCTCCTCATACATCTTCCCCTCCAGACCACTGCCAGGGCTTTCCACATGAACAAGAGAGAGAGCTGAAAGGTTTTCACTTCTTCCCTGCCTGCCCACTCCCACTGCCAAGACTCCTTGGTGGGGTGCAGTGGGCCCAGACCAGACCTTGCCCCAGCACTGGTGCTGCAGGTGGTGGGATGGGGCCCTGGCACCGCTGCTGTGTCAGTGGGGAGAAGATTCTGGACTCAAGCCTCATAGTAACCCCAGGTAATTTGCTTCCATTTCACCTGCAAAGGGAACTTGGCAAGAGGTTCTCAGGCAAGCAACGAGCCTCAGACATTCACTCTTCAAGGAAATGAAAATAGGGAAGCTTCAATACAGTTAAGTGAGCATTTCCCATTAGAAGACATTGAAGCCAAAGGAAAAGAAAGTCCTAGGCAGGTCTGCCTGCAGACTTCTTTCCCTGGTTCTTCTTCTACCTTTGTCAGCACTGCTGTCATCTGCTACTGGCAGCTCTGCAGTGGGAATTTCTTTTTTCTCTGATTTTCTTGTAGCGCTGTCACAATCAAGAATTGTATATACAACAGCTGTGGCTTTCAACTAGAGGAAAGGACCTTTTCTGCAAGGTCTTTCTTCATGTCTTTTATAGTCTCCCTTCAAAAGATATAATGAAAACTATATTCTCAAGTTAAACAAATCAAAAATTATTACAAGCATGCAGCTACTACTTTGCCTCTGGTGGCATCTCATGTAATTTCCAGGTAATGTATTAATGTTTGGACATCACTGTCCTATCTCCTTGCTTCTGCCACTTTCTTTTGCTAACCCACAAGATTCAGGTCTCCTGCTGGAAAGCACAGACCTGACCCTAGTGTTACTTGACTCCTATGATGAATGCAAAGAAATAAACTTATCCATTGCTCAGTTTGCAAAACCCTGAAGTTAAACCCCTGCCTCCCAGCCCATACAGAGGAAGGTTTTGCCTTGCTGATTCAGCATCAAAGCCAAGGCACCATGAGGCACTGTGGGAAACCCACCCCTGTGCACTTCCCAACTCCATTATGCCTTTGCCAGTGCTGCTGTGATGCTGTTTCAGTGACTGGCTCCCGCCTGCTCTCTTGCCCATGGGCTTGCCCCTTCTTTGCATTTTGTGAGCTTTTGAGCTTGTTCTTTTCTTCCCCTGCCAGTTTACCCCTCTTTTCCTTCTCCCTCTGTTTTCCTGCCCTCTCAGCCTGCCATCTGCACTCAGCTAAGTGAGCTCATGGCATGCCTCTGTCCCTGGCAGCAAGGGACACCAGCCCTGTCCCCCACCCCAGCATGTGCTCAGTGGCAATGCTGCTCTAATGCTTTTCTTTGCATCCTTTTTATTTTCCCCCTCTCTCTTAAGGTGGGATCTGTCTTTCCTTATACCGGATAGTGTGAGCAGAGAGAAACCAGACTCAAGGTGAAATTCCCATTAACGTTAGTGGGGGCAGGATTTCACCTCAAATGTTTCATGTTCTGGGTGCTGGACAACAACATGAAAGGACTCCGCACTTGTAAAACTTGAACTGTTGCAGCCATTTGAGCCAAGCGAATGCAGACGCAGATGCTGGTGCCCCTTCTAAGCCCCTTGCTGTGGCTGTGCATGCTCCTTCCAAGACCAGTGAAGGTCATTAATCTCTTCTTAGCTGTTTATTGATGCCATGATGGCAGCTCTTGCTGAGCACGGAGTTCCTCCTGCACAGCCTGGGCCAGGCACTGACTTTTACTGCTGCTGCCCCACAATACCTCCAGCCTCACTGCCTTTCAAGTGCACCCCCCTTCAATCCGTCTTCCACATCTTGTTTGTGTTATTGCTACTGATGGAATTTTACAAGCCTCTGGCTGCTTGGATGCTGCTAGCTGATGCCTCACTGCTTCCTGGCTTCCTGGGACACCTCATTCCCCACCACGCTGGTGTCAAATCAAATTTCTGAAATACTGCAGTTTCCTCTCTACTTACTGGTGGCCTTCTGCTGAACTGTCTTCAGTTTTGTCCCCACTGCTGCCCTGAGTCTCCAAGGCCCCATGGCCTGCTGCAGATCCCACTGATGTCTTTTGCCTGATGGTTGGCCTTCCCCTTGATCACAGTTCTCTGGTGGCTTCATATCCTCAGCTCCATTTATTGCGGCAAGCTTGCAGGTCTATGCCTGCCTTGTCCTGCCTCTGCCTGCTTACAGCCTGTCAGTTTCCCCTGGTGTCTTGATTTTCTCACTCAATGGTCTCTTGCTGATCTGCTGTTTAGTCCCCAGGAGGGCTGCTGCAGGAGCACAGTTTTTTCAAGTAGACATCTCTCTTGTCTATGCAGTTCTTGCTCCTGGCTCTTTGCTGTCATTGCTGCCTTTCACTTGTTTGGGGGTACCCAGGGGAAGATGTCTTGTGCTCAGATTCCCCTGATACTGAAACATTTGAATTTTACTGCACTGCGTTGCAACCTATTGTCTGAAAATAGCATGTCAGACTTTGAAAAAGTACTTCGTGCTCCATGATCTCAGTTCTTGCTTGAATGCCCTTCACTTAGCCAGTTATTTTTTTTAGAAGGAGAATTACCAATTTACTATTACCATACAGTTCATGTCTTTAAAATTGAATGAGTCTCTTCTGGCCATTTTTTAAAGCTGTTTTCCCCTGGACTGATCACTCGATGCTTGCACACTTTGCAGTGAGCATCCCATTCTGGAATCAGAGCTACTCCCTGGCTTGATGGCATGTCCATCTCCTGTCGCAGTCTGCTGGGACCATAGCTCTGGCTGCTGTCCCTGGCTACGGATGGCCTCCTACCAAGCAGCAGCAAGAACTTCTTTGGCAGCACCCGCTAGCAGTTGGCCATGATCTGCCTTACTCTCTGCAGCACCCCGAGTTTTCAGTGCTCCGTTAGATACCTGGGCATCCCAACACATTGCCAGCATGTGTTAAATACTGCTTGTTTGCCTCAGAGAAGTGCACTTTGGATGTTGTTGCAGTGGCACAACCTTATTTTCTACAGAAGTACTAAAAGTAACCATGTAGTTGCTTGTGCAATTAAATGTGTCATCAGGACTTCTCAGGGATCTTTATTGTGACTCTGCCCATCTGCTCCATGCCCAAGGCTGAACAAAAAGATCCAATGGAAATAGGGGGTGGAAACTTCTCTCAGCCTTGCTCTGTTCTTGGGGACGGCCATGCTCTGCCAGCAGCTGCCCAGGGCTGCAGGATTCTGCTCTGTTTTCTGCCAGGTGTCCTCGTGAGGCTGCTGCAAGGAGCCCTGGCTGTACTGCAGAACTGGGGCTGGCATTTCACCAGGGAAGCCATCAGGGTGCCTGTTCCTAGGCTCCCCAGAGCGAGGAAAGACAGCAGCTGCTTGTCTGTACAAATGGCCAGATGTCTTCTTTTGGTTGGACTTGTCACTCAGCGTTCTTAAGAAATCAACAGGTGTCAAACGGAGGAGATCAGCACTGAACTAAACCTGTTTTGCATTAATATGCTCCTCCTGACCTTTGTGCTGAGGTTGCAGAGTGCAGCCACGCGTTCCCGATGGCTTTCTCTGGCGTACCGCTCTGTCCGTAAGGTGCTCACTGTGCTGGGGAGACGCTGGTGCCAGCTCAGCTCTCACTGCAGCACCTCCGAGCCTGGATGGACGCCGGGCGCTCCTGCCAAGCTCCCGCCAGCAGCTGCGGCTGGTGCTGGTAGGAGGCTGGTGGCTCATCTGGCCCATGAAGCCAAGACTTCCTGAGGGCAGTGTGGCAAATGCTCCACGCACTACTAGGGAGCGTTTCCTCAGCCATTAATAATTCTCAATATTCAGCTCAGCTGCAGTGGGACAGCGTGGATGCTTTGCTTACCTGGCGGCTTTCTCACAGTGTCAGGCAGACTCTCTCTGTGCTGGGATTAGAGGATGAATGATGCACGTCCCTTTGGGCTGTCTCACCAAAACAAAAGGCCTGCAGTACGGCAGTCAGAGTGGCACCCTGCAGAACAGCACACACCTCGGCCTTCAGAGGCTGTGCTCCCCCTGGGCCTCCTCCCTGGAGGACCGTTTGGACCCTGCCTGGCTTCTCTCCTTGTGCAGACGTGGGGGTGCTCCAAGCTCAGGTGACGGCAGCTCTGGCTGAGCTCTGGGATTTTTGGAGTTTTGCTGCCCTTTCTCCATCTCACCCTGCTCTTCAGCAGTGCCCTACACACTTGGCTTCACCAACAATCATTTGACTTTCTTCTGTGACCAGCACTGTAAAATGCCTTCTCTCTGGTGGTTTGTCCTTTTTCCTTTCTTCTTTTTTTTTTTTTCTGCTATACCTGCTGTATTAAAATAAGAAGTGATATGTTTCTCCAGCCCTTTCACTCTTACATAATGGCTAGGAATTGGTTTTCAGCTTCTGTGTTTCTCCCTGCATTAAATATCCTGGAGCTATGGTACTACAGCCTTCGTCTACGTCCTTGCTGGTTCTTTCAGAATAGGGCTACACATCTGTTCTGCCCTGATATTATTAATACTTTTTTGCACCATTTATCTATGGCTTTGAACCATTTCTTTCCCCAGTCACTCCAAGTTGAAAACACGCAACTCAGGTGAGGTCTCAAATTCCTGTGTATGGTACAAATCTCTGTTTTCTTTGGCAGTCATCTGCCTGGAGCAGGCTATCACCAACACTGTTATCCATTGTTTCTTTGTTTTGGGAATTATTCTTCGCTGAAGGTTCACTTACACATTGTCATTTAGCATATTGAGAGCAAGCACAAAACCAAAACAAAATCAACTATAAATCTTTACCTTTGATTTCTTCATTTCATGACTATGGCCATTGCTTCACACAAGCATTTGTTTCTTGCTTCCAATAACTCCTTCCTCAAAGTATATTTTGTCTGAAATCCAGCACTAATATGTCCTGATACCCTTCCTCTCTATTTATACTTTATCTGGAAACTGCTTGTTAATCACAACCCACGCAAAGAGCATGTATTGAGTGTTGAGGCCAAAGTTGAGAAATTAAAGGGGATGATAGACAAAGATGTTGCACTTGTGGCAGACACTGATCTGTGCACTCAGACATTGACCTTTTACCACCTTTTCCAAAATATTCTGCCTTGCAAGATGCTTTCTTCTCCCAGCTTCCGCTTCTGTACAGGTTCATGCATCCCAAAACTAGCTTAAGACTTCCTACCAGCATGACCTACCTTGAATTCTCTTGTTTTATTAAAGCCTTCCCCCAGGGCATTTTGGGTCTAGTTCACAACTGGAGAGCCAAAAATTATACAAGTTCAGCTCTTCACAGAAAAAAAAAAAGAAAAAAGAAAAAAAAAAGAAAAAAAATGATTCAAGTAAAAGGATGTGATAAGAGAGAGGCAGAGGATGTTTCATTCCTGCATAGTGGTTTAAGAGCAGAGAAGAGAAAGTAATGGTGTGGTGCAGTAGTATGTTAGCAAGAATCAGACATTTCTGATTTCTAATTCATCCTAAGCTAAGAGGAAATATCATAGTATAATTATGTAGGTGTCTCCAGTTGGACAAGATGGTCCTAGTTGTCTTTTCCAACCTTAATGATTCTGTAATTCTATGAAAGTAATGCCTCCTGTTTATTTCCATGGAAACTACACAAATAGTAACATTTCCCTATTTGGATGGGAGAGGAGAGCAACTTTTTATGAAACCTCCATCCACTAGGCACTGCCATTTGCCCCATCTGGGCAATAGAGGTGCTTTCAGGTCCAATTCCAAATGTATAGCATGACTGTTTTTAGGGCAGGATCTGACCTCTTGAACTAGTAGAGTTCTGCCTGTCTTCTGCAGTGATGAGAAAATGAAACTACTTAGAATATATTTTGAAAAATTAAATAAATAGGGATGAAATTATGGCCTTTAAGGGAGTTTTAAAGTACCTGTGAAAGAGAAAGCTGGATGTGGAGAATCTTTGATTTCAATTAACTATTTTTCTAACCAGCAATGGAAAAAAAAAAAAATAAATAAAACAAAACCCATCAGTAATATGAAGCAATGAGCTTCAGACTGAAAGATTTGTGTCAACATCTGGACCTGGGTCTTGAAAACTAGGTGGCTGAGGTCATTCCATTTTATAAATCCAGCTTATGAACAGTACACACAGAGTATGAACAAGTGCAAAGCCTGGAGACACATAAACAGTGTATTTCATTCCTGGACATTGAAATAACAAAAAGGGCAGAGTCAAAGAGCTCCTCTCAACATATGTGCTTTAAATATATGCAAAGAGCCCATGTGACACTCAAATAATAACACTGGGAATATGGGAAATGAGACTAAGAAATATTTATATTACTCCTTTTTTACTGGGGTGAAGGGTTAAACCTGGTTAACGATAGGCTGATTAGGTCGAGAACATGGGCTCCACCAACCTTGCAGAGCACTCTGAACAAATAAAATGAGTAAGATGTTTTCATAAGATCAAATTCTCACTGTAATTTGAAGCCATTTCTCACAGAAAATACGTTTACTTATTAAAGCATGTAATACCAAGAGCACACTTGTTTTTCAGCGTGAAGGTCCCAGAAAAATAGACCTTTTCTTCAAATCTTTGGTATCCTTGTCTTCCACTTGCCTTCCCATCTCAGCCAGGAAGTCAGAGCTACCCACTATTGCATATGGGATTACTTGTGACAGCTGTGTATTTCTCCTACAACTCAATTAGCAAAATACCTGCTCTAGTCTAAATATGACAGTGGAGAGCTTTGTCTGCAGCCATATTTTGTCTTCCAAGTAAGCTTTTTGGTTGAAAGTAGCAATCATGGTGAGTTTAAGGGCAGATCTACAAGTGTCCTACTTCTTAAATGCCATACACAGGTCTGGGTACCTCATCTCAGACAGTGTATAGTGGAACTGCAGTGAATAAAGCATGTATGATGAGAATCAGAAGTCTGGAACAGTGTTTGTAACAGGGATTCTGATGTAGCTAGGATTCTGTAGTTTAGAAATGTGGTGATTTCTCTTTTAGAGTGTGAAATTAGGAATGGTTTATGGAAGACAAATGGAAAAAGGATAATTAAACATTAAACATATGTCACAATAGAACTGGGGGCATTTGAAGTAAACATCCAGCAGTCAATTTAAAACAATCACTAGTATGTCTTTTTTTCTTGCCATTTTAAAATGATCTTTGAAATTTACTGTCACTGGATATAACCAAAATTGCAGCCAGCTGTGCAACAGTCAGTTGTGATTTGTAATGAAACTATCGCAGAGGATGTGTCCATCTGTGAGTGACAAGCCCAGAGCTCCAAGCTGAGCTTCCTTCTGTGAACTTCCCTAAAATGCTAACTGTTATAAACAGGGAGGATACTGGGGAGGCTCATTCTGTGGTTGCTCTGTTCTACATGGGGCTCTAACTCAGCACTTAGACAAAATGCAGCTGTGACTGCGGACAATGTGGGCTGGTTCTGATCCAGTTTGCTAATTTTTATATTCTTGAGGGTTGTAGGGAGGTGGCCACACAGTATGCAGCCGTGTGAACATTTCCATGGTCAAAATGTGAACACAGTCATTGCCAGCTTGGTGGTGGGAGGGAGGAGAGTGGAAGAAGAGAAGGGCTGGCTCATCCCTGTTGCTCATCCACCCATAGCACCAGGTCTGGTTGCTGACAAATACTACTCTTCAGGGAATTTCTGTGTTCAACTCAGTTCTCTGCACTGTTGTCTAAATACCACAGAAAATAGAATCAGAGTGCTTGAAGCTGGAAAGGACTTCAGGAGGTCATGTCCAACCCCACACTCAAGCAGAGGCACTTAGAGCAGGCTGACCAGGACATATCCAGAATTTTTTTTTAAGATCTCTAACAGGGACACTCTATAACCTCTCTGGCCAACCTGTTCCAACCTAATCAGGTTGGATTATGATTATGATATTATGATATTATGATGATTATATTTCTTTGGTAGATACTCATTCCCTTCAACAAGTTGGCTATCATGACTTTTTCAAAGAATGTGCCATCTTTCCCATCCCATAATTAGAGCCAAAGAAAAAGTGGAAGAATTGAATGATTAGTGAGATTTTTAAAGAAAGGGAAAACCTTACACTTACTGAAGACTGGTGGTAATCAAAAGCTGTTATCATCAGATGGCTCATTTGATGGCAAACACAAAAACAAGTGAGCAAATTGCAATTATTCTAGCCAGATGGTTTTTCTTTGGTCTCTGGATAAAAGCAAGGATTTATTATGCCACAAAAGCCACAAGTCTTCACCCCAAGATACTGGCTCTTTGGGCTGCAGCTGATGCACCATTTGTGGGACAGGGGAAAGGCCCCAAGTACACTTGCTCTGAGGACAGGCAGAAAGACCTTTTTCTACATGTGCTCCTTCCAGCAATTTTACACGACCACTGAGTCCAGAGAGCAGAGAGACTTACATAGAGAAAGATAAATTGCCCTGTCCATTTTCTTCAAAATGTCAGATTACTTCCTTAACTCACACGTTCAAAGGAAAATTCCGAGAAAGATGATGTGAGTTTTTCATACAGTTTTTCACTTGAGACCAATATTCTCATTCTTTGAACTTTGCCAGTCATTTTGAGGGTTTCAGCACAGAGAAAAACATCTTGTCTCCATAACCACAAACAAATAAACAAAGTGGATACCTCTACCAGCTTCAAAATCAGACTAAGAATTTATCAGAGCTTTTAATAAGATTCCTGAGTGATTTGTTTTTAGCCTTTGATGCTATAAAGCATTTTGTTATTTAGATTCACAGGCTCAACATTTCTGCTAACATTATAGTAGAGTTGCTGTCTGCTAGGTGGATTCTTCTGCCATCGTCTTCCTTCAGGAATGAAGCCAGTGACAATACACACTTCAGCCACCTAAGCTCATCCTTAAAAAGGTGCCGCTTCAGAAAACTCTGTCCTGCTTTTCCAATGTAAAGCTGAACACAGTTGCTTAACACGTCTTTATTACGATAACAAAATGCACATGCCTTCCCTGGTTAGAAAAAATTGAAGCAAAGTCTTATCCTTCAGAGAGGAGGCTGCACATCACTGTGACTCTGCTGTATTTGGCAAGTGTGGAATGTACATTTTTGGCTCTTTTTTACTAATTTGAATCACATTTTTTTATTTACTCTTTCCTTCTCCACAAACCCTTCTTATGACAGCTTGCATATTTCAATATTAAGATTTATCTCCTTCCCATTTCTTAATGTACCCCAGAGACAGTAAAATGACTTGACTATCAGTTAGCATTAATTTTAAAACTGAGTCCAAATATTTAATTGAATTGGCTGTGTCAGTGTCTTAATCACCTAATTGCTAGCAGTTCTATTTCTGTGGTACAGATTGTCAGTGAGTTTGAAAGATCAGTTATATTGCCAGAAACTGGAAATAATCTCCTTCCAAATGGTATAAATAGCTGAACAACACAAGCAAAATACACCCTGAACGTACATCTAAGTGCAAACTCAGAACACCATGTCTGTTGTTCTGCACATTTATAGAATACAAGGTGTCTATTGAGTTATACTTAAAATGATGGCATTATTGATATTATTATTTTGCTTGTATATCCTAGAAACTATATCTGTGATTTTTTTTTCCCTAAATGTAGTCTTATATTACTTGGATTGAAGACATGGGAGCAATACGCTCATTTTAAAGCATATGCAATCAGTATCACAGTCTTCAACCATCTGCAGCACAGAAACAGAGAGAACCTGGAGGGCTGAGCTTTTTAATTCCAGAAGGAAATGTCATAAGGAAAGAGTGAATTAATCTTTGGAAACTTGACATCCTGTATCTTTGCCTTAAAGATGGATTCTAGATAGAATCTCATTATCCTTTCTGTTTAAATTTAAGTCTTTTATATAATGGTTGAAAACAGTATTGCTCGGAATGTATATGTTATAATTGTTGTATATTACAATATTGTGCATTGGTGATTCTGTATGAAGTCTGCCAGGTTCAACCAGTGCTACCCGAGTTGCTCAGCTCAGCTGGGGACTATTGCAAACCACAACATGTTCCAGGAAGCTGAGGGCTGGCACTGAGTGGGAGCCAGGAGTGGGAGTGCTTGGGCAAGGGGTGCTGTGCCTGCCCTTCTGAGGTGGCTTGTGTCTTCATACTCTCATGGCTTTGGAAAGTACAATTCTGTGGCAAATCCAGAGATGTGAACTTATCTAAGTCACAGAATCATAGAATATCCTGAGTTGGAAGGGACCAATAGGGATCTAGTCCCACTCCTGTGGTTATGCTGTACTGTTAGCAGAAGAGGAAAAGCCATCCAAGATGATCTTGGAGATGGACACAGCCATGAAGGCAAAGGTCAGAGGCTCTGTGGAGGAAGCCAACCCATCACAGGCTGGGGAAAGACATCCAGCCCCATGAACTGCACAGTCACACAAGTACACGGAATCACACAAGTACACCAGCTGCAGGCAGGACCAATGCAGCAGTTTTCCAAAATACCACACTCTGGATTAAGCTTACTGTGCATGTGCAAAATATCATGAAATGTTGTCGGCACTGACACTCATGGACTTTATGCATCTGGTGACCTTCAAAGGCTGCAGCTGGGTACTGGCCATGTGGATTCTTCAGGCTTCTCTACATAGGCCCGTCTCTGCTAAAGAATTTTAACTTGAACACAGCCAGACAGATACTGCATTGTTCTTGCATTTTGTAAAATAAATTCATTGCCAGACTGGGACCTTGTGTGCCAAGTTAAAGATGAGAGTGCATTTTATGGCTGCGTTATAAACCCTGAAAGAGGAGGTTTCAGTGTAAATGCTGACACAGCCAGAACTGTAACTGAGTGAATGATATTGCCACGATATCTTATTTACCTCCAGCAAGGACTGTATCAGGAAAACTAAATAATGTATTCCTGATGTTACAGATTTTATTTGATAGGCTAAAACTAGAAAGTTCATGCTTTGGTTAAGGAAAATTGCATCATAAGATCTACCAATTCACACATGATAAAGTCTTCCCGTATTTACTTAGAATTTATTAATTTTTTCTATTTTTTAAATAGAAAAGGACAATTCAGAAAGAACTGCATAACGTAGAATAAGTGACACTGCAGCAGCGTTTTATCACAACCACTACAAAAGGGATGTACGGGTGACTGCTGTGTGTGATTGAGTACCCAAATACTAGCTGGTGCTGCTTCTTCTTCACATTTGAATAATTTACAGCAGAAACTCCAGAAATACTCTCCTGCAGCTTGACATCTGCTTAATTGAACAGGAAAGCATTGCACTGAGCTAGCAAGTTGAAAACAGGATGATAGGCACTCACAGGTAACGTGCACAAAGCAATCTGGAAATCGTGGCTACTGGCTGCCATTCTCTGCTGCTAGCTACATGGCTGTTATGGATCTAATTGGTGCAGGGTTTCCCTAACCAAGTTATGTCTAGGTTGGTCTTTCACAAGGAACAGCACCTACGCTTTGTCATTTCCCTGCTGTGACCTCTCTGATGTCCATGACTGGGTGTGGAAGCTGGGATTTGGCAAGCTGCACTACAAAAGAAACCTGCTAATTCTGAAAAGTGGTGTTTTGGGCTTAGCTGTCACTTCTGGATGAAATACATTCTACCTTGCAGAGTAGACAAATAAGCCTACCTGTGCAATGTGTAATGTTTTCTTTTGTTCTTTATAAAACTGAAACAACTGAAATAATATTTCAGGAGAAGATTTTGATATCCTCGTTCCAGCGTGCCTTGGCAGTCCCCACGCTGTGAATAGTTTCTCCAGCTCCAGTGGAATGCCTCTTGGATGGAAGATAGCCCTCACAGTGAATTCAGCTGCTCTCCTGCTGCAGGAATTTGCGGGCACACTGTTACACATTATAGAGGGAAAATTACACAAACCTGTCCAATGGCAAGCGTATAGTGTCGACAATGTATCCAAGAAAAGCTATTGTATGCATTAAAGAATGTGTCTTTTTGGCACTTGCTGAAATAAGAAGAGGCAAGACTTTGCGGTCTGGACTCTTCTTAGATCTTTACACCATGAGGCAAAGCAAGTTTCTGAACACTTCTGCAGCACTTCCCTGTACCAGTCCCCTTCCCCCTTCCCTCATTGACAATTCTGTAGAGTATTTGCTCCAGTTCAACAACATGGCAATCAAACAAGCAAAAAACCCTCAAACTTATTTTCTTCTAAGTAACTTGTTTATTTCTAAACCTACAAAGCAAATGCATTCTTTGTTCTGAAATTTAATGTCTGCCTCTTTTTCCGCCAAGGTTGATTTGGTATTTCCTTTACAAACCTCAATTGTTGGCACTAAGAACTTGGCCATTTCAACTTGACTGGACTAAAACTTGGCGAACAAATTGTGAGCTAGCAGTTAAATCGTTTCACTAAAATTTCTTTCTTTTTTATCATTAATCTGTGACCAATATTTATCTCTGTTGTTCCCACCACACTTCTAAGTCCCCTGAAGGTGAATCGCTGGAAGTAACTGGCTTGGAAGTGCAGCTGACTGCCCATACAAACACCTAAATAAGAGACCCAGAACCCAAGCTCCATAACAAAATGCAGTTTTACTCTGTTTTTCTGCCTGCTGGCAGCCTTTTCTTACACTTCTCCATATCAAGGAAGTGTCCCAGGACAAGCCACAATATAGAGTCCTTAACAAAGCAGGAAGAGCAAAGAACCACAAAGGCACATAGGAAGCCACTGTTAGGTCAAGGCCTGTGCTCGCCAATCCTCTGCAGAACTGGAGAGCAGTGAGCATTCCATAGGAGCCAGTGGTCAGAGGGCCAGCAAGGATAGGAGTGGAGGAATGGCCGTGGAAGATGAGAGTGAAGAATCCATGCCGTGTGAATGCTGGCAGCCCTGACACCACTGAGAAAAGGGCTCAGCAGCCCCTGGTGCTGTGCCATCAAAAGAGAGGTTTTGGTCTACTGTTCATCTCAAGAAGGTCATTGGTTATTGGTCTAAACAGTATCTCTAACCCAAAGCCTTAGGGCAAGGTGTTGTTTGTTAGAAAAGGAGGCATGCCACAAAGAAGTTTTTACTTGTGGCACTTAGAGGAGGCTGCACCAACTAACTGCCTAAAAACAGTGGGACAGGGGAGGAAGCTTAGTTTAATAATTAGAGTGGGAGCTGGGCAGCATTTACTTGGCAAATCCTTTAGGCCCTCTATCCAAACCCTCCTTGCTGCTAACTGAGCCCTCCCAGAAGGATTATACCTTTCATCTGCCTTCATCTGTTTTATCTTGCAGCAGCAGTCCCAGACACTCTGCTGGGATGGCTCAGCATCCCTTGTTTCAGACGGGACATGGAGCTGGGATTTCAACAAATATCAACCAAAAACTGTGTTTGGCCTAGCCACTGGTGATCAATCCTAGCAACACAGCAACAGCAACAAATGCCCCTTGTTTGTTTGTGCTGGAACAACTGTGATACCTCAGAAAGATCAAGTAACTATACAGCAGAAACTTAATTTAATGGGACTTGCAGTGGACTCAAGAAGTGTAAACAATTTAAATGTGATTCTCTTCCCTTGAATTTCTCTCTCTAGTGAAATAACAGCAGAACTGCCAATGTGGTACAAGGTGCAACTGGGATATATGGTTTGTGTTCTTGGTTTTTTTTCCAGGGAAATGCTTGTTTCTGTCAGGATTTGGTTCAGGGAATATTTTGCAATTATGTGAACTCAACTCTAGGCAACTGCTGAAGCAGAATCCAGTGTTCTTTCACTGCTGCAGAAGTCATGAGTCAGAAAAGCAGACCAGCTTCAACAAGCATTCAGTCCTTCAACTGCCTCATGTCCTTCAGCTCATGGCATAGCCTGAGGCTGAGCGGGGATTGCCAGGTCAGCTGGAGGCCTTTAACAGAGACCTCTCTTTGACACAGGCAATCTTAGCTTCTAAAATCAGGAATTTTTAAAACTATTGGCAAAGATTATCTGATTTGAGCTTACTAAGTTAAATTACATCTACGGAATATTTAGGCTTGGTGAAAGTGTGTTTCACTTTATCATATGTGAATCCTGAATCCAAAATACACTAATTTCTAAGAAACACAGCAATTGAACTGCTTTGCCAATAGTATGGTAAGGATCATTTGGTTAAGCCACCATCTAGCATAGACACTGAAAGCTTTAAGATGTATGTGGAAAGATAAATATCAATGCTTAGCTTTATCTTTAAGATGTTTTTATAGTGACTGTTTGCGAAATGATATTCATAACTTGCGGACATATTGTGAAACAGTTTTCCAATATCAGAGCCATAACTGCATTTTCGGGAGGATGCAACTGCTCCCGTTTTAAAGCCACCAAAGAAACCATCGGAAGAAAAGATTTGTGCTCATCTTCCATTAACCTGACATACAAAAATAAGTTTGATTTTAGGAAGAATTTTGCCGACAAAGCATCTTGTCATATACATACTTAGGACCAGGTTTTATCTCTTTCTCTCAAGTTTGGGAACCTTTGCTCCTCAATCGAAGACAGCAGCATGAGCAGGCCATGAATCAGACTGAAATCATAATCCCTATTTCCTGCACAATTAATTCAAGACAAAACACAATTTTTCTTCCAACCCTATTCTACTGTAACATTAGTACTGACACAACTCTAAGAAGCAATCTGTAAGTTAATGGACACTGTACCCAAGCCCATTCAGTGCTGGTGAAAGCCAGCCCCCGGTGACATCACACAGGAGGGCGGGATGCACCGAGTGGGCACTCAGCCCTCTTCCTATAGGAGCATGTCCTGGTGGCATCCCCACTGCATGGGAGCTCCTTTGATAGTCCTTTATCAGCCAGTGCTGCTGAAGGGGAGGTCAATCAATAAGCATGGCCAAGCATGTTTGTCCAGAATAAGCTGGTAACTAAAATTTGATCCAAGCAAAGAGAAAACAAACAAACAAAACAACAACAACAACAAGAAAGAACAAGAAAAATAAACAAAGCACTTGCTGTGAGAGAATCCTGGGAATCAGGTGGGAGTGCTCAAAGAGGCAAAGGGTAATAGTATTTAGTTCTCTTCCTTATAAAGCTTTGGGTGGCAAGTGTCCACCTTCCCATCTCTGCCTGCTGCCCCACACTGAGGCCATGCACCTCGTGGGAGCTTGACTGCTGCGTGGGAGTGCAGAAGTCAGAAGGAAGGCTTCCAGATGTGGTCAGTCATGAGATTCCCAGGAGCTGCTGCAGAGCCTGCTGACTGCTGGCACGTTACCAACACAGGTAATTGCAGCTTTTAAAGGAAGGCCTCTCCTGTAACTGCAAATTTTGGAGAGGAAGGAGATAGTCAGAGGCCTGTGGTTTGAATTCTGGACAGCACCTCCACTTCCGGTGAAAGGCTGCTGGGACTAATGGTGCTCCTTATATTCTCCCTTAATGGCATGGGAAAAAAATGTTCTAAGCTTTATGTGCCAAGATGGATGACATTAATTTTCTAATCCCAACTGCAGCAGATTCCCTTGGGAGAGGTGGCATTGCATCTGACTCATCTCTGGTGGGGAGTGCTGCTAAGTGACCACAAGTTAAATAAACTCAAATTCCACAGTCATGACCGAGGGATAACGAAGAAAGTTCCTTGCATGTAATTCCTGCAGGTGTTCGACATCTGGAGCTCCCTCAGCTCCCAGGACCTGCTCAAAGCAGAATAAATTATTGTGTTTGAGGATAAAACAAGAAATACAAAGATCTTTATGGTGAACAAACATTGTTTGTAGATGCTGGCTACTATCATTCCCCTGACAAACAAATTTCCTTTCAGTATTACAACAGTCTCTTTGGTTCTTCACGAGCTGAAAAAGTTACCTGCTCAGAACAGCCCACATAAAACACTCAAATAAATTCCCAGGCATGTAAGTCATTTGTTTTATCATGTCAGAAAAACAGAGTTTACTTATAAAGCCACATAACCCCATAAAGATAACTTAAGCTGAAATCCAGCAAAGCTTCTTATTTTTAGTAGTTGCAGATCAGAAGTGGACATTTTACAAAGAAACCTACAAAAGTTGGTTGTGTGTTCTGGCAGTAATTACCTCCCACAAACATGACTCACTTCTGCAGCTTAAATGCAATGCTTTAGTGTCCCAAAATCAACAGTTTTATAAATAAATCTCTGAATCACAGACCGAATGCCCGAAGCGTTCAAATATTTCTTACTGCTCTGGGAAGCAGTTTTTTTATTTCGGGCTCTAACTTCGTAACAGCGAGCAGCGCCGATACTCAGGGCAGTGAGCGCGCGTTGCAGCCAGGCTGCAGCGAGGTCTGTGTCAGCGCAGCCCCGCGCCAAGCTGTCCCACTTCAGCGCTCCGTCCAACGTCAGTCCGGGCCGCCCCTCCACACGGGGACAGGAGCGGGAGCGGCGGCTGCCGGCACACCCCGGGCAATGCAGCGGGAGGCGGGGCGCGGCCTGCACCCCCCGGCCTGCGGCGACGCGCCGGGCCGCCGAGCTGGAGGACCCGGCACGGCACGGGCCTGGCGGGAAGCGCTGTGCAGGCCGCGCCGCTGCGGCCGTGCCGGCAGCCTTGCCTAATTTAGAAGCGGTTGGGGAAAAGAAAAAGAAAGAAAGAAGGAAAAAGAAGAGTAATCCTACCTGTAGAGCTTTGCCCTAAGAGAAATCAGGGAAGGGAAAAAAAAAAAAACGCACGATTTTGTGTTAAATCCTTTGGGGTTCATCTCATTTAGCAGCACATTACGCTCAGATTTTCCCAGTCAGGAAAGAAGGTCGCTCTCCTGAGTGATACTGCCCTGTCAGCACAGCTTTCCTGACTCACTGCAGCCTGAATAACACTGATCTGATGGCTCCCGAAGCAGAAATGTCTGTGTGTGCACATGGAACAAGTCTTGATTTTACACAGCAAAGTGCAAAGCAAAAGCACATGAAAGAAATGCAGATATGCAGATGGAACTTACAGACCTTCCGTCTTTATTTAATTGCAAACTGCCAGTTAAAATCATTTCTGCATCTGGAAATGCTGGTGAAAAGCTATATATGGGGGGTGGCAGCCCAGAATGTGCAGTCCTTTTTATTTAATTAGAGGGGGAAAAAATGAAAAAGGGAGAAGGCATGAGAACAGAAAGCTAAAGAAATAGGAGCTAAAAAAAAAAAAAAAAAAGAAAGGAGGAAAAGAGCAGGGACATTTCTGATGTCATTCTCCAGCAATTAATCACAGATCAGTAAAAAGTTCAAGCGCAGAACCTGTAGCCTTATCTTGGTTTCTAAGTCTCAGTGTGATCTACAGAACAGCCCACTTAGGAGAAAATGCATTCACCTCCTGGCTGACTCATCCTCAGACATTTGCCTTTCGCCTTTATTTGTATTTCTGCTACTACGGAACCTCTGCTGCTTTGCCAAAAGCACCTTTGCAGGACTCGCCAATCCCTTGTTTCTGCAGCAGGACCAGAGAGAGACTTGCTGCCCCCTGAAATTACAAATCCTCCACCTGTGATTTCTTAAAATGTTTTCTTGGGAAGAGGATGAGGAAATTATATTCTCTCAGTTTACTTCCAGAAATTGGAAAGTTTGCTAACTTAGGCTGAGAGTTACATCTGTTTACATTCACTCCATCTAGAGATAGGTATTCCTCTGATACTCTGCAGGTAAAGATTAGGATAAGGCACATCACTACAGACATTGGGAAGCTCCATTTTTGAGGACTGTGCATTGTACAGTTGAACTGATTGCATGAAGAAACAACAGTAACTTCCTGTGAGCTGCAGACCCTGTTCAGATTGCTGGCTTCACGAGCCTACAAGCCCCAGTGCAGTGTACAGACACACACTATCTCACATTATGTGAATTGATGCAACTCCCTCAAAATAAAATAAAATAAAATAAATAAAACAAAGCAACCAAATTCTCAACATTTTCCTAATTCTATTTTGAGTTTTACATTATTATTTTATGTAAAAGAACAGTTCCAAGAAGATATTAATGAGGATAAGACTTTATCCTCATTTCATTATCAGGATAGCATGTCTTTTCAAAGTGAGCAAAGAAATGGAAATGAGCTGGAACTTACCAGTAATAAGTGTGAGATTAGGATCTTTGAGCAACAACAAGGAGGAAGAGGAAACAACGGAGGAAGGAGATGAACACCAGTGCATTGATTGATGGCAGGATTACTGTAGCCCACCAGATAGTGTGATCCTATAAATGACAAAAATGATCACGGGGACAATAAAATGTTGACAAAGAAAAGGAAGAATTAGGACCTTTCTACAAGGCCCTATGCACCTCACCTGAAATCCTTTAGTCATCTGTGTCTGCCACATTCAGACAGAGTCAAATTGGGATAGGTGCAGAGGAAGACTGCGATGTTAAGCAGTTTCTATTATGAGTGTCTTGCTTTATGAGATTAAGAGCCTGCTAAATAAAGCCAGTCTTCTGTCCTACAGCATGTCCAAAGCTGTGGGGGTACTCTCATAGCCTATGAATTCTTCCCATTTTCTATCAAGCCTCACTTCCAATGGGAAGCAGGTTTTTCTTAAATGGATTTAGGAGAGACCACGTACCCTCTCCTGCATCATGCCTCTAAGGGGTGGTGGCAAAAAGTGCATCAAATAGAAGCACCCCAAGCCTTAACCCATCAGGAACAGAGGAAGCTCGGATTCAGCCTTTCCTGCTGCTCCTGCAGATTTCTGCTGGTCTCCCTTTGCTTCCCAGAACAAACACATCACTAAAGGTCATGTTTTTCATCGGGGACTGCAAGTTCCTGCACAGGTTGTGCCCAGGGCAGAGCTGCGGTGCAGCGCCCCATGTCCTCACCCGCTCTCACTTCCCTGCAAGGAGGCCAGCGTAATTGGCTTCCTATTTTTGCTCTTGCTACAGAATGCCTGAGAAGGAAAAGAATCTTTTCTAGGAGGAAGCAGGTTTGAAAAAGAAGAAACATGTCCCAAGCCTACTGAGCTCAGTGACTACAGGGATATGCCCCCTTTACACGTTTAGACACTTAAAGGAGGTGCTCCGAGTCTTCCTCCTGGTGTCCCTGTGCACTGTATGGACACTGTCTCCCAGAACCCTCTGTGTGTAATCCCTACTGTGCAGAGCTTCAGACAGAAGCATGCTGTCCCAGCGCTGGCTGTCATGAGTGGGCAGAGAAGTACCCGAGGGAGGCATGGGGCAGGTAGGTGCTGGGAGCGGGAGATCCAACCAGCAGAGAAAATGAAGCGTCCACAACAAAAATAACAGGCAGGGGCTGTCCTTTGTTTCTTTATTTGTGACTTTGCAATGTGGATTTGATTACAGCGCTCTGAACTCAGCAGATTTCCTCCCCGCGCACAGTGGAAAACATTGATGTCCTATTTACAAAGAATTTCTGGGAAGCCTGTTGCACATACGTATCAACAACTGCTTGCTTGGATGGTTTTTATTTAATAGTGTTTTGAAAAGCATATGGAGAAGATTTCTACTGTGGTACATTTAACTACTCAGAAATGTGTTGTGCCTGAAGGAAGGAGCTTTTAGGAGTTACGGTGCTTTGTATCTGTGAAGCGTGCTGATGGAGGGATGTGCATTTGGGCTCTTGTTTTAACTGTAATCTCCAGAGCCTGTGGCTGGCTTGTACCTTGATGGAGATCTCAGTCTGTATGCAGGCAGGGCTCAGTGCAAGTTCTATTTGGTAGAATTTTTGCTCAAGGCTTTGAGTTTTATAACATTTTTTCTGACATTTGCTCTTTGGAACAATATCTGCAATACGTTCGTTTTCCTTTACTCCAAGCTCCAGCAATCACCCTAAAAAGGTATTACGTAATGTATCACATCTGGCTTTGAAAAGGACGGTCTGTATTTGGGTCATGATCATTACTTTAATGGAGGTACAGTGAGGAGATTTGAAGACAGGTAATGTCCCCCAAATTTGAAAACACCCTTTTATGGTATTTGTTTCAACTAATTGTTATTTAGTTCTAGATCACAGGAGAAGCCTTTCACAGCTGGTGCACAGGAGCAATATACAGTACAAGCAAGATGTGTCTGCAGTCTGTAGGAACCCAATATATCCTGCATGAGCAGGAATTGCAGCCAATGGACCCCACAGCGTTTGGCTGCTTTTGAGTTTCTGATGATTTTCTGAGTTTGTTAGCATGCAGTAGAAAGCTTGAAGACACAAAAGCAAACCTATGTTTATGGACAGTCTTTTTTATTTCAAAATAACCCAGTATCTAATGCAATTCACTTTAGATCGTACATCCTCAAATTATTGTTTTAAAAGGTTCCTTAAAAAATCATGAGGGACTTTTCTGTTTCCTTACTGAAATTTACAGCGGTCTTTTCAGCAAGGAAGAAACTAATCAGGGTGTCACATCTAAAAGTCTTTGCACAGACAGCTAACCAAAATAAAGGTAAATGTGCATGTGGTCTTTGCAGCAGTGATACCCAACTAACCATAAAAGCCATATAAAACAATTTTACTGTCCAAAGCAGAGAGCAAGCCAGAGTAATGTGACTATTTGGTAGCTGATCTCAATTTCAGCAAGTTGCAAACATGTAAAGTACAGACTTCTCAGCCAGCTCCGTGATTTTAGGGCTGAAGGCAAACCCTCCCCAACATTTCAAACAGATCTCACAGTTACTTGAAAGTGCAGCCTGCGCTACTTGTAACCAAAGTGTTTCTGTTGTTTCTCTTTCAGGAAATTCATGCTTGAAATCTCTGTAGAGTAAAAAAGCACACTTGGCCTGGTTAGAAAGTTGAGTTCCCAGTGCAGGCTGAAGAATGCAATGCCTTCACAACACAGCAGGTAAATATACAGAACAAATGTATACACACTATGTGTACAGCAGCATATCTGGGAAACAGGAGGGGGAACTGAAAGAGAAAAGAGTGGGAAGTGGGCAGAAGAGGAAAAGAGACTAGAATAAGCACGAACAACCTGAGTCAACATTAACAAGAAAAGGCTCCCTGAAGAGAAGAGGTCCCTTTCTCATGACTTCTCTGTTTATTGATTCAAATGGAAGAAGATAGATACCACATTGTGAACCTGTCTTCTAATTAGAAAATGAGCTAAAAGATATAATTAAAACATCTGATTTTAAGAGTGTATGAAAAGCAACCTTACTGTTTTGACTACGACCTGTTTAGTCTGCTTTGAGCTTTTTAGAAGCTCAATATCAGAGGTTATGGAACAGATGGAAGAAATCATGCCAGCACATTTTTTTCCCTTTAACCCAAATAATAGGATGTGTAGTAGGTAGATAAACACAAGTGGTAGACAAAAACCTTTACTTAGCTGTTAGAACACAAAAGCACCATGGCCTCTGTGATTTTCAGTTACTGAACATCAGTAATATATCTTTAGTCTGTAAACAAATAGGACTTTGCAGAAATGTGTTAAAAAGCCATACTTCACATTTTTTAATTATTTGTATCTTACATGGGAGGAATGGTTTCAACGCATGGCAAACCAGCTGAATATTCACTGTCTTTGCAGCAGACTAACTTTATCAAAGGCTTCCAAAAGGCTTTGAGGCTGTGCAGTGTCCAGGCTCCCAGCTTGCAGCACTCACGACCAAGTGATATTATGTGTTCCCTCCATGCTCTCTAGGTCCAAGGGGCCTTGAGGACATGTGCTTGCCCTGATCTCACACACGAGAAGGCTTGCTGAGCATGCAGTTAATAGAAGGCAACACCTCCAGGGCCTGACCCCACACCACCAAACTCTCCAGTTGTACTTCCAGCGATTCTGTTAGGCTCTCCATCACGCAGTAGCTTTTCTCAAAAAGCTGGTTTGTGAACCTATCTCCAAACACTCACACAGGAGCAGTGCCAGCACTGACTGCCCTACAGAGCAACCCGCAAGGGCGAACAGCCACAGTTGCTCTCTTTGCATGGAAAGAAGGTTGCCACTTTTCCTGCAAATAATAATAAGGTCATTAAACAGTAGCAGCATGGAATCTACCCCTTTTTTATTACAAGATTATAGCGATGACAGCAAAAGGAGGATGTGTGCCCAAGTGAGAGCAGAGGGGATTTTTGGTATGGTAGAGCTCTGAAGAAGAGTCAGAACCAGGGTCTCTCGCAGCAGCACACCAGTAACAGCCCTACTGAGTGTTACGTACTGAACTCAGATCTGATGGAGAATGGAGTTAAGACAGAGAGAAATATACAGATAACAATTGATCTCCACTGGCATAGTTCCAAAAATATCATCATCTTTACACATCATAGATTTTTTTATAGATATGGTTAAAAACTCCAGAACCCAAAGAGCATTTGGTAGTGCTTTCTGGAAAAACACCTAGGAAGGAGGTGGTGAGTCAGCCCAATTTCTGTTTTTACAGTGATGTTAAGGACCAAGTTCATTTATAAGAGAGAGAAGTCTGCACCTCTGAAATCTTGTCTATATTAGGGAATTTTACTCGTAAAACAAGGAAGCAAAATAACTTTACACATTCCATCAGCTAAGCCCCACTAAAGTTAAAATTGCTGGGAGGTTAAATATGCACATATTTCTGCTGCCTTTCAGCATTTTTGCTGGTGGATCAATCAAGTGTTCCTCAGCAGGCTAATTCTGTCCCTGCTTTGGAGCATGCTCAGAATTGGTGACTTTTATTTTTTACACATTCATGTGCTAAATTTTAACAAATTTCTACTGCCAGTGTATCAGCTGAGATTTTTCGCAGAAAGAAGAAACATCCCAATAGGCGGGTGACATTGCCAAATTTTAAGCAAGATGTTCAGAGCTTCTGTATATGTTCACAATGTCTTTTTGCTTAGTTGCCTTATAGACATTGGTGAACTATTACTCAAATTTGTCACTCGTTCTCTACTGTAGTTCTCCCCCAAAAATCAGATTGCAAGAGATGTCCAGAGAAGAAATCTTCTGCCTAAACAGTTAAAACAATCACCAGCTGAAATTATAGCCAACTAAAAGCTGCCTCTTGTAATGGAAATATCAGACATCCTTAATTGTAGGTCACCACCAGTTCTGCCTACAACAGAATACGTTTATTTTCATCCATAGAAATGAATGGAGTTTAGGGGGGGGAAAAATTCCACCTCCTAAATCCAAAATCCAGGCTGCTCTTCCCTGCCGGGCCAGCGAGCAGCTACAGAATTCCCACCCCACTTGTTTGCTGTGGTTACACAGCCCTGTGTTATTTCCACTATCTCACATACAGAGCCAAAAGAACTTGGAAGATGAAAAGACTGCTTTCAAATATTTTCCTTTTAAAAGCAGAAAGCTAAGTGTAATTCTATTAATGCATTCTTATTTTGGAGGGACCGCTGGAGTCAGGAAATACCAAGTCAGTGCTCTATTCTATTCATTGTGCAGACGTACCATTTTCTATTCCTCTTTTCCTTGTTAAATATAAGTTGTTGTGTCATATTTTTATTATGGCATGTGCAGTACGATGGGTTCTGCAGCAGTGCTGGAATCACCACCCAGGGAGATTAGTTATAACTGAAAAGGACGGGCAAAAAATGAAGTGTAAAAAATGGCTGAAAGCAAGCCAGCTTGGGACAGAAAGCGGAGATCGTGCTCTGCTGGACCTTCTCTTCAACAGATTCAGGGCAAGGCTCATTTTCAGAGAATTTTCTGGAGAATCTCACTGATGTCACCACAGATAGTATTGTCTTTTTTTTTTTTTTTCTTTCTAACTGTATACAAAAGATTTTTACTTGGAAATTCTGGGGATGATTACCAGTTAAAATAGTTCGAACTCCTCTTGTTCTATAGCTGTGCTTCATTATGTCGAAACACTTCATTCTAGGCCACTTAGGTAGATAAATGAAAGATATTTAAAGTGATAGAGGAACAAAGCAAAGCAAAACCAACCAAGGGCTCTCAAGGCACTAACATTGACTGAAGTCTGACCTTTCCTCCCCGTCCTGCCCCGAGGCTCTTCCTGATGGAGGAGCATCCCTATCCATCTCCTGGTGCCTCTGCAGGGCTTCCAGTCGGATCTAGCGGCTTTGTTCTGCTCGAAAGCACGGTAATGGGTCATTTCTCCGATCTGCGCCGTGCAGGTAATAGAGGGGTCGCTGAGGCTCCCACGTTAAGTCCCTGGAGTTAGGAATGAGACACTAGAAGGCAGCTACAGTGTTGCCATTGAAGACTATTCTCAGCCAGAGCTTTGCCAACAGTTCATTCGCTGGACTTCTTCCCCAGAGCACGTTTTCATTGTCTTGTTGGGTTTTTTTTTGCGTGTCTTTTTACAAGCAGCTCTGCAGGCTGTACCCCTGACATTGCCTTCCAGCACCCATCCTTCCATCTGCACTGCAGAACTGCCTGCACTGAGCTTCGGGGGACAGATTCCTTTCAGCTCTGTCCCTCCAAGAAACATTTTGCTTTCTACTGCCCTGAGATGAATGAACTGCATACAGATTACTCCCACCAAGTTGCACTGAAACACTCTCGTAATGATACAAAATACTACTAAATACCAAATGCACTGAAAGAAACCTGCCAGATGCCATGTACAACCAATTCAAGCATGGAAAAATGGAGGCTGCTCAGTAATAGCTGGGTCTGGAAGAGACACAGCACTGATGCTGGCAAGTTTCATAGTAATGCCTACTACGGACAGCTCTGGGTAGATTGGGTAGTGGATAACAAGTCACCCCAAAATTCCTTCTCCAGTAGGGATCCTCCAGATGAAATCAACTGGAGTGAAGATGCATATGGGTGCAAGAACAGTTTTCAGGTACCATGGATCATGGGTCTCGCCTTTCATTTTTTCCTGAGTATTAAAAAGAAAGAAAGAAAAAAAAAAAGGCTCTGAAAGTACTCCAAGGCTCTGAAAGCTTCCCTCCTTAACTTCCTCACATCCTCAGCTGTAGTCAGGACTCCCAGGGGAGAACTTGTATTCACTTTAATGCTGACTTGACTCAGCAAAATGTAGTGAAGCACTGGCCAAACACACCCTGAGTCCATTTCAGAGAGCTGCCAGGGAACAGCCTCGTCTTCCTCCTCCTTAGGTGCCCCTGCAAATTCCTGCTCCAGGATCGGATGGATAACAGCACCACTGGGTGAGCAGGCAATGCTCCCAGTGATGGCTGAGCTGTTTGCACGCAGAGCGGCTGACAGCCGGCTGCATGTCTGCTGCACAGTAAAGACGTGGTTGCAGCCTGACAGAGCAGCACTGAAAATTTCATAATGGAAAATGATAACAAGGAGATTGCCTCCAGCCTTGGGGAATGTGATCTAATCCCAAACGGGGGAGGCATGCAAACAAACCTGACACCCTTCTGCACGAACCTTAACCCTTAAGATATTAAGATATTTTAATACATATCTTAACTGATCTTAAGCTTTGTGGGTTATTCTTACTGTGTTTAATGTTTAATTCTTTTATTGTTAAATTGCTACTCATTATTTTGTGCATAGCACTAAGCCAGTAATTTATTAAACTCTTTGGCTCTCTTCAGACAGGAAGGTTACACTCACTTAGCATCTAAGACAGTTTAGCTTTTAGCTGATACTACTTCGCATCTTGCTTCAATATGTCCTGATTAAATATGGCAAGTTGAAATATTCCTTCTAATACTGGAATGATGTTTTTTCTTATAAAAGGTTCCCAGGTGGCCAGGTAACAGAAGAGAGGTCTCTTGCAGTGAAATGAATACTAATTCAAAAATTGAAAAGTACTGTTTCTAAATGGGAAAGATACAGAAATGATTGCAGCATTTCATCCTGTAACATAAATTCTCAGGCTCCAGATCAATGTCCAGATATTAATTAATCCCTATGTTTTCCTTTTGAGCTCATATTTACAGCTGTGAGAAAGTGTTCTATATGGTCTGGCCACACTGTCCAAGGAGCACTGGATCCCTCAGAGAAGCATGACCCTTCCCATGACTTCTCAAAAATGGTGGATCTCTGTAACAAAACTGCACATTTACCTTTCATACACCATCTAGGAAAATACAGGGAAAGCCATATGGCTCAAGGAGACATCTCCTATAATTAGATATCACTTAACACAGTACCTAATTGTACGGATGCAGAGCCTACATCTGTTGGAACTGGGCGTAGCATGAAATGTCAAATGCAGATTTAGATGTGAGTAGGACTGCAAAGGGGAAATTAAGCATCTTTGACATTCTTTTAATTGAGAGAGAAAGAACTTTCTGATGAGTTTGTGAAGATTCTGATGGGGAAGAGCAAAAGGCTTGAAGAAATCTGAATCTTTTCCCAGAAGGAAAGTGGAATAAAAAGTACTTGGAGTACTTGTTACCTATCTCCCCATATCACACCCACAGAAGCAGAGATTTCTACTCCTAGCTGGTAAATGTATTTTTAGTAGATGCTATTGGAACAAGAAAGTCCAAATGAATCCTCAAATACTTTTCTTGGTTAAGGAATTTCCCGTGTTGTGATCTTTGTTAGTGTCTCAAAGCATTTGGGAAGCCAGCTCTGATGAGTCTGACATGATATATGACATTCTATATAATGTATGTCAATTAAGCAAAAAATTAAGTCAAACTTAAACATCCAACTGAAACTGTCTGCAATGGAAATTCTTTGTTGACTTCATAATAGGGATTTGCATAAACTGTATGGCTTGGATTTAGGAACTATTTTGAATAAAGAGGAAAGAAAAACTAATAAATCACTGAGTACACATCTTCTCAAAGCACAGAATGAGATGGGGTAATGTTATCATGATTACGAATTGGAACTGACTGAAAAGAGAATCATTAATATTTCCTTTCTGTGAAGCTGACATCCATGTTGGATATAGCTGTAGAAGCTGAGAATAACGCTGGTCGTACAACTGGACATGGTAACCTCTTAAGTCCCTTTAAATAAATGGGAGAAAGACTGAGCCCGCAGCTGCTGGTCCAGCACAGTACTTCTTAGCTGAGCCACTGCTGCTTGCAGTTTGCTGACACACGGGGATCTGACAGCAGCCACAGCAGCAGCAATCTCCTGGGGAGGGATGAGGGGACAGCCACAGGCATAACCAAGGGATCAGGAATCTAGGCCAAGCCCATGACTTTGTGACCTTCCTAATCTTTAAAAATAGCTTTATGCATGTGTGTGTATA
The DNA here is from genome assembly GCF_987193195.1 of Phasianus colchicus. NCBI lineage: Eukaryota > Metazoa > Chordata > Aves > Galliformes > Phasianidae > Phasianus > Phasianus colchicus. Next base: position 39,100,151 of record NC_143441.1, read on the forward strand.
CAAGCGTATGCTATGTAATGACAGATATACGCTACAAATGTTATGTGAAATTGCTCTGCGTATTATTTAATGCCCTGAAATACAGGAAAAGCCAGTGCAGGAAAGGCACTCTGAGCTTTTGTATGGTAGGACATGAGAAATATCAGTGAGCAGCAAGAAGAAGAATGCACAGCAGAACTTACATAACGCTCCCTTTTCAGTTCAACCATGGGTTTTGCTCTGGCGCATTTGGTGATCCCTGGCTGGCTGGGTACCATTTAGTATTTTCTTCTGCTCATGAAGAATGGCCTGTTTGCAGAACTTGGCACTTCAGGCTAGGTTGTCACAGCAGTGGACAGGTTTGCCTGTTTTTTTTTTATTCTCCAGTCTTGCCCAAGTCAACAGAGCAGGTAATCCATCACTATAGCACAGGAAAGTGACTGTGAACAGAACAACAAAAATGTTTGTTTAGGATTCATATCAGTATGCATCTTTTTGGGAAGAATGGAGACCCAAGCAATGTTTATGTCCTTCAGATGCATTTTCAGAGGCTGCAAAACTAATGTAGTGCATCTCCATTAAAGAGAAAATGTGACTGATTCTGATTGACTCAGACTGAGACTACATTGTAGTTAAAATGCCTCAGAACAAACTCTGAAAAACAGTTGCCTGTAAGTTGTTTTTTCACACCAGATGAATTAACAGTAGTTGCAAATATTTTTCAGACCTTCTGGAAGTAACGTTTAAGCAACCAACAATGTTAAGACTAAAAATGCCAGAGAACTTATAAATACTATTTAGGAGCAGAGCAGGCTTTACAAAACAATCATCAACTAAAGATAAAACAGTCTAAGGTTAAACACACAAGTATAGTAGTGCTGCATTCAAGGTGAAGAGTGCTATTGTAGTGAAGAGCTTTTTTATTTTGCCAATTAATCTTGCTTGTAAAATTGGCAATTAATCCCATGAAATTCTTGTCATTATTCAGAATAAATGGCATGGCACTGAAGTAGCATTATTAATAACAGCCAAGCAAATCTCTTCTAGCCTCCTTGTCAAGATGCTACAACGATGAATCCAAAATACAAGCACATCTGGCTGCAGGAACAAACATCAAGTTTTTAATTATACATCTTTGTGGGAAAAGGTTTTCACAGTTAACCTCTCTTTGCAAAGATTGTCCAAACGTTTCATAAAGACTCGAATGGATTGCAAATATTAAAAACGAACATTTTTAAAGTTATAACAAATGCTTTTGTTGCCTTTGGTGTTGTGTGATACATGACACAAGATAAAAATCCACAGGTATATGGCCTTATCAGGGAACAGCGTTTAAAGATACTATGCAAAAATGACACTAGTTGCAAGCAAGGCAACAAATTGCAGGACTTTTCACCCTACAACACTGAGAGTAAAAGTTGGAACTAGCTTCATTACACAGAGAGATGAAGTCATCTCCATAACCCTCAATAATGTCATGGCAGGAAAACCCATCACAATGACTGGACTGATGTCAAGAACAGGAGAACCTACGTGAGATGCCTGCAAGGTATGCAGTTGTAGGCACCTCATGCTCTGCTGACAAGATCCCCACCAGCCCCAGAGGCAGACTGAAGTGATTGCAGCAGGCTTTACATCTGAGCTGGAGGCAGGTAAGTCCCACACATGATCACCTACTGTCAATACTATATGTGAATTAGTCATCACCTGCAGAAATCAACTGCTTCAATGAATGTCTACCAACAGCTATTGAAATTAGCTACAGGTAATTAATCTTTTAAATAGAAATAAAATTACTTAAAAGACACAATAAAATAATTTTTATTACTCCAGACAGCTTTTGTATTTGCAAAACAATGGTCAAAAGCGAGATCTTGCAAGCACCTAAATCCAAAGCTCTCTGTGTGACCACAGAACCACAAAAGGGCTGAGTTAGGGTTGCACCTCTGTGTCCATCTGGCCCCACCCCTACTCCAGCCCTGGAGCAGCAGGCCCAGGGCCAGGAAAGGTGGCTTCTGAAGGTCTCCAAGGAGGGGACTCCACATCCTCTAAGCAGCCTGTGCCAGAGCTCTGTCACCCCCAAAGCACAGAAGTGCTTCCTGGTGTTCCTCTTGCTCCTTTGCCCATTGTCTCTTGTCCTGATTCTAGGCACCACTGGAAGAGTCTGGCTCCATTCACTTTGCATCCTCCCCTCTAGTATTTAAGGACAGTGGTAAAATCTCCCCCCTGAGCGTCCTCTTCTCCAGTCTGAACATTCTCAGCTCTCTCAGACTCTCCTCACACATGAGATGCTCCAGTACATTTATTAATTTTGTGGCACTTCACTGGGCTGTCCTGAGAGTGTCTGTCTTCCTACAGCTCCTCTGTGATCCTTGTTACGAGGATCTTTCAGTTTAATTCTCCACACATGTGAAAACATGCTTCTGGTCATCCCTGCACCTTCCTAGCTCTTCACCTGACCTAACCTGCAGAGCACCTGCAGAGCTTCAAGCTAGGCTGTTCTCTACCTGTCCCCACCTGGTTTGGAGCATGCAGAAGATGCCTTGGAAATGCTGGTAGTAATTCATCTTTCATCTGGAAGCACAGCAGTCACTGAGTTCCTCCAGAATATTAAAACCCAAGGTTTGATTCTATCCTCTCATCAAAGAAAGGTGAATCATCAGCACTCATAAGCTGATTCACCTCCCTAAAGACAATGAATGCTATTTGTTTTCTATATCATAATTTAAAATAGTCATTGAACTGGAGAAAGATTATTTTATAGCCTTAAGACCAGAACATTCACCTAAGGGGTGAGAGGAGCAGAGGGTATTTCATAGTACTTCCCTTGAGATGACGCAGTCCTTGTCCTTCCTGCTCTTACACTGTCAGATCACCAATATGAGTGTACAAGAGTTCTTCAGAATACCTCAGGCCCAGTGACAAAGGGTACTGCCTGCCACAGACATTTCCGTTCAAACCTTCCCAATAGGAAGGAGCTTGATACAGGGAATTTTCAAAACACTGGGGTTTTGGGAACCACAGGACCATCTCTGGATGCTCTAAGTTTTTCATACTAGGGTTAAAAAGCGTTTTCAGTTTGATCCCATTTAAAACCTTTGAGCTTTTTATTTCCAAGAGGGAAAAAACATAATTATTTGCATGGATCTGAACTACTTTTTCTGTGTTTGATTTTGAAACAAAAAAATTCCTCATATGCATAACACAGAACTATAATTGCTTTCCAATTCCTTATCAGCACATGATCATCCTTGCACTGAAATGCTACTCCTAGCTCCAGTAAACTAACCTCCGATATATTTACACTAGGTTTTACACAGCTCTAAAGTGCCAAAAATTTAACCTGTGTATTTTACTTTCAATTATAATACTTTCCATAGTAACACCATATGTTTGTATCTACCAGATTGACCCTTACGCTGCCAGATATGAGAATCGGCCCATTAAGCTGAGCTCACCGATGCTTCAGCTCACACTTCACAGAGAAACTACTACAGTCTCTGCATTTCTTCTTACGGTATTGAATGACAATTTGTTGAGAATTAGTAAGCAAAATTAGACTTCTACTTATATTTATTTGCTTAATTTAGTAGACTTACTAGATATTCTTTTTTGGTTTCCTTTATGTTAATTCTGTATATTCAGAATCCATGTTGCAAGCTCCAAAACCATTACAGCTCCAAAACAACAGCTTTCCTGTATGTATTGGTAAACAGTCCCTGCAGAAGTACTGCATGCTTTGCTGTGAGAAAAAAACAAACAACAAACAAGATGTAACAAATGAATGGCATCCAACACTACAATGCATTTAAAAAAAAGTGTATATATATATGTGAGAAGAGTATGCACTAATATAATTAAGAAACGAATGTTTAACTTGGGATTTAAAGGGCAGAGTGAGCCAGCTGTACAGATAGCAAAATGAAGAAGATAACTCTACACGAGAGCCAAATGAGCAATCGCACAAACCTGTGAGGCAGCAAACTGCACGAGGGGTGGGAGCAGAGCTAAATCAGAAGCAGAGAGCACGTTACAGAAGGAAATAAACGTGAACCATATGGAAGAATATTCACAACACATTAGTATTTAATTAGATAATATAATGGATAAGGACACTTCTGCAGCGTCATCATAAACAAAGATGAATGGAAAATGTGCTCCTAATAAAAGTGGGTAATGCAACTGCACTACAACTGTAATTTGATCAATCACAAATTTAAAACAAAAATAATATTTTGATACAATATTTTGCTACTGCATTTAGTTGTAGAAAAGGAAGCACAGAAGGAGACATTCTCATCTGAGGTTCCAGGTACTTCAGAAGCAAATGAAAAAAATCACCACAACTCCTTGAAATCTAAGACTTGTACCCAAATTGGCATTTCCATTACATGGAGAACACACACAAGGTGCCTTTTGGATGAAAAGTATGGAACGGCCCTTCCAAATTTCTTCCTCTACTGAAATATGATTTAATTGTGTGAAAGCTCTAAAACAGAGTAGCATCTGAAGTTAATGTTAGCACAGGAAAATTAACCTGGAGGCCCTAGATTTGTTTTCGTGCATTTACTTTATACAGCATACCAACCTGACATAAGTAACAGCACAGGTTAATTGCTTATGAGAGAATAACAGCAGGCAACAAATAGAGCAGAAGGAGAGTGAGAGAAACAAAATGGTCTTGAAGGCCTTTGTGATCTTCACAAACACTTCTGAACAAGGATGATTTCTGAAAAGTCAGTCGCATGCATGCAAGTCATTATAGCTGTGTACAGCTGCATACACACTGATGTTTGGTGGCAGCTTACATCCTTACATCTCTCAAGCAGGATCAGTCTTTTCAAGTTGTGCAAGACAGGATGATTTATTAGTAGTCATAGCTTCAAGCTTTAAATGAATAAATAAAATATGGTATAGAATTAATCAAGAATAGAAGATGACAAGAGTACAAAAAGATGATTTCTCATTATAAGTATATACAAACTGTAGTTTAAATTAATGTGCAAATTTAAGTTGGCTTTAACATTTTTTTTGGGTTCTTTTTTTGAGACTGCATAACATCCAGGGCTATCAGAATCACAGAACCACAGAACTGTGGTCACTCCAGGACCCGACTGGCCTTCTTGGCCACAGGGTGCACTGCTGCTCATGGCCAACCTGTTGGCCACCAGGACCCCCAGGTCCTTCTCTGCAGAGCTTCTCCAGCAGGTTAGCCTCCAATCTGTACTGTACACCTTCAAAATGTATTAGATTCACTTGAAAGCAAAACTAGAAATCAAGGGACCATCTGGGAAGGCATTAAAACCACATGTTGATATCTCTGAAATTCACTTTTTGTTCAGGATTAGTTCTTCAGCTAGCTGTAGTTGAGTTGCACATTTCTGGGTCATTTTTCTAGTAAATCTTTCAAATACAATTGCTTTAGAAAATGAAAAACATATTAAAAAAAATATATATATATATATATAATCCATTAAAAAATAAATGTTAGGAACTGAAATTCCAAGAAAATATATGGAAGTGAAAATAAAGTTTAACTGATATAAATCAGAAAAAAAAAAAAATCTCCACAAACCAGAAATGAAACAAGAAACTGTTCACTGAGTCATTTTCCATTGTAATTCTAAATTGGTTCAACTAAGTGAACACCACTGAATCCAGAATACTCAGGATAGGATGGGAAACTTTATTTCATAAACATGAATAAGGAGTAAGCATACAAACAGAGGACTGATTGTTTTTATTTAATAATATATATTCAGTTTACATTATGTTGGCAAAAACAGCTTGTAATAACCATCAGCTGATGATATTCCAAGATGCTGTGGTTTTCAAGCATCTATATTCCAGCAGAATTCTCGAGCTATGATAACTTTTGTCTTCAGATGATGCAAATAAATTTCAGGTGAAGTGTAGCAGACCTAACATTTCAACAACATTATGCCTATTCAGGCAGCTGAAACATACCACACTTATGTCGCCAGAGACAAACTGAACAACCACTGCCTTAGACCCCCTCCTATGAATAAATATCTTTCCAAGCCTGCACCATCCAGAAGGATGCAGAAAACATGCTGCTTTGCCTCTATACTACAAACTAGTGCATAAATTAAGTCCTGCACTGACTGAGAAGTCAGATTGAAAGCTGTACTCCACAAAAAGGACTCTTAGTTCTTACTTGCAGGGTGTATATACAATTTAAATTATGCTTACCATGTGCTCAGATATTGCAGAACTCTACAGAAATAGCAGGAATTTTAACTACTGGATTTGCATCCACAATTAGAAGAACTTATTAGGCCAAAGCACTGTCTTTCCCAGTGGCTGCATCACAGTTAGTGATATTTCTTAGCAGAGTAAATAAAGAAAACTTTGTATAGGAAGATGTGAGGTGCCCAGTTTTGGCATTAAATATATCAAAATGTTGTTGTTCTTGTTTAAAAAAAAAAAGCCACAACCAACCCACCCACACACCTATTTACAAGCTCTGAATGAAAAGCTTTCCCCAGTGATTGCGATAACTGATAACTTGATACAAAACACTGTGCTCTGTTTTTTAGTTTCTAGACCTCCTTGGTATCAAAGCTACAGTATTCAGAGATTGCTTTGATTTTATTTCCTCATTTACCCAGCTATGGCAGCACAGAGGTAGGAATGTTCCTGCCAGCTTCAGTTGTGCTCTCAGGGTGCGCTGAGCATGGTGTCATTTCTCCCAGCAGCTCAGAGACCTCAGGGCCCTGTGTTCCACTGACACTACAGCCATGTGTGAAGGAGCAACAGCAAGCACCAGGAGGACGCTTCCCTCCTCGTACTGTCAGGAAGTACAGCTTGCTCCGAATGAACAGACAAGGGTTCCTGTACAGAGGTGAAGAGAGACAGAAGACAATTCAAACAGGTGACTTGAACATTAGAGGGACCTGGAATTTTGCATGTGTTTGCAGACTACAGGGTTACAGACTACCAGTATACATACAATTAAGTTTTTTTTTTTTTGGTTTTGCAATTGCCTTCTAAAACATGACAAGTTTTAAGGAACTGGAAACTTAGCACAAAAACTTGTACATGCCATTTTGGTGACATTCATCCGCAGTATGATAAAAACATTCAAGAATCCTGAAACAATGTAAACCCCCTCTGCAGGCAGTTCCACAGGCAGGGCCATCTTCTGCTCAAGAACACAGTGAGCCAAGAGATGCGGAGCTGTTAGGGCAGGACAGAACCGAGATCCTGCCTTACTCTTGGCTATCCACTCTCTCAAGAAAACTTTCCTGACTTCTCACTTTCATCTCAGGTCTCATGCTGCAGTTCTCAGTCACCCTTGTATCTGGAGATCTGATCTCCTAATGCCAAGGCAAATCCTTTGAAGCACCTTCTGTTAGTCCCTGGAAACACTGCACTGTTTGATTTGTCGCCCTTCCTTAAGCACTCCCAGGTAGTGAAGCTAACAGCCAATTCACACCCGCTGGAGACAGATATGCAAAACCACTAAACAAATACCATCGCATTTGGGAAGACAGTAAACAAATCACCTATCCCTGTAAAGAAGAGCAAGCTTTCAAGTGAATATTCAAACTGATGACTTGAAAAAAATCCCTTTGGATCCTGACCTAACTCTATAATCTTCAACCCTACTCTCCCCTCTGATCCAGGCATTTCTGATTGTGCTGAACTGCAGGAAGCTCTAGATGCAGGCACTGCTGCATGCTGTCGGCACTGAGTGGCTCTGTTCTGGAGATGTGCTGTGCTGCCTCTGTGAGATGAGGGGACACATTGGTGGCACGGTGCAGAAATGCAGCACAAAAGAGCCGAGGTCTCACATTTAGCAGCGCACCAAACACTTATTAAAGGGATCCCACTAAGAGAAATGCTTTCAATAAAAGTTAATTTGTTTGGATAAAAGCATTCCCCAGAAGCATGGAATTGTAAATGTAGCAAGATAGGAATAATAATAAGAAGAAGAAAGAAAATAAGAAAGCCTGGTGACAAATTGAAACATACTGAATTATTTTATTGCCCAAGTGAAACAGAAGAAGAAATAAATACTACAAACATAGAAACATAGAATTATTTAAGTTGGAAGGGACCCCTAAAGGCCAACAGATCCAACCCCCCTGCAGTGAACAGGGATACCTACAGCTCCATCAGGAGCTCAGAGCCCTGTCCAGCCTGACCTTGAGTGCCTCCAGGGACGGGGCATCCACCACCTCTCTGTGCACCCCGTGCCAGTGCCTCATCAGCCTTACTGTAAAAAGCTTTTTCCCTATATCCAGTATAAATCTCCTCTCTTTTAGTTTGAAACCATTTCCCTTGTCCTGTCACAGCAGACCCCGCTAAAGAGTCTGTCCCCTTTTTTCTCACAGCCCCCTGCAGACACTGACAGGCCGCTCTCGGCTCTCCCCGCAGCCTTCTCTTCTCCAGGCTGCACAGCCCCAGCTCTCCCACCCTGTCCTCGTAGGAGAGGTGTTCCATTTTTGTGGCCCTCCTCAGGATGCACTCCATCAGCTCCACGTCCCTCCCGTTCTGAGGTTTCCACATCCGGACGCAGTGCTGCAGGTGAGGTCCGTCGGCGCAGAGCAGAGGGGCAGGATCACCTCCCTCGGTCCCACAGCTAATGACGCAGCCCACGACGCGTGGGCTTCCCGGGGCCCCGCCGGGCTGCGGGCAGCGCCGGGCAGCGCCGGGCAGCGCCGGGCAGCACCGCTCCCCGCTCCGCTGGCGGCACCTGGCCGCTCCCGGCGCCGCTCCCCTTCGTGCCGCGCCGCTGACTGCGGGACTCCCCGCCCGCCCCCGGCGCCCCCCCCGCCCGTCCCGCGCCCCCCGACGCCGGAGGGCCGCGTCCGGCCCCGCGCCCGGTACCTGGGGCAGCGCCTTTTCCCCCGCCGCCGTTCAAACGCGCTGCCGTAAAGCGCCGGTCTCCCCTGGCAACAAGGTTCCGGCCGAGCACTAGGTGTAGGAAGGTGATGTAAAAGTAAAACCACCCAGTGTCGTAAACCAGGTCCGGGGGGGAGGGGAGGGCGGGCGGGGGAGGGCGGGGGAGGAGGTGACTGGAGCATTTAGACACAAGCGAGAGGATCATGGCGGATGGCCCCAGGTGTAAGCGCAGGAAGCAGGCGAACCCGAGGCGCAACAACGGTCAGTGAGCGGCGGGGCGGCGGGCGGCGGGGCGGGCCGGAGGCCGCGGGCCGGGTCGGGCCGCCGGGAGCGCGGCGGGGGGGAGGTGGGGAGAAGTAGAAAGTAATTTCCCCGCCGCTCCCCGCCGGCAGCGGGCTCGCCCCGCACCGTTATATCCGCTACCTGGCGCCCTCCTCCGCCTAGCGGTGCCGCCCGGCCGGGACCGTTAGGCGCTGCCTCCCGCCTGCCCTGCCCGCAGCGGGACCGCGGCCCCGGGCAGCGCCGTGCCGCGCCGCGCCGGGCGGGGAGCGCCGAGCGCCGGGGGAGCGCCCGGCCCCGGCAGCGCCAACTCCGAACTTGGTACCTGCGGGACCCCGGCGCGGGGGCGGGATCCGGCGCTGTGCCGTGCTCTGCGCTGCCCGCGGTCCCCCCTCCCGGAGCGGCTCCTCGCCCCCGGTCGGCGCCGGTTCGTTTAATTCCACTTTTTTTTTTTTTTTTTTTAATTTTTTATTTTTTTTCCCTCTGCCCTCGGTTTATTTACATTTCTTTTTCCGGGGGGCCCTGTTGCTGCCGCGGGGGGGCCGTCTTCCTGCCGCAGCCCCGCGCTCCCCGCAGCCGGGCCGGGTCGGAGGGGGGGGCGAGCGAAGGGCGGCGAAGTTTGCTGCCTCTTTTTGCCCCCCCGGCGCGGTACCTGCCCGGCTCGGGCGGGGTGGCAGCGGCCCGGCCGGGGGCCCCCGCTACCCTCCGCTACGTGACCACTGCTGCAGTCTATATAAGGAATTACACTTACATTTCAGACTTAAGGGTTGCTGTGGCTTTTCTTTTTTATTTCTTGGGGGGATACGTGTGTTACTTTAAGATGCGTGTTGAAGGTACGCAGCCGGGCGAATAAACGCTCTGAACACCCACTCCGTACTTATTTTCTGGAAAATAGAGAAGTAGTCGAGTTGTCGTCGCGGCTCTGCGTAACGGGGTGTGCGGCAGGAGGTTTTGTAACCTTCCTTGGCAATTTTGGGTTTTATGTGGCATTTCCTGTGCAGGGTCACAGATAGGAAGGCTCTCGCCTGCGATCCGAGATGTTTTCGTGCGCAGCGGACGCTCTCTGAAATGCACCAGAGACGCTGCTGGTGCCTCCTCTGCGATCCCAACCACGTTGGGCGTGAAGCGCCCATATGCCGTGGCCTGTCTGGGGCTGGCGGGCTCCTTGGGTCCCTTTGAACTCGGGGGAGGGGGCTCTTATTTTTGCTGTGTGCGCTTTATAAGGAGTATTTCTGTTTACACGACCGCATTAGTAATTTCTTGCACTGGTTTAAATATTTGTATTTCCCTCATGATTTGGCTCTGCGAAAGGTAAGTTTGGAAAGTGCTTCTCTCTTTACCTTATTTAAAATGTTGCTGATCAGAAAAAGGGGCTTTTCTTGCTGCTGACGACATGTGTGTGACATGTGAGCCTGAACCACCCAGCGTCTGTGCAGGAGCTGTAAACATGTTTACCTGAACAGGAAAGAAAATGGATTTTTCTCTTAGAGATCCACTGATACGGACAGCGTGCTCTTAAAGCGTATCAACAGATGACTCGAGAGAAATTCTCTGGAAGCATAGCTTTTGAAATCAATGGGAAAAAGAGATTCCTGATTGCTGCAGCAAATGGCAACTTGTGCAGGTAGAAAAAAAGATGGTGTTTAGTTTTCTCCTGCATGCATGTCAGCCCCCTCCTGCCTTCTGCTCTCGTTCTCCAGGGAGGGATTTATTTACCACGCTTGCTGTCAGTGTTTTTCCTTTGTGCTTAATATTAGAAAAACAGATTTGAGGCTGTTTAAGCACAAAACGTTTTGTCTGCAGTGTTTTATTGCTCACAGAAAACAAAAGGTGTAGGAGACGTGGTGCCGTTCCAGGTATCTTTCATCTTCATCACTTTCGGACCTCGTAATTGCATCCTTTTTATTATGAAATGTCTTTGAATCTTTATCGAGTAGTTCTGCTGTGTAGAATATGTCTTGTTTTAGGCTGTTTCTGGTAATTTTTTTTTTGAGGAATTAAAACCAACTTCAGTCATTGTGCACTGAAGCATCAGGATTGGTTAGATAATAGATTCTGGATAATAGAGATTTCTCAGCAGTGGGTTTATGTTTGACTTGCAAATGTTTACTAAAGAAAACAGCTAGACAAATGTTAACCCTTTAACCTTTGAAATAGGTATGAGGCTTATTTTTTTTTCTTCTAGATCTCTAAATGACTTTGCTCTTACAGATTAGTATCTCCTGTTAACCCAAGCTTGATGTACAGGAGATGCTTCAGAAACAGTCTTGTTTATAGTGTGCACTAAATCAATGCTGTGCTGTTCTAGTCATCTTTTTTTCTTCCTTTTGTACCAAGTGGGACCTTATTAGAGGGAAGTCATGTTTTATATCCAATGTGTCAATTAACAACACTGGGCTATGGCATCATTAGCATACTTTAAACTTTCCTTCTGCCTATCTGTTAACAAACTTAATGTAGAATTCTCATACTGTAAACTTTTATTTCTTTTTGTCTCTGCATTTGAGAGCCAGAACTTATGGCTGCCGTCCTGATGCATTAACTGCTACTGAAAGACAGTCTGACCTGAACGGTAGAGCTGGTCCCTGTGCTACCTTCTTTATTGACCACTACGGCAGATCAGCAGAAGAGCTGTCTGATTGGTGCTACATTAAAGCCTTAAAGCAACAAGATCCGGCAGCTCTCAAACCTGAGGAAAACTATTCTGCGTCACTGTTCTTACTTCTGAGCAGTACATGGAAACGTCTGCCGCACTGAAGCAGTTAGTGAAACGTTAAGATAACAGCAACATTCTGATAAAGCAGGAACGTAGTGCTGGTTGGGAGTTTCTCTTCCTATCTACCTTCTCCCCTTTTTTTGATAGAGAAAGTGGGAGGAGAAAAGAGGGATGGGATTTTGCCAGTCATCTGCACTGTCACGCTCAGCTGGTACTGTGCACACTTAATAAATTCAACATCAGCAAAAGTTTTCTTGTTTTTATTCTATTATGAATGGGCTTGCAGGATCAGATTAGTTGCTTTCTCAGCATTTCTATTGTATGTTATGATTGTCTTAATTCCTATTAAAAAGCAAAACTAAAAATACTGCATCTTGTATTCTTAAGCATTACTGAGAAAACGAAAACCTTTGGAGCATCCCTTACTAGACACTGTAAAAAGAGGTTATCAACCTTTCATGTTGTACTAAAACCACTGTAAATATACCTTCAGTTCTTTATATGCATTTTCAGTAGTAAAAAGAAAGATAGGTGGAACTGAGTAAATTCTGTATGCTGATGGGTGGATGTGAGGAGAAGGCATGAGGCAGGGTTTTTGTTTGTTTTCTCTCTCCCTCCTGGTAACAGTAAGTTAATAAAATGTTGTGTAGGCTGATTTGTTAGAGTTTTGTTTTTAGTTGCTTTATGGTTCAATTTTTTTCTCTTACTTTCTATTATATAATCACATCATAATTTTTTTTTTTTTTTTTTTTTTTTGTGAAGCTGCTGTGTTAAGAAGCCCTTCAGTGCCTTTGGATAGGCTAGAAGCACGGTGTGTTTCTGCTAACTGCAAGGTGACAGCTGCTGGCTGGATGTCAGGTCTCGGTGATGCTGGGGATGCAGCACTCCTTGCCATGCCTTACTTCTCTTGCTCCCTCACTCCAGCATTAATTTAAATTAGCGTTTGGAGAGTTGAGGAATGCAGCCCAAGTTAAAATTCCAAGCACAGTGAACAGATCTATATGGACAACTGAATAAACTGTTTGAAACAAAGGAAATCTTCTCTCATATGAACCAATAATAGTTCTGTTTTAATTTTAGCTACTGAAATGTAAGGGAATGTATTTAAGAGTGTTGTAATCTTTTCATTTTTCGCTCAGTGCTTGTTATTTCAGTGGTTGCGAAGCAGTGTTTTGAGATGATTGGCTACCTGAAACAGGTTTGTTTTCTAAGGTGATTAGCTGTCTGAAACACTTTTCCTTGCTTACAGGACTGTGGTAAATATCTTGCTGAAGCAGCAGATGAAAAGTAGTAGGTGGATGAAACTTTCAGTTGGGACATGACCTTACAAATCATAGATCATCCAGATAAGTTTTTCAGTTAAAGTCTGAGGATTTGGCTTGTGAATTCAGCTGAAGTGTGCTGTGGAAAGCCTTGTCCTGTAGCAGACACTCCTCCTGCTGAGTCTTCCTGCTGCCTGCCCTGGGCCTGTGACCAGCCATTGCTGTCAGCAGCACTGCACGGGGTTTAGGCCTCAGTCCTGGGCCTGTAACAGGGCTGTTGCTGTCAACAGTGCTGCTCTGCAGTTGGCGTTGGCTGTGTCACTGAGCTCTTATCCTGACAGTGCAGAGAGAGATGAGCTCTGTAGGCTCTGCCTCCTATGCAACTGCAAGCAAGGGGCTATTTGAGTCCTGTAGCTTATTACTGAAGTTTTACAGTGTAGGGTAGAGGAAGAGAGAGGCAGGAGTAACCTAAAGTGAAAATACCTGTGTGATGCTTTTCCTTTTGTGAAAACATGCATTTTGTAGGTTTTAAAATGCTAGTGAGGAATGGCAAGGATTTCTGATGTGCATGGAACTTATTACTGTGTTTAAGAAGTAAAGCCTGGTTCTGTGAAGCTTGGGTTGTGCTTTTATAACTTTTGGGTTGTGTTTTTTTGGTTTTTGTTTTGTTTTGGTTTGGTTTTTTTGAGCAATTGTTCTCTAGGACAGGGAAACCTGCTAGGTCTATGCTTTGTAGCCAAATGGCTCTGAAGGAGCTGTACTTCTAAACTAAGCCATTATTTACCAAAAACGTGAATTTGCTGTCTTTAACTCAGCTATTTACAGTCACTTCTAAAAATCTAGCTAATTGATGTTGCAAGCGGATGAGTGTGTGGTGTGCTTTGTTGACTGTGAAGCCAATACTTAGCACTGCGTGCTGCATCTGTGGGTGTCTGAGGGATTCTACCTGTGATGGTTTTCAACCTCCTGTTTTGTACTTGTGCATAATCTAAACAAAATTCTTGCTTTATGTAAACTTTTGTACTGATTTGCCATGTACAGATGAACATTAAGTGCTTGATATTAAAGAGGACAGCCAAATTCCTGACGCTCTGTTCCTACTTAAGTTTTCCAAAAGGATCTTCCCAGTTATGGCAGAGCAGCAGGATCTAGCTTGCAGCTATGGTCTCAGAAACACTGATGGTTCGTTCTGGCAGCTACAGGAGGGCTGTTGTTTTTAAGAACTAAAGTCTCAAGTGACTTACCCAAGGTCACACAGGAAGTCTATGGCAAGACTGCATCTCAGTCCGTTTTTAATCCTTGGGACTACGCTTGCATGTGGCTTGATCTAGAGACTTACCGTTTAGCAGTTACTATTACTTTCAGTTTAAGTATTTAAACTTTTTCATATTTATTCTCCTGAAATGCTTGTACTTTATATGAGCAGGAGACGATGTGCAATACTCACTTCTCTATAGTCATTGTGAAGTGATATTATGAGTTATCAACATAGATTACAAAGCATCACTAATGATGTTCCAGAGTATTGTATTTGAATGTTTTGGCTGCTTTTTTTTTTTTGTATTCTTAGTTTGAGTTCAATGATGTACAGGTGGACAAATATAGAACAAAACAGGGAAGAATTAACTTAAGACCTATGCTGTTAAAATCAGAATCCCTACTCTGATGTGTGGGGTGTTCGGAAAGCTGCTTTCCGGAAGGTTAACATCTGGGCTGACAACTTGTCCAGATTCTGATTTTACTGGGGCAAAACAGAGATGACTAACAGAGTTTCAGCGTATGACTGTTATTTCTAACATTTTTCAAATGTTTGGCAAGTTTAATAAAAAAAAAAAAGCATAACTTTGCCTTAAAATAAGTTTCCCGCCAAGGCACCTAAATGTCAGACTTCAGAAGTCTGTTTGCTAGAGCAAACCCATGCCAAATCTGAGTTTCCCACTGCAGCAGGTGGTTCCAGGGGTTGCTGCCACCAAGCAGAGGAGCATTGAGAAAGGCTTCTGTAGGGCTTGCTTCCTGCCCAAGGAGCTTGTGGGGGAAGCAATTGAGTGGGCTGCAGTCTTACCAGCATGTGCTGTGTGGTAAGGAGGGATGGTGGAGCAGGGAGGGGTGTAGTCTAATTTGTACTTTAAGGTCTGGTGCCTCATGTCTGACACCATGGTGGCCTTTCACGGAGACGTGAATGTGGGTCTGGGTGCTGGCTGAAGCAGGGGATCACAGTGCAAAATAGTTTTGACATCAATTGATCAGATTATGTACTGAAACACTGGAGTTGTTGGGGGATTCATGTTGGGGTACTTATGTTTGGTTTTTCATGCTTTCTGCTCCTGTGTTAGATTACCAAGTGTGGTGCTTTTTCCTTTTTTTTTTTTTTTTTTTTAAAATCTCTCTTTAAGCTGTTGCCTATGAAATAGTCAATTTCTTGTGCTAACTATCAAAGGCACAAATATTTCTTATGGATCTTGGTTTGCTTTTCTGTCTGTTTGATGCTTTATTTTTAAGTTATTGGAGAGAGTAACAAGTTGATATTTAAACTATTCAGTTATAGCTTTTAATCTTTGCTTGCCTTCCTCTTATGAAGACAGAGTGGGCTTATTTTAAGCTCTCCTCTTGTGAGGAGTCTCAGTGTGTTTACTTAATAATTTATTTGGCTCTTTTTTGTGTAGATCAGAAAAAGTCCTGTGTTGACAGTTCAGGAGAATGGAAAGCACACTCTAGAGTGAAGCTTGTAAAGCCATGCTGTATTTAACTGTGGTCAGTATTTTACAAATCTGTTTCAGTATTCTTGAGAAATGATGGTATCTTTGTCACCATCATGTAAGCACCTTTCAGGTAGTAAAAATAAATGTACAGTCTTCTCAGTAACTATGCCTGTACATCCGATTTCTTGTGCAAATGTCTTGCATGACAGCTTCCTTTCACATCCTGGGAGGGTAGGTGATAGAGCAGAAAGAAGAAACCTGTTAAGGTTGGATCTTTACATATGGAGCAGCTGGGCAGTGATTCAAATGTTTCAGTTGGTTAGTGCTAAACATGTTAACCAGGGTCCTTTATGCTTGCAAGTTTGTCCCCTGAGGAAACTGTGATGGAGTCAGATTTTTTTTTTTTTTTTTAAAGAAACTTTATCTCTTATTGAACTAGTTTATGATACCATTACTGGAATGTAACATTCTCTTTTAACTTTGTTTTTTAAAGAGCAACAGAAATTAACTAAAAATATGCTTTCTTGTCTTTGGGATGTCGATGCTATTTGAAAGCAGCCTGCTTCAGCTCACTCTTTTTCAGCTGTCATTCCCAGCTGCCACAATTTCTTAATGTGAGGACTTTACTCCTGTTGTTGCAAAGCAGTCTGGTTAACAACTGCTGTCACCCAAAGGTGGAAAACCTGAAAACTGGCATCCTTTGTTTTCATTACAAATGCTTGCTTTCTGTTTGGTAGTATCTCCCTTGTTCCTTGGGCTTACTGTCTCCATTTATCCTATTTTTTGGGAATTATGTAGAGCAGATAAGCACCTGTAATAAATGATCAGTGCATTCTTCTGGATCTGTTCAGAGTCTCAGTCATGAAAGAATGGGAAAAAAAAATATATCTGTTCTCTGCTGAGATTACATTCCATCCTATCCAGTTAGGGTGTCCAGATGTGAATGTCATTCCTTGAGCAGAAGTACTCATGAAACTACTTTGAGCACTAAGGAGCTCATGATTTTGTCATGAGAGAATGGTGTAAAGTATATCAGAAGAAAAAGAAACAACTCTAACTGCCTTTTAAGTACGTATTTTAAATGTGTTCTGGATTTGATGCAGATATCCTCTCTTCCTATGTGCCTTTGTGGCTTTTTTTCTATTTTCTTGAGTCCAGTATTGGAGCTACAGTGGAGGAGCCATTGAGAGTGCCAGAGGCAAATGCATTCTAATGCTGGCTCTGCGCCATGCTCCTGAGAGACATCCATGGGCAAAACTTGAAATAAAGGGGTTAAGAATCTGATATGGTTGAGGATTTTTACTTACAAACCGGTCTGCCTGGCCTTATTAGGATCAAATACTACGTGGGCCAGTGATGCTAGATAGTACCTTCAGTTACTGTGATATGAAACATTTTCATTATTTCAGCCAACGTTCATATTCTGACAGACAACTGACAGATACTGAGGGCAATTTTCTGTTTTGTAGAGACATCTGTCTGCAGAGCATCTATGGGAGAAAGCAAAATGAAATTACAAAACATCACAAATGTGGCATGATTGGAAAAGGCCTGGGGAAATCTATTCTGTCTGAAAAAGTGTAAGCTAAAGAACAGCAAATAATACCTTAATTACAGGGCTTAGGCTGCTATTTCCTAAACTGATGTTTTTAACCTAAAAATTGAGTTTTCTTGTTTGTTGTTTCTAACGACTCCCCTCACTACCAATATGTAACGTTAAGAGGAAAAATGTCTGAAAACATAATGGAGATGAGTTGTCTTTTTTTTTTTTTTTTTTTTTCCTACATGCACTGTATTTAAACAGTTTTTTTTCCTCAATGTTTTGAAAATTTTTGCCTTGTCCTTACAGGCGTACATTGAATTTTCCTTCTTCCCTCATCCTGTTCCATCTTATTTTGCTGAAGCTCCAGAATGACATATAGGGTCAGTCCAGTCAAGTTCTAGACTGGAAAAGGAAATAGGATTCCAAATGTGTACCATGTCTAATCTTCTCTCCTATTTTGCACGTTTGTGCTTTGTTTCTAGTACTTACCAAATAACTATTGGGAATACAGGCTGGGTACCAGTGGGTTTGTTCTTAGAGTATTGTTTTCAGGGAGGACCAGGATAGTGTTAGCTCCTCAAGGGGCATGAGGTAGTGAGCAAGGACTCTGAAGCAGGTTTGGCGTTGTAATGACTGGCTTCCTTCCCTGCTGCTGTCCCTTCCCCTTCCTTGCAAGGCATTTTCATTTGAAAGCTAAGGTGTGGTCATCAGGCATATCTGTTCTCAACTTCCAGTAATTTTTAGCTCACTGTGGAACTAGACCATAATTACATATGCAAATACAGTATTTTTTTTATTATTCTTACCTTGTACATGTGGGAGAGAAAGATAAGATTGCAGCATACCACCAGGGATGAAGATGCTGAAGAAGTGAGGAAGTTCCCTTCCCTGGGGCTTGCCCTGTGCAGGGGTTCAGAGCTTCTTTGTCTCAAAGGCAACAAGAAAACTCTTCTGATAGACTTATCCTTTAGATAGGAGCACTTTGGGTCACTTGTATTAACAGCATTTTGATACATTCTAGCTGTTTTGAGTGCTGATGAGTGCTGAGAGTGAATTTGTTTGCAATAGGAATTTCTTTTTACGTTTGTATGTACATTATATCCAATACCTTAATCTATTAGTCTAGCTTGAATGCTCCCTGCGGTAACACAAGGCAAATTCAGCAATGATACTATAAAGCATGGAGACTAATCTGTGGAAAAGACTGTTCTGACAACTTATGCTTTTTGTGATAAGTCTTATCTTGTGCTTCTTGCAGGTTTTTAAGTTCACTGACATGCTGTATTACTAGAACTTTGAATATATTTCTAACTAATACTAGAGTTAAGCTGGAATAGGTTAATATATTGTAGCCAACATTCTGGGAGCCCAAAGGTGGAAAAAGTTAAAGAAACAAGAAGCAACATGAATTGGTAGTTGTAGCATGGGGAAGGAGGATTGTTCCCTGACAAAATGCAGTGTAAGATGCCATAGTTCTCCACATTTCACCACGTGTGATAAAGCATACCTTCAGACATCAGTCTGTACAGCTGGGAAGGATGAACCAGATTGATACCTGAGTTTGTAACCATCTAAGGCTAGCAGCAGACTTTCTGTGAGCTAAGCTAGTTCACAGAACTAGCAAGCATGAGAACTTTAGCTTTCAAATTCTAAAGCATATGAGTAAAGCTAGTTGAACAAACCTCTGTTGCGTGTTGAGATCTTTATGATCCTGACAGTTCTTAGAAGGTTTGATGCAAACTGTCACCTGTAGAGCTGATGCTCCAGAAATATCCCAGTATTCCTTTTACCAATGCTACTTTTGATTCTGCTGGAATGCATCCCTTCAAAAAGGAGGAGAGAGCTGGGCACTTAAGAATTCTATCAGATATGAGTGTTTGCTTCATTTTGGTATGAAACTGCAAGTCATCTCCATTTAACTTATTCTAACTTTAAAAGGAAAAAAAAAAAAACAAAACAGCTGCTTGGTGTGCAAAAACAAAGGTAGTGAAATTATGTGCTTGTGCATGTAAAATAGTTTGGATATAGGGAGATTTACCATTATTTTAAATAAGTTGAGTTATTTTTCAAGCAGGTAAGAAAACAGAAGTGATAAAATTGTCAATTTCTTGTTCTAGTCATTTACTATTGCTTATATATAGTACTACTTTAATCTTCCTAATTATAACCAATATTTGTAAGCATGCTGAAGCTGCTGTAAAGCAAATCCTTGGAATAAAGGTATTTGTGACTTTTCAAGTTAAGATGCACTTCCAAGTTTGTGCCTTGGTGCCTCTTAAGAGACATACTACTTCAACTTTCTTTTTGTTTCCCCACCCATCTATCTTTAAAGAACTCGTGCGTCTTCATTCAGCCACAGAAGCAGTTCAGTGTCTGTTTTGTTGGTCCTGGAGTCTGCCATCGAAGTATTTTGCAGCTGAAGTGTGTGTGCGCGTGCGCAGCCGTGTGCTGTTTTTCTGCCCTTCCTTTTGTCTGTCAAGCTCCTGGCTGATAGCAGATTAGCCATCCGAATGTGGGCAGCAAAGAGTAATAGGCTGCACAGAATGCCTGGGGCTTCTCGCGTACAATAAAATGAGTCCATTAGAAAGCAAAAAATGACAAGGCTGCCATGGAGGATATCTGTACTGGGGAGATGGAGAGAACAGCCTTTGGTTTATGATCATGTTAACGGGTGTAAAATAAACTTAATTTTTTTCAGCTGTCAAAAGTATTCCTAGGTGCTTTACAGGCTGGTGCTGAAGATCCTTCCAGCAGGAAAATACTGATGAGCAAGTGGACGATGTACTGCTTGGTGTGTACACGTGGGGGAAGGCTGGCTGTAGCAGCGTGACAGTTCAGTTTCATTTTCACTGTGCAGGTGTCTTCCTTCTCCTTTCTTGTTAATCTTTGCTTCTAGTGTTTTGATTAGTTACAGATTATCTAATCTGCCCTGCAGAAGTGTGCTAAGTTTAAGTCTTCTGGAAGATGTGCTAATACAGATTTGAAGGAAACTGGGCTGGCTGAGACAGAGGGAATCCAGATGTTGGAGGAGGATACAATAAAACTGTAGAGAGTTGGAGAGAGCAGAGGCACAAGTCTGTGTGCAGGAGCACAGTAGCATGAAAAATAGGTAGGAATCCTATCAGGGTTTTGACAGCTACACTTACCTGCTCTGAGAATCTGCTGTTAAAGTAAATGATGTATTTTCTACAGTTTCCTGTATGCGTAAGCTGTAGTGGCTGCTGTTGGCCTCCTAACTTCCAATTACAATTTTCCAGAAGGCTTTCTGGATGCTGTGACATGCAAGCTCTACATTGTTTTTCTTTTTTCAAAAGTGTACTGCTCCCCTCTCTCTCCCTTAAATACTAAAGTTTTTATGACATCTTTGACTTTTTTTTTTCAGTATGTCTTGCTTGTTGGTGTCTTTTCAGCATGTCACTATGCATACAACCTGGAAACAAATACTTCTAGCAACAAAATGTACAAGTTATAACTTGTGTTCCTATTTAATGCTAGTTACTTTGTGTTATTTTCTGTGTTCTGCCAGCTTCTGCCCAATCTCCCTGCAACTGTTCTGGATGTATATCCTGTGGACTGTGTTCTTTTGAAAAACTTCACAAACTTCGGGTGAATTTAAGAGTGATTATTCCGCAGCAGCATTAGTTTGCATGAAATACGTTTTTATTTCACAATTCAAAATCATTTCTATGATCATGTGCGCTTTTTATTGCACTGTGTATAGAGCTGTGCTCTAGCTGCTTATGAAGGAAGCTGGTGTTGAAACAAAAGCTGTTATCTATCTCTAACATTGGATAGTCTGTAGATGGAGACAACTGCAATAAATTCCAGGCCAGTTTATTCAGAGAAGATCTGTGGGGTTTCTCCTCTGCATGTCCCTGTGAATGCTGTGACGGGCAGTGGGCAGTAAGTTCTTGTCCCCTGTGGACAGGGAAGTGGTTGCTGGTGGTAATGCTGGCTTTTCAGTTAAAATACAGGAATGGTATCTGTTACAGGGGACTGAGATAACTATGCATCTTGTAAATCCTCCAGCATCTGTGATTTAGTTGGCATTACTGAAAGCAGTGTTGTGCATAAATGCAACTTCCCACATGCATTAATGAATATGAATGGAAACTCTAGAACTGTTTTTGTCTTTCAAAATTGTATGTCCAACTGAGAAAGGTATTGCTGCCTTGGGCTGACCTGGCCTGACACAGCTGTGACACTGAGCTGTGTCAGCTTTTCAGGACAGATTTGGGAAAGTTACAGAATACTGGAGTAAACCGTACAGCAGTTGAAAGCTCAACTTAGTCATGTGGAGAAGTAGGATATATGGTTCTTGCTGTCCAAAAGGTATTTAGGGTGTAGAAAAAGAAGCTATTCCTTTGGTAGATAATTTAACCCCAGTTCCCTAGTGTTTAGGCTGCAACTGTGGAGTAACTGGTTAAAGTACTGCCTATGAAAACTGGTATGTATGGAAGGATCTGTTTAATAAACCTTTTCATGTTAAATTATTCAAGGCATTTCAAAAGATTTGTGATGGACTTTACATCGGGTGGGGAGAAGACAGTCATCTTGTTCCTTAACGTTGTGCCCTTAATGTGCAGTAAGTGATACGGTGTGTCAGGCTGTCTGGCCAAGCTGTGGACCACTGCCAAATGTCCCTTTCAGACATTCACTGCAGCAAGGAATGTTTGAGAGACTTAGCTGGGTCTGTACCTGCTAGTTGGGAAATAAGCACTTGCACAACCTCACCTGCACTAATCAAGTATTTCAAAAAGCATTGCTGGAATAAAGTCCTAGCAGATACCACATATTTCTTCATGTTAGTTTTGTTCTGAGTGTTTTCTTTTTCTTTTTTTTTCCCCTGTTAAAAGCATTCTTACTGTTACAGACTTTCATACCTTGCTATTTTGCATTCTACTTCTGTATGTGAAATCCCGGGGCCAACCCTTGCCTTTCCTATTGACAGATGTACTGCAGTTAACACAAACTCCAGGTTTTATGATGATGTGCCGTTGGCAAATTTGCTGAGGCAGATGTCCTGGCTGGTTGGACTATTGTATGTATTCTTTGTAGGTAGCAGGTTGTACTGGCAGGTGTCATTTGTAATTGAATGTGGACTATGACTGATGTAGATCAATTTTTCCTGGGTTCTAGGTGTTCAGAACCCCTCTGATAAAAGCTGCTTAGGTTGCTCCAAAAATAATGCCTCTTATATTTCTATGGAATGACAACAGACACAAAGAGCAGATTAACACTTTGACAGAGCAAATTCTCAGCCATAGAATGCTGTCTTACAACACAGTCATCACCATTAGTTGTGCATTTTTTGCCAGCAGTGGGGGCAAAAAAAAGAGATTGCATGCAGTGCAGTATTTAAAAACAAAACAAACAAACAAAAAAAAACTGCACCAGTGGAGGTTGCTGCTGCTGAAATGTACCACCCAGCACCTTGCTGTGCTCACATCCACTGGTTGGTCTCCACCAGTGTTCATTGAACTTTGAATGCTAAGGAGTGTCATTTTCTCCTCATAGAGGAATTCAGTTTCACACTTCTGCTTCATATGCACTTCCGTGTCTGGTATCATTTTGTCAGACTATCCTTGTGCTGGCATCTGTCGCACAGCAACAACATGGAACAGAATATTGGTGGGAAAGTCTAACCTCTACTGCCATACCACCAACATCTGCCTCTGTGGGCCAACATAATAAAATAGGGGGCATTACTTTTGGAGCAACCCTTGTAAAATAGCGATTTTGATCTTATTTGCTATGTAGTAACGAGATCTCGGAGCTAGCTCTTACACAGAAGGAAAATCCTTATTTCCTAGTAGGCTTGTTCGTTCTTGAGCTCCACTGTGCTGGGAATGACTGAAATCCCAGCCTGCCTATTGTTACTTCCATTGTCAGTATTCAGATGCACTATTTAGAATTTCCTATACCTGTGAAATAGGTGTGTTAATGTTTTGTCTTTGGTATCTCTAGAATAAAACCACCCTGTGTGGTTACTATTCACTGGATTTTTATGAAGGAGTGAGGAACATCACTAGTGTCTCTATTCGTGGGTTTAGAACATAAATGTAGTAAATACAAAGGTAAAGCTGCCACTAGCATTGGGTGGAGTGCAATGGCACTTCTTGGATGGGTCATCTGCTTCTGATCACTAGTCCACAGGTCCCAGATCTGATTAAGATACGAGTTACTCTTCTACCTTTTCACTAAATGTTCTTCCCAGACATTTTGGCTCTAAAACTTCTATTCAAAATTGAATTTTTGGAAAATCAGATCCCTTTTGGCTTCAGTGAAGCTAGATGTTTGAATGTAAGCAT
Organism: Phasianus colchicus; assembly: GCF_987193195.1. NCBI lineage: Eukaryota > Metazoa > Chordata > Aves > Galliformes > Phasianidae > Phasianus > Phasianus colchicus. The sequence continues at coordinate 39,123,811 of NC_143441.1, forward strand.
ACAACCTGTTTCAACACTGTGAGGCTTGTGCAGCACCCCAGGACGTAGCTTGTAGCCTTATTTAAACCTGAAGTGCCCACTTCTCTTCAGACTCTCAGATTGAGAATGAATCTATATCTTTTATTTCTGAAAGGTCTTCTGCTTTGGTTGAGATACTGATTTGTTGGTGGTTGTTTTTGTCGTCTAACTGATACTCTTTGTTTCTACTTCTTCTGTGTGTCTTAGGGCCTGTGTGAGTCCCAGTTGCTCCAGTTTGGTGGGATTTCTGTTCTGTGTGTAGAAAGATGATTTTCTTGAATGTGATCCAGATAGACATGAGGCTTTCACATTTTTATCCTATAGCAATGGTTCTTATGAGAAACTAAAGACTCCTAGGTGTGGTTTTGAAGTCTCATGCTGTTTTATCCAGGTGACCAAGAACTCAAAGAAATTAATTATCTTAGTGCTCTCTATCCATCAGCCACGAGTTCTGGTAACTTAAGTCATACTGTGCTGTTTTGCCAGGAAGATGCTTCCTGTTAATGAGGCCATCCTGGGGTTTGCCAGGAGACAGTCTGCTCTGAAGCTGAGGTGGCTGCTTCCAGACGCAGTCAGAAATGTGAGCCTTGGTTCACTTTCTGAGCATTTGCTTGCGTCATTTTAGGCAGTAGAGGAAATCCAAATCCACATCACCTATAGTTGCTGCCCTAAAAACATGAAGCTTGTGTTCTTGCACCTGTGTCATGGAGGTCTGTCTGAGATCTAAAGTATTTTAAATGGTTGTTCTAGCAGCTTATTATGGGTCTCCTTAATGTCTGTGGGAGCAAAATACTTATCAGTTGCAGCTATGCAAAAAGTCCATGAATTATGGAAATGCTGTGAAGGGAATTGTTCTGTGTACAGACTAACTTATCCTTAAAATCTTTTTTCATGCTGGACTGGAAGAGAGCTTTAAGATGCACAGAGCTACAGTACATTTTGATCCCCTTTCTTTTTCTCTGCTTCTCTCAAGGCTATTTCGGGAAAGAAGTGGGGGGGAGGGGAGGGAACACAACAGAAAACAAGGGAACAAAGCTTTTCAGCTTAAATAAGGCTTATGATCTCTCTGCTGTAATAATAGGTGGTTTAGGTTTCTTGAAACAATTCATGTAGTCTGCAAGACTTATGTGAATCCTGCAGCATACTTCAGTACTTAGTACGTTGTAGCCAGGAACCCTTTATTTAACTTGCAAAGACTGAAATGTAATCCACAGCAGAGCAGTTTGTACTGCATCAAAACAAGGAGTGTCAGACTGTTTCAGAAGACACTTGTCACCTCCAGAATTTTTTAGATTCATTCATTGCTTACCCTTAGATTTCTTTCTACTTGTAAGGGTAGTTTGGAAAACCACACAGACAAAACATCTTGATATTCCTGCCTCAGATGCTGTTTGTGATGTCTAATCAATATTTGTGATGCTATTTTGCATTAAATCTTACTTCTCTGTACCTCCCTGATTCTTAAACCATCCTTCAGCCTTCATACTCTCCTACAGAACTCAGAATATTTTACAACTAGTCAGCCACTACACCAAGATGAATCTGTTCACTTGCACAGCATGATAGAATAGGAGGGATTTTCATAATGTCCTGAACTTGATCTGGCAGTCATTAGAAAAGCCATGTGCTTTGTTCTCACTGGGGGACGGAAGGGATTTGGAGAGATATGAGGCCTGTCTTGCCTTATGATGTCTGTGTTGTCATCCTAGTAGCATCACATAAGGAAGGACCAGGCTTTATTAGTCTCCTGTTTCAGGCTTTTCAGAAGTGTGTCCTTTATTTTTAATGTTTTTCTGTTTCTTCAGCAAGTGTGACACTTGTGGAAAGCCTATTACATACAGGTTTCCGTTTAGGTGTGAGAGCCCTGGAACAAAATAATCCATTTTAAGATTTCATAAACTTCTATTTAAATTGGTTTCCTATTCGTGGAGGAAGGGTGTAGATGAAGTCCTATTAGATATCTAGATGTTCATAAGGATCTATTTTCATAGTAATAAGAGAAGGCAAGCTTTGTGTTTCCTTGTTTGCTTTTTCTCATTTGGCAAAAAGAGGAAGGTTGTGTCTTCTGTCCAAAGATTATTGAAATTGATGCTTGAGTGTATGAGCTAAAGGAATGTAATGCAACATTCATCTCGGCTAATGGAGCACATCCTGCTGCTAAACATGTGCTGTGCTGCCATTTCGTTGAGAAGCAGCTGGTTGTGGGTTCTGTGTGAGGTGCTACCAAACCCTGTGCCTTCGGAAACCTCAAGATTCAGGGCCTTCCTTTTGGCAGATGCACTTAATGCCTCAGCATGGGGCTGAGGGTAGTGGTAGGGGACGTTGCCCTTCAACATCTGGCATCATTCAAATCTAGGGAATTCTGGGTTGCTAACAGAGTCAGAAACCTGTCTGTTGCTGACTATGGCAAACCAGCTTCCTTATGTGAAACCACCTTCTGTATTGGAGAGGTTTGAAATTATCTCAGGTAAAGAAATCTCATGATACTGTGCGTTGCCATGGGCAGACTGTTATCTGTAATGCAAAAAGGCGTGTATTTTCTTTAAAGAAAGCACTGCCTCAGAAACTGTTTCTTAGGTAGCAGAACTCTTCATCTGTAGTACAAATAATCTGTTTGCTCCGCCGTGACGTGTTTTGGAGTGAGTCTTGCAGCTTTCTCAATCAACAGCTCAGAGCCTAGAGCATGCTTCACAAAAGCTTGGAAAGAACACATTTGTTTTCCTGCACTGTTGTTTCTCAGCAGGCTTTCAGTTGCTACTGCCCCATTCCTGTTAGCCCTGAAGCTCTCCAGCTTGCTACTATTGAAACTTAATTTCTAACTTATATCTTTAAACATCCCTAATGAATGCTCAAAGACTCTGATACTTGATAAACTGAGAAAATCAATGAAAAGTTATTAATTAGAACTTCTTGTGCTCTCTGGTTAAGTAATGTAAATGTGACTTTTTAAAACACTTGAATCAACTGATCAACTTTTAATTAGCTTGAAAAACCAAAAGCACAATGACAAAAAGCCACAGCTTTTTGTAAAGGGGGAAACCTTGTAAGTGCTTTGTTCAGACCTTCTTTCTAATAATAATAATTCAATATTCTGCAGATTAATTACATGATTTGACAACAGGAATCTGTCTAAAAATGAAAACCACTCGTCTCTTCTGGAGAATATTGTGGAGATGAGGTGGTGCCTGTTGTGACGTTTAAATGTTTGATAAGAAACCATATTGTCTGTAAACTAAGCTTTGCTAAACATGCTATGAAATATTCTTGGCTGGCACAAACTATATGTCAGTGTCTGTTGCAGTGGGGGTTTAAACTAGTTCATTTTAAACCTTAGCAAGCAGCAGCTGAAATACTGCTAAATGACCTTTGACATAGGGACCCGTGAAGGCCCCAAGTATGATTTCACTTTCCCCACGTTCTTTGTGAATCTGAATGCTTGTCAAATCAGATGTGTGTTTAGACCTTTTCACTGAATGTGCTTGGAGGGGAAGAACAAAGCCTGGGGTCAACTTGGCGTAATCCCTGCGTTTATCTTTATTCTATTATAGTGGCTTGTGGGGGATGGAGTAACTATTTTCTCTGAGGTGAAAGTGCAAGTAGAGTGTAGGTAGGCTATCCATCTTTTCTCCCAGACTTTCCCAACAGCCTGGCTGGTCTCCTATGATTTACTTGCGTTAATGTACGGCTGACTGGGCAGGCTGCTGGTTGATCCGTGTGATCCACTATTTGTTCTGAGTGCAGCTATTCTGTGACTGCTGCACCTATTGGCTGATGTAAACAAACATGTACAGCTCCTCTTGGATAACACGTGCAGACACAGATCTATATCGCATAACGCTTTGTTCTCCTCAGTGGAGATGGGGAGGGGAGATAACATGGATTTTTATACTGCAACTACTTCTGCTTCAACGTAAATGATCTTTGTATTTTAAGAGATAAACAGCTTAATATAGTTTACTGTATGTACATATTTTTGCCTCTTGCAAGTTGTTGGTCATACTCAAGAAAGGAGTAACTAAGTCTTCTATCACACATTCAGAATGGGGGAAGCCTTCCTCCCAAAGGAAGGAATTGTGAAGTTCTATCAAACTCTTGCTGTGGACTTTTTTCGTAGTATTTTTAGATTTACTCCTGTGGTAAATTCTCTTCACAAAAAAGGATTGTTTCTGCATGGAGCTAGTGTAATCTGAATCAGTAAACAAGCTATTGTGCCATGAAGTACGGGTGGGTGGAGGAGCCAGATGACAAAAGGCCCAGTTACCTTTGCAGTTTGTCCGCTGTACCTCATGCACTTTGTTTCAGAAGAAAAGCACTATTGAAAGACTCATATAAGGAGGCAGTCTTTCACACAGGGCTTGTGGGAAATTTCTCTCCAACTTGTGGGTTTTCAGCTTGTCTAGATTTACCTTGCACATTCACAGGCAGCCCGGAACAGCATAGTGTTTCTGCACAGGGGGAAGAAAAAGCACAAACCACACCTGTGGGGGTGAGCTTTTTCTAATCTGACACTTAACCAGTATTTTCCAATTTACATGCACGCTTCCTTGGGGCTTTTTTGTTTACTTTTTAAAAAATTGACTTCTAAGTGAAGTTGTTCATTGTTTCTTAAAAACTTCCAAGCTAGGAGGTAAATTGGCCTTTTTAATTTTAGAGCTTAAAAAAAGCACTAAGATAATTTTTTTTCTTAATTCAGTCTAGTAAGGCCAATTCTGAAAACATCAGTATGCTTCATATTTTTTTAAGCTAGGCTTGGAAACTTTCTTCTGTGCTAAGTCTTCAGCTGCCTTCAGTGTCTTCCGTGCATCTCACAATTTACTTTTCTTTGTCTCAGTGGGTAAGCACTTAAAAAAAAAAATAATAATAATAATAAAAATCCTTTATCATGCTTGAAAACAAATCTGCTTTGCTTTGCTCAGCACCCTGTTTTTAGATTCGAAGCCCTTTTTCTACAGGCTGGCAGATGAGCTGCTTTATTTTGGGTGGAGCAGAGGGCTGAAGCCACCTTGGGTGAGCAGGCTTTGGCCTGGCTGTGGTGTCAGCACCTAGCGTGGCTGTGACTGAACAGAGCCCTCGGCCCTGCAGCTGGCAGCCCAGCTATGAGCTCTGATTAACAGACTCCAGCCCAGCTCGTTGCTTCTAAAATGAAGCAGCTGAGGACCGGGGCTGCGGCCACCTAAGCTGTGTGTGTGTGGAGGAGGTAGCTGCTGGCAGGAGGGCAGAACGGGTCTTTGGGTTGGGAGGCAGCCTGACAGGGTTTTGGTAGTAGCTTTCTTTGCCTGTTAGTTTTGTCCTTTGAAACTGTGTGAGTGCGTTGGAGAAATTTCCAGCCTCAGCCTGCTTAGGGCTGCTAATAACTACTTCAGAAAAGCAATTCCAGGGAACTTGCTGTAATGACCAACTTTGGCTGCTCTAAGGAATAAGCTTAGTCTCTTTGTTAAACACTGTCAAGATGATTTTGCTCAGTATCTCAGGCTGAGCAGTGTGGTTTGTTGTAGTATTTTCTCTTGCTTGTTCACCCTGCCACTTCCCATCCCAACCTGCCGTTTTCTGCTCCTTTGGCTTGCGTTTCTGTTCACGACTATCACAAACCTGTTTAAAGATGTATACTCAGTGTAGTGTTTTTGTTGCAAGCTTAGTTTAGTTGTATCACGTTGATGACTGCAACAACTTAGAATTCCCTTACTCTTGTGAGCTGTATTTAGACTATCTGCATACAAATATTATATGCTACTTTTTTCACTGTTTCACATCATAGCAAAGCTCTGGAAAAATTCCACCATATACAAGTGAAACTGATACATGATTTGAGCTCTCTTATATTTGCTTCTAAATACCAGACAGATCTATGGTTGCATTGGTCAGAACTGAAAAACAGTCAAATGTCTTTTATTGCAATATTGAGTTTTTCAATTGGTAATTAAGCTGCTTTTTTTTAATGCCACTTTCACTCTTATCTAGTGCTAGCTTTTCTCCTTGTCTTTCTGTCTCTTTTTCTGTCAGGCTATGAAACTACATCTTGTGTAAGAGTTGTTGGTTTTTTGCTTTTTTTTTTTTTTTCTCTTAGCTTTCTCAAGGCTGCTTCAGTCTTGATATTAAAGAAGGTTTTTCAGTAACTCGTGCCTCATCGGCTAGTCCTGTTTGCTGCCAAATGTGGTGTGTTCTCTCATCTTCTAACTTTAGGGCTGTGAAGGCAGAATTTGGGGAAGCAGCTCTGCCAGCTGCAAGATGAAGTTGTTGAACTGGACGGGTAATATTGAAGAAAACAAAGCTGCTATTACGTATCTAGTGCTAAGCACTGTGTTATTAGTTGCTCTCTGGGCTTTCCAAAGCCTGCTAAAGTAGCTGTTCTTCTCCCAGCTTCAGGTGGGATATGCAGTGGAGAGATGAAGCTGTTGAGGAAACTGGTTGCAGAGCAAGGAACAGTCAAATGTACTTGCTAAGCAGCATTTCCTTGAAGTGATATGAATGTGAAAAGAGTAACAGGTCTCATTTCTATACAATGTTAAAACTCAGTTATAGAAACAGCAAGACAGTCGAGCTGTGTGCTGTTGATGTAATTTAACGGTCGATCACAAATGCAGTTTAAACAGGCAGCTAAATACTTCAGTACTACTAACAGTTGACCATTCATGAATATATACTTTACATATCTAATCTTCCCATTACTGTCTTAAAAAAAAAAAAAAAAAAAAAAAGCTTGGGGGAGTAAATGAACTCTAATGCATCTTAAAGGCTGTCTGATTCAGAGTAATTTAGACCATAAAGTCATAAGCAGAAATGTGTTCAAAGCAGAAGTTCCTTGCAGAATAGGTGACCAGTAGCCTGACATGTCGGGTCTGCTCCTGCATCTTGCCTCATTGTTCTACTTTTGAAAGCCTGTCTTCCTTGACCTGAAACCCACAGGTATGAAGCTTTCATTTAGTCTGCAGTGAAGTCTGTATTTGTAGAAAACAACTCTGCTCCTGCTGTGGTTTTGAGCTATTGAAGAAAATAATTGAACATGCTAATAATCTATTCTTACAACGTGAAGAAGTTTCCCTTTTATCTGTGAACAGTGGCACTGAATACTGCTATGTATGGCCACTGATGGTACCAAGTTCTTGTTTTGAGTTTTTGCTAAATACTATAATTTGTTTATCTCATGAAAACCTCTGAAAGTAAAACTAGAAGTTACCAGATCTGGTCATTTATGTGACTTGTAACCTATTCAAGTAGCTACTACTGAATACTTAAGCTGACTGAGCTCTGCAGAATTAATTGTGGGACAGTTTTGAAGGCTTTTCTTTTTTTTTTCTGTGGGGGTAATATAATGCAAATAGTTAAAAGGGAATAAAAAGCAATCTAAATAATCATGAATTTATGTGCTTAGGTAAACTAATAAAGGTTGCTACTGAGAATGACTTGACAAAGTGTTAAAAGAAGGAAATGTAATTCTATTAAGCAAAGGTTTAAGGAAAGTATTATGTCTGGTGGCCTTGTTGAAATCATAGTAAAATTGTGGAAACAATTTCTGTGAGACTTCAGCAAGACAGAATAATGCAGAATCAGTGTGACGTGCTTTAATACTACTTACAGCAGTACTTCAGTCAAACTTCTTGTGTAATGGCTTCTTGAATTTGTACTTTCACATCTTCATTTTAAATGTTGTTTAAAAATAATCCTTCGTCAAGTTTGCAGGCAACCTAATGTAGAAAGAATTAATCAGCTGTTAAGAAAGGTGTGCTGGTTACACTAGAAGATCCTGAGCACTAAGAAAGCTGAGTGCACATGGGCACTGGATTGACCAACTATTGACATATAAAGCATCAGTAATGTAGCCTGTGATTTTTTGGTCTGTCCTTTCCTGGGATGGAGTGATATTGTACGACTGTTACAGAAACATACTAGGCTGCATAATGATTGAACATATGGTCCCAGCATTATTTTGTAGACAAACAATTTATGCAGCCCTTGGTTCTATAAATGAGTAGGTCTGCAGAAGGTACAGGATGTGGAGATTATCCCCTGTATTTTTTTCATCTGACAGTTGGGACAGATTAAGGTCTGTGTACACCAGTTCAGGGATGTGGTGTCTTGTTTTAGGGCAAGATCAGACACAATGTGATAGCCTCCAAACAACTCTGCCTGGGTTTTGTTGTATATGTTGGTTTTTTTTTGTTGTTCAAAAATTTTCTTTCATCCAACCTTTCCTTAGCTTTAGTTTATAAGTCCAGGCTTGTGTACATACATACAGAAGCAGTGAACAATGTAGCACCATTCTAATGCAATTCCTTATCAGCCCTTCCCTGCTCACAGAGCTCATGAATGAGGGATGTTCTTCCTGACCAGTTGTGTGCTGGAAATCATTCAGATGCGTTGCTATTTTTAAAGACTGCCTTTGTAGGGCAGGGTCCCTCCCTCCTTAAGTATATCTAGAAACCATTTGCTTTTCATGCAAACTGAAACTTGTATGGAATGTAGCTGAGGAATTCATCCAGTGTGCTACGAGCAGGCTTTCTTACACTGCCTTATTTTGTCCTGAGAGTCCATGTTTGGAAAAGGGATTTTGAAAGGCTGTTCTCCCAGCAGTTGCTTACAGCATGTATGCGTGCAGCCTATCAGCATGTCTTGTACCTTGGCTGTATAAACTGTAGGCTGGCTCACAGGCTAAAGCACCTAAATTTAGATGCCAGGGTGTGAGCTCATTGCCTGTGCTCCCATTATAGTCTGTGGAGACCTCATCAGTGGACCTGAAGAGCTGCTCAGCTGACTAAACGTAGGTATCTACTTTAGTGTGAGCACAGTCGTTCTTTAGTTACCCTTGGGTATAGGAGGAACTTAGGCAGCTGGGTGATTCATAACTTCCTAAATCAAGGTTTTGTTAACTGCAAACTGCATGACAGCATGTGCTGTCAGTTGGTCGCAGCTAGCTTTTAACTTGATGTGTTAATTTCTACTGAAGTTAACGTTTGTTTGCTTCCATAAATAACGTTTTCCTGCTGAACTGATTAGTGCAGCTGAAACCAGTGTGTGGTGCTGCAGTGAGGGGGGAATAATAAGGTAACAGGAAAAGCTGCTTGGAAGTGTGAAATGTCACTGTGGAGATCTGGGGTAACTTCTTAAACGGCAGAGCATTCTTCAGTGCAGCGGCCTTGAGTTCAGTGCGGTTGGAGTAATTGCTGGTTATGTCAGATCAAGGAAGGGTCAGCTGCAACACTGAGAGACTTAGTCTAAGTGTCTTTTCTTACTCCCCGTTCTTATTATGTGGTTGCTTTTTTAATGGTTTCTTTGGAGCCAGAAAGCGTCTGCCTGGATGTGCAGATGTCTTAAATTTTGCTACATCGTCAATATTGAGAGTACTTGCTAACCACAGGATACTTTCTATACTTAATTAGTGAAGTGACTGGAGAGAGGACAAAAACCTGAAGGGTGATGCTAAAACAAATTGATGTCTTTAGTTAAGCCTTGCACACTGTGTAGAGCTCCCATAGAAATTCTTCCGTCTTAACGCTTTCCAGTGTGAACGTTTTTATAGCCTTTAACTCTCTTTATGAAGATGAAGTGACTTAGGTTAGGAGAGGAAGGACTAGTTTGTACCACTGCAATAAATTAGTGGATCAGTGAAATATACAATAGGTGTCCTGTATGAATCCAGTTTGTAACTATCAGTTGTAAAATTTCAGATTCTGAGGTCAGGTAATTGGATTGTTTGAAGCATCCCTACAGGTGCAGAGTTCGGGGGTACTAGAAGGTGACTATAAACTCCCTTACTTTTCAAACTTCATGCATTTTTTTCTTCAATGTTATATTCAGCAGGTGCTTGCCATGTGGAGTGACACATCTTTGTGCTTCTCCTGACTGCCTCAGAGAAATCTGTCTCTATTTTCAAACAGCAGTTTGCTTGTTTTGTGACTTCTGCTTGAGAATTCCTGAGTGGTCTAAAAATCAAAGGAGCTAAATCTTTCTGTATGAGAAGATTGGCATTCACTTCTCTGAATTACAACCAAAAAGACAAGTGGCTTAATTTCAGACTGAACATTATATTCATCTACTTCTGTAGAAATCAAATTTATTAGATGACAAGATCTGTTAGTCACCACACCTCAGTATTCTGAAAATGTGATATTGGAGTGGAAAAGTCATATGCAGTGTTCTCTTCAGATCTTGCTTATGTCAGAGTAGATTTTAAGTGTTAAGGAAACGCTTTTACATTTTCTTTGCTGTTCTAAATATACTTAAGTTCGTTTGAAGTATAAATTCACATGTAATAGCTGCAAGACACAAAATGTGATTCAAAAGAAACTTGTGGCCTGAAAATAATTTGTCCAGTATGTAGTGTTGAATAAGGGGGAACTCTGTATTTACTGGGGTTTATCGTCTTCACTTTTTTGGGGACTTTGACCTTGAACTTTCAGCTAGAGGGTAACTACAGAAAACAAAATGCTTCTTCAGACTGTAGATGCTCTCTCATAATACGTGCATTGCTTAGAGAAAAGAGTGGTCCTGAAAGACCATAGAATTACAGAATGGCTTGGGTTGGAAGGGATCTTTAAAGATCATTCAGTCCCGGCTCCTCCCCTGTGGGCAAGGACATCTCCCACTGGACCAGGTTGCCCAGAGCCCCATCCAGCCTGGCCTTGAATGCCTACAGAGATGAGGTATCTTCTCTGAGCAGCTTGTGCCAGTGCTTGCCAACCTCATGGTGAAGAATTTCTTCTTTATATCTGATCTAAATAAATCCTTTCATAGTATGAAGCCATTACCTCTTGTCCTGTCCCTAAGCTTCCTATCAAAGAGTCCTTCCTCATCTTTAGGTACTAGAAGACCACAGTGAGGTCTCCCTAGAAACGTTGTTTTTTCCAGGGTGAACAACCCCAGTTCTCAGCCTCTCTTCATTGGGGAGACATTAAGGTTTGTGGTGTCTGACTGATCTTTCAGAGGTCTTGGAAATGGCTGTGTCTGTGAGTAGGAAAGTCCTAAGAATGTGGTGATATGTTATGTGTGTCAGGTACCAGTGAGGTTCATAGGTGGAATATCATCTTAGCTTCTTGTTGTAGCTCTTCAAAATGGCAGCCAGCATGCTGTGATATTAGGAAAGATTGTGTCTGTATTTATTATTGAAAAAGAAACAAAACATTAGATAAAAATTGTAAAAGTTGTTAGTGCTGAGAATAAATACGTGTGGTTTGAGTTTCACCAAAACAAGAGTGAGAAGTGATGTGGGAGTCTGAAAGTTCAGTGGAAGGAAGGTCTAAAAGCCAAAGTTTTTGGTGGTTCTGGCAGGCAAAGGTGTGCACACATACATGGCTTCTCAGTAGTTACTTTAACATGGCTTCTGACTGCTAGATCTCGAAAGCCACTTATCAGTCAATTTACTGAAAAGTGTCTTGTAATGTCCATAAGTGATTTTCTTCCATCATCTCAAAATACCTTTCTAAACAGTAGCTTCCAGATTAACCAAAAACTGTGGATTTATGATGGATGAGGCTTCTGTGATGTGTACAGATCAGGCTTGAGCATCATGATGGTGCCTGATTTCTCTTCAAGTATAGAGGAGAAACACAATTCTTTTTGTATGTGAATAAATCAGTCTAGATACAATTTCTTCAGTATCTATGTTCAGATAAGCTTGTGGGGATACTGGATGCTTCAGAGAAGTCGTGGGGGGAAAAAAAGATGCAGTCAGTGAAGATGATAATGCACATACTATGCTTCTCAGAGCTTGGAGAATACATGCAGCCTTTCCTCAACTATTATTTTAGATAACTTAAATGTATATCTTCTGCACTGTCTTGCCTTAAAATAAGTACGCTTGCATTCTTGCCCCAGGACATGTGCCGTACTGTGAAGATGTTGGTGAGTGGTGTTGCTACCTACAGTGGCCTTCCACGGGCAGTATGGGGAGAACTTGGGAGCTGCCAGTGCCTTTGTTTTCAGAAAACTGTCTTTCATGAAGAAGAATCACCGTATTTTCAGTTGTCTTCTCCTGTTCTTTCCTTCCCCCTCTCCTGCCTCACACCTCTATTTTTTTTTCTACCAGGTGAAATGGGAAATGAATGAATTGCTGATTCTGTTTCTAGTATTGAATTGTGCGTGGTGCCTGAAGTGTTTTGCAGGCGGTTTGGATTCTTTAGGTTAAATCAGAACAGCAAATAAAGCTGCTGCTCAGGCAGAAGTGTAGAGTATTTGCCTTACTTATCTGTTCAAATCTTGGATCTCTGAGTCTTGAGTAATGCACCTGGCCATACTTTCTCTGGGGATTATATGCTGCCAGATTCACTTTCCTGGTCACATGTGCAACAGACTGTCCGCAGTAAAGCCAGTGCTCTTGGGCTACACCTGGTATCTCAGATTTCTTTCAACCAGATTGTTGTATTGGAAAGAAAAATAAATAGTCTCATTGTACAGTTCTTAGGGCAATTGCATTTGTCACTCTTAGCTCCTTTAAAACTCAGTGAGGAATGAGTATGTTAATGTCCCTCTGCTGAAAGATTCTTGAATACTTTAATTTATTTTTCCCTAGATGTTTGACTATTTGTTTTAAACCAATTTTAAACATGACGTGCTGTTGACTGGAAGGGAAGGAGAAAGCACGCATTGCTAATACTGCCAGTCATCTTTTCTGCTGTTTATTCAGTGTATAAATGATGCAGGTGATTGATTCCCCCTTCTGTGTCAATGCATCTTTAAACAGCTGCCATTACTGAGGTATGCTGCAGTTTCACTTTTCGTAGCACACTATGCAGATCTAGTACCCTTTTTCTTCAAAACGAAAAGCTCTGCATTGACAACAAACCACACCTCCTAGAGGGGGGAATTGCAGTTGTGTGCTTCAGACGTATCAGCTGGGAGAATGGGAGCATACCTGCAGTCTCAATGCTGCGAAGCTGTACCAAGAGAAGTTGATCCAGTGCTAGAACAGATCAGTTCAAATTAATCTGAAGTTGGACTAGGTTGCATATACTTCATTCTAAACTTCTTCATGAGTTTACTAAGTAGTTCCTTGCCTTCCCACTCTCCCCCCCTCCAAACGCACACTTCCTGCATCATTGCAATGCACTGTTGATTTTTTTCTCTTTAGATTATGTTTGGGTTAAGCAGTGATATAAACATGGAGAAAAGATGATGAATGTACCGATATAGACAGATATCAAGTTCAGCTTTGTTTTTTGTTTTAAAATAGTACTTAGGAGTTAAACTTGTAATTTAGGCTAAGGTCAGTAGTGATGCAGAACGGTCCTGTAAGAAGCATGTTGAATTAGACTGCGTGTGTTTGTGAAGGGCTGAGGACAAGGCTGAGTAGCTGTATGCTACTTCATGCTGAGTAGCTGTTCATATAAGGAGAGTTCCCTTGAACTAGGCAAGTCCTTCTCATTACTTTGGATAAGTTAGGGAAGCATGTGTTATTGAGCTGTTCAATCAAGTGAAGCAGATTCAAAGGGGGCAGCTAGATTTTTGGATAGTTTTGAAATGCTTCTGAGTAACTTCTGAAGAACACCCATAAATTTTTTTGAATGCTTAGTGATGCTTTTTGATATTCTGAGCTGTAACGTTTTCTTAGAGTAGAATGCAGGCAACTACCAGGTGTTGTTTAAAAAGCTAATGAACTTCAAGGCGGAGGAAGAAAGATAAGAAACCATTATCTGAATAAAACTTTCCATCCTTAAAACTATTAGTACTATCATAAATTCAGCTCAACTTGTTCCATGTTCCTTATTCTAGTTACAAACAGTGCTTTTGCCCCAAATTTAAAATATGGTGGACTTTGGGGAAAAAAAATCTAGTGAGCATTTCTATTACTTTAAGCTCCAAAAACTGCTTCGCAATTTAAAATGTGGTTGGGACAGATGAAGCAAACCACCAAGCAAACTGATGTAGAGATGTCTGACGTTCTGTTTTGCAGCTCATTGGCTGCAAATTGGCAAAATGTGTGGTATTTAGCTGATGGTAAGAAGCTGTTCAGATTCCAATTTCAAGATCGAGGTGTTTACATTTAGAAATAAATGTCACTGGTATTAGTTTTGCTATTTCTGATTCCAGGTTGCCACATGCTATTGTTATATTAACAAATAGCACAGCCAACAAAGTATATTAAGTATGGCAGGAGGTGCTATTAATTGCTTCCATTGTTATCCATGGAGATGAGTTATAAAACAAGAGCTCAGCTTGGGTTTTGAAATAGAGAACACAACTTTGCTGTTCTACTTTCAGCAGTCCAAGGCTGTAAGCTGTTACCCTATTGAGTTAGCAGCTTTTTGCTGCAGTGCAGCTTGCTAACACATTCTGTTTAAAATGACCAAACCTCATAACAAAGTAATGCTTGTCCGCTGCTGCACTGTACAGGTGTTCTCTGCAGCCTCCTTCCTGTCCTCCCAAGTCCCTCTGAGGTAAGATGGATAAAGTCAGTAATGGTCTTCCACAGTACTCTGCCTTTGAATAGCCTCACCGGAGACGGCTCCTGTAGTGCTGGCTACAGTACTGAAAAGTTGAGATGGTTCTATTTTGACGCTTCTGTAGAATTTGTATGGATATCTTTTCTACATAAACAAAAGGTACCAAAGGGCTGTATTTTCAAGAGGATGCTCAACTGGATGTGGGTGCCCTCAGTTGTTTGCTCTTCCCACAACTTATTCTGTTTTTACAAATGTTTGTGGAAGAAGGAGAGTGGACTGCATTAAGCAAAGTTTGGTGCACTTAAACTGCTGAACTTTCAACTTCTTGAGGTGGAGAGGTGGCACTTAGCTTATCTTGAGTGGACACTTCTGTGGTTCTTCTGTTGTGCTCTAACTGCTTTTAATGGAGTGCTTAGTGATTTGGGCCAAACTTTCTGTATGGGAATGTCTTCAGAAGCCAAGTCCTGTAATTTGCTTCTGCTTTTAAGCTCAGACCTTCCCATTAGAAACAGTTAGCTATTCCAAGAGTAGTTGTATCTCAAGCTGAGAGTCATTTTCTGGAGATAACTGCTTGGTCTTGTCAAGTGGGGATTCTTGGGGGTTAGACCAGGAAAGCAGACACTGATGTTCTCACTGTCTAAGTCATGTTGTGCAGTCATTTGGACTAAGAAATAAAAAGGAGTTGGTGGAATAGGCTGTAAATACTGAGCTCTGGCAGTGCAGTGGGCGGCAGCATGGTCAGAGCCTTCCTCTTCTCCCATTTGAGTTTTGCTGCGTATTGCTGTTTCATTTCCTGTCTGTTGCCATAAGCTTTATGGTTTCAAATAGGTGTTCTGAGGACATTCACATAGTGCAGTGAGCTCTGTCTTTCAGGCAGCAGGTCACCACTGTATTTAGACAAAAAGCTTTCAAACACTGTCACCTGCTCCCAAGTTGCTTTATAGAACCAGTATTTCATATTTACATGCAAATCTGAACAGATTTTTACAGCCTATTCTTGCATTGTGTGGTACTTAATATGGTTAACTTGGAATTCAATCAGGATTCCTGTAGTTCATCGAGGAATTGCCAAATTCAGAGACAATAAGTAAACAAGTTGAGTATCCTCATTCCTGTAGTGTTGCAATACCTGTAAATTTCACATTCTGAATTGTTGGCCTTTTTCCCAGTAAAGAAGTGTCTACGGACTTTCCTTAACTGTAATTACATATACTAAGAAGGAATTTAGTGTTCTCCCAAGGCCTCTGGCCTAGAGGCAGACAAAGTCCTTATGCTGACACTGAAACAGTCGCTATAAAGCACCTGTCAGCTGCCCTGGGAAGAACAAAATGGCTGTTATGGTAAAGCTTTTGGTGTTATCTCTTGTGATTTTTTTCATCTCCGTTTTGGTAATAAATCACGTGCGCAAGTCTTTATATTCTGCATGTTGGTTGTTGAGTAAGCAAAGGCTTCTGCTATTCTATGAAACTAACTCAAAGTGCGCTGTCTAGAAAGGAAGAAGCTTGGCATGGTGTATGTGAAGGGGATGTTTATTGTGGAGTACAGAGAGCTCGTTTGTGGAACTGTGGATGGTGGAAACAAAGTTGGTGCTCCCACCATTCATCAGTGCCTCGCCCTGAAGCACTGCAGCACCAGAGAGAAAGTTGGAACGCAAGCTGAGATACTGAAGTCTTGTTGAGGTTCCAACTGTGCTGGTAAGAATATGGCAGCGAGACTTGTGACTGGTACAGCTATGGCAGTAGGAGTTCTAAGTGACCTATGAGCTTATATTGGCAAAACTCTAATTTTAGTGTAAGAAATTCAGAGATGCTAAGTTATGCCGGTAAATATTAGAACCTCCCTTTCCTTAAGTGGACTGTATAGTCCATAGCTTGGCTGCCTCAATGATACTGCCAGTGCCTTTGGGTTATAAATCTTACGCTGCCCGGAGTGGGATGGGATTGCTGAGGGCTCTTTGTCCAGCAGTCTGAAGGACAGCACAGTATAACCTCACTTCTTGTGCTGATGCAGTGGTGCGCACGTTGTGTGTCTGCTCAGATTGTGAGAAGTGGGGGCTGTATGCTGATAAAATGCTATTTTTGAGAATCAGGCTCTTCTTCTCGGGACTGTTGAACCGTTAACTTCTCATCAGTTCAGGTTCTGCTTTGCCATGCCCTTTATTCTAATAGCTGTGATTCACTATCTGTGCTGCAGCCTGTTTTGCCAGGTTTAAAACAATCATCTTCACTCTGTTGTGGTTGTGCCACTGTAGCTAAAGTCTAGTTGGCTGCTAGCAGTGTTGGGTTACTTGTGAGAGGAAGGGTGTGGAGGAAATGTGATATGGCTTGACAAATGGACTGTAACCCTTTTAGACTGAACCTGCCAGGACATACATGCATAGTCAAGGCCATATGCTGCTTAAAGATTATTTTCTGTATGAAAAGAGAAGGGCATCTGGCGTACATAGCTAGCATAAGGAGGCTTGGGAAGTTGAAGTGTTCCAGGCCTGAGGCTTTGGCCTTTTGGAGTCTTGCCTGGTTTTGGGGGAGCTGGCGTGACTTGAGGCTGTTCTTTAAATGAAAGGGAGAAAATGAGTACAACATTTGTAAAATTAGCTTAAGGAAAATAATCAGAAAATTGTACTCTGAGTACAGGTGGTTGGTACGGTGTTTTTTTTCTGGGGGATTAGTAGCTGATAAAAGCAGAATGAAAACATTCTCAGACAAATGGTGGAACTCATAACGTGTTTGAGTACATACTTTAAAGCCTGAATGTGGAAAAACAATCCTGAATACTTGAATACTGACATTAAGTTTCAGCTGATAGCAAAACAAATTCAGGCCAAGCAGATATATGCTCATGTTCCATTTGAAGAAATGACCCCAGGTATTACGGCAACAGGAAAACCTAAAGGTGATTGGGGTGTGTGTGTAAGTGTCATTAAATGTGGTCTGGAGATATTGAAGTCTTTATTAAAGTCTAGTTTTCTCTGACAGTGTTGTTTGCCATCATGCTGATTAAAGTGCAGTGAAGAGGCTGATCTCAGCATGGTGTGACCAAAGAAGCACTGGAAGAAAGAGCCATGTTCTCCAAGCTGCTTTTTATATGCATTTTTACAGTTGTCTCCCTTACGCTTCTGCAGGCTGAAAAGTTTTTGTTAACTCAGTTGAAGTTCATCCTCTTCCATCCAAAATAGACCTCTTTTTTTTTTTTCTAACTACTCATCTTTAGTATCTTCAGCGTTTGGAGTAGGTTCAGGCAGTAATGACCTCAGATTGTGTTCCAGAGCTGCTGTGACTTTGGGAAGGTGAGCCTGGTGCTCAGAGAAGTGGGCATGAAAGGAGTCATGTCAGATGTCCTGTGAGGTAAGGGATGAGGTGCGTTGGTTTTATTTTGATTCAGTGTGAAGTGTGGGAGAAAGTTGTGGAGGGGGATTGTAAGTGCTGTATTACATAAAGTTGTAGGATTCTGGAACATAGCTTTGTGTAAATGAATTCTTACATAACAGAATAAAATACTATGTGAGATGTCAGCAAGCATGGACAGATTCAATACTTAAGGCAACTAATAGTTATTACAGTCAGCTTTATTATCACAACTGGATTTGTATGATTCAAATCTAAGATCTGGATAACACATTCAAAGGAATCACTTCCTTTATATCTTCTGTCCTCATGCCTTTCCATTTTCAATCTGCTTTATTCCCTTTTGTTTTGTGATGGGGGAAGAGGGATGGAGCAGTTGTGGAAGGGAAGCAATGCATGTCTCTTATGTGTCTAATCTAAGTAGATTTTTCAGTAATGTCTTGTAAATGTTAATTCTCAATGATGGCTTCCTACTTTTTCTGAAAACACACCTTTTGGTTGCACAGCCTGTTGGAAATTTCACTTAAGTTTTGTGAAAGTGATTTGTAATGCTCCATTTAACTGGGAAGAGGGGGTAGCCAAAGCGGGAAACCAGTCTGTCTGCAAATTCCATGTTGGATCTGTTTTGATAGCAAAGGTCAACGTGTACATTTTCACTTCAAGAGTGTTTGGAACTTGTCTTTGCTACACCTCTGGAAGAAGCAGTTTGTTAAGCTTCATTGCCTATTGAATGAGATTCTAGTGAGTGGTTAAATGCTTTGCATGTGAACTATGACTCTGTTATGACCTGTTTAAAACTAATTAACATGACGTGCTTACTGGAAACAACTTGTGAGTTTTGACTTTGAACAAAAAAAAAAACTTCAGCAAAGACTGCACTGCTTCAGTTAGACTCTGGTCTACTTCAGAAATTGAGAGCAAATGAAAACAACAAAAAAACCCTGCATCAGAAGCGTAACACCAATATTCTCTCCTTTGTTACTTCATTCATCCTTTTTCCCCAGTTGTAGTCAGTCACAGTGGAAGGCTTTATGTTCTGCTATGGGAGAAATGGCAATAGCATATGTGAAGTTTCAGGGCAGGAGCACATACGGTGCTGCTTCCTAATTCATATCCAAATACAATTCTCATGCATAACCTACAGTCAGAAGGCCAATACTGGAAACAACTCAGTATTACATTGATGTTTTGTACTGCTGCACTTATGATGTGATTTCTCTGAAAAGGTTTAGTTAGTCATGCTTGCTCCGAAGCTGTGAGTCTGAGAGTTGTGCTTGACTGACTGAAACATGATTAGAAGTATCCCCATTGAGGACTGAATAAGTATCCTATGGAAGTTCAGGAGACTTTGAACTTTTTCAGAACATTTGGTGGATGGATCAGAAATAAGACTTTCCCCTGTCCCCCAGCCTTGTCATTATCAAAGGTAGAGAAGAGGAGAAATACACGTAAGATGTCATATAATGCCGCTAGTTAGAGTATGCTGTCCTTCAGTTGAACGAAGATTATTCCAAAGATTATTCAAATATCATGTCTAATGGTTAGAAGAAGTTTGATTTCTAGCAAAAAATAAATGCAATGTTATTGCTAGACTTGAAATCACAGATGGCACAGTTTGATTTGTTATTTCGAATTATATATTGGCTTATTTCTTATACTGATCAGTATACATGCCATGCATGAGTGGCATGGAAATTGATACCTACAATTTTTTGATATAAATGGCACTATTTCTTTTTACCTACTGAGAGAGTGAAAATTACTTGTAGGATCGAAATCCTGTGTGTCTAGAGTTGTCTTTTCCTGTTAAAGTCTATTTAGGTCATAAAATTTATTATAGCTTCTAGTGAAGGTCCTATGGTTTTCCTAATTCAACTTTCTGAAAGAAGTATTAGAGTCAGTTCTAATCATTAGGGTGGCCTCTGCTTGTCAACTGTTCTATGTTCTGGAACATGCAACATGTACTGCCAAAAAGAAATCTGATTTTCTGTTGCTGGCTGGCAAAGTCTGAAGCCCCTGGAGCTGGAAATTTGGGAAACGTAGGGGCTGAACATAACAAATTGAGTTGTATCTCAGTATAACATTTGAGATGTTCTGCCAAGAATTGAATGTAAGTTTGGAAAAAGTAAAGGTGTTCCATCCCACCACCAAGAAAATATGCTTGTAGGAGTTTCCTTCTGTTCATCTATTTAGGCTTTCTTTGCTTATTGCCCTCTTCCTTTTCCAAAGGAAAGGCAGACAGATTTCTGCAGTGGGCATCTCCCTCTAGCTACCCACATTTGTAGTTGTAACAGTACTTAACCAAAGCCAATGAGGTTACTGCTTGCTTAGAAAATACCTTGTATGTATTGTTTTTTTTAGTGTTGTAGTAGAGCTAAGCTGTATCTTAATGTAAGAGTGCTGCTTTTACCAGCCAGCACTGAGCTGCAGCTGTCACTGTTACTGACTGCTATCCTGTGGTGTGGCACTCCTCCTGAACAACAAAAATACAGTTACTGGAGGTTCTTGCAGGCCTCTTGTTTTCTATCTTCCGGTTTCTTCTGGAGGATAGTATTGCATTCTTTTTGTTGCACCTTTGTGTGTAAGTAGGGGTTTGGTGACTCTTGTGTGTCTTTGGGGAACTTCTCTGTGTTAGACACCAACAGCAGAGACAGCTGGCTGATTGCTCATGTGTTCCTCAGCAGGCAGATGGAGCAAAAAGCATGACAGTCTTTTTGGCACTGTTTCAGCTACACTTGCCCTCTGCACAAAGGACTTTTGTATTTTCCATTGCACTGAGGATCCTTGTATAGCAAAATAAATCATGCCAGGAAAATTAAGTATATGGGGTACTTGTACTCTTTGTGACTTCCCGCTGTTGTGGTCCTTCTATGTTTGTGATTGACTTCATGCTGAATCTTTTGCTCTCTCCCAGGGAATATTGCCATGGCTCATCTTGCATCTTACAGCAAAACTTGCAAGCTTTGGGGAGCCCAGAGCTCCAGAATCCACAAGAGCATGCTGCTTCCTTGTGTGCACTGGGGAGTGAAGTCCCTCTAGCTATGAACAAAGCCATTCAAAGCATCTAAGGATTTGGGGAGAAGGGGTGGAGGAGGGAACTTGTTTATGAGACTGAATATCAACACAGGGAGACAATCTTTATTAGATACCAACCTGTTAGCTAAGTTAGCAGAACATGATAGCACGTAAATTTCTGAAGGAGTGTTGTGGGTTTTTTTGCTCGCTTTATTTTTTTTTCTGTCCTGGTCCCACTGTGCTTTGAACTGTGAACATTTACCTTGTTTGCCTGACAATTTTAACCAAAGGCAGATTATGGTAGTTCATGTGTGTGTTTATTTTTAATCACTTAAATCTGTGGCATAGTTCCTAGATATACAAGAAGTGGAGTACTATGGGTGGGGGGGCTGGGTAGTGGGAAACAACAGGGGGTAGGTAGAGAAGTCCCAGAATACTTCTGAATTATGCGTGAATTAGGTACACGAGGCAATTTGTTAGATACTGTAAGCATTTTGGTGGCTACTTCTGCATCCATTTTCTGTTGCAAGCTTTAGAGGGACCACTGGCTGCCCATCTTGCTGAAAGTGTGCTGCTTCAGTGCAGGGATAACTGAATGGTGGGCTGTATGCAGACCCACTTCTGCTCTTGCTGAGTTACACTATTTCCTGAAGAAACAGACTTATTTAAAGTTTCACAGGAGGCCATGAATGAGGAATCTGGAAACAACTAAACTTTTGTCTTTTTGTATGGTAACTACACCTTTCTCCTGGAATTCATCTAAATGAACTTGCTGGAGGAAGAATTTTAACTTAGGAACTTCTGTCTGGCAGGCACAGACCACCACCTTCAGAGGACTCATGTTGATTTGTTTGTTTCTTTGTTTCTATCCAATTTTGTATTTTTCAGCAGAAGAAAACTGAACTGACCAAGTGCAACCTGAGGACTTTGTGTTATGTCTCTGTATGGACCTGAATGTGGTAGGGCTGTGTGAATCTGTCTAGGAAGGGCTGGTTTTGCTTTTATCTGCTTGTGCATGCCTCTGGGCAACTTGCAGTCATTTAGGCTGGCTGGGTTCTGTCTGCCTGTCATGAGCTCCTGAGGAAATGTTCCCATTACTTGTTAGCCTCTGCTTTGGACAGAAGCCATCTATACCTGAGTTGAGGTTTACAATGGTTTACAACACTACTTCAAATGCACTAAGCAGAGCGGCCCTTGCCTCTTGAGCAAGATGCATGGATATAATATGTAATGGTAGTAGCCATATCTTAGGAAACTTTAGTTACCTTTGTTCTCAGGCTGAAAGAAATAAGTTACCCTTTCGGTGTTAGAAAGAGTGATTCATATGTTGGCTGTCATTGAAGAATGAAAAATGCTATAGTTCAAGGAAGAAATATGCCATGGCCACAGTTTTGTAAAGGCAACAAATATAATACATAACCAAATCACATGAAGAATCTAAAGTAGGCTTTCTTCCTGTTTTGTAATCCTGACTTGGGAGCTCAAAGATGAGCTTTCTTTTAACACAGTCATAACCAACCAATCTCTGAATAACCTTGATCTATGTGGTCAGAGAAATGAATGCCTATCTTGTATTACTCCCTCTAAGGATTTCACAAGGTGCAGAAGTTGAACTCTGTTAGCTGTGAGGAAGTTAGGCTTTTTCTATATTCCCACACAATATATACACCTCAATATTCTCACACTGAATCTCACTACTGTTTCTTATAGTTATTTTTCCCTCTTTTTTACTTTTTTTTTTCCCATCTCAGTGTGTGAGTGTGTGTAAAGGACTTGCTGACAAAGTGAAACCAGTGACTGCTGTTAACTTTGCTGGCACTGTCAAATTTGAAGAAGTTAAAGGTTTGGTGTATGTCTTTTTCATAATAAACAGTCATGGTTTCCTCCCAAATTACATACTTGCTGTTCTTTGCTGTCCTGACAGAACAGTAGGAAGGAAAAAAGATCCGACCTATGAAGCAAAAATATATCTCATCCTCTGCTTCATATTTCTTAATGCTTTTGACTCCTGTGATGTCACCAGGTTCAGAGTAGTTTGGATAAGTTTTGTGTCAACTCTGATAATCAATGATTGGAGTCTTTCTCTTCAGAATAATTTTCCAGCAAAATGGTAGGGTTGCTTGATAGCTACCAAGGAATGTTTTTATTATGCCTTCACCTTATGTAGAGTAATTCCCAATTAACATGCCATCAGATACAACTCTACTGTAGTTATTTATGTGGTTTGCAGCTCTGAGTTTTGCCAGCAACACCCAAAGCCTATCCAGTAGGCAGCTGTTGGGCATTAGGTCACTGCGACTCTGTGCCTTCGTGGCAATATGTTTTCTGCATTCACCTTGACTGCATTTTGACTGCAATGTCTGTGATCTTTACAGGTACCAAGTAGGTAAATGTGGACACTTCTTGTTTTGTCGGTACACAGAGATGGGTGCTGGCTTCTTGCATCACAGTAGATGGCTGGAAGTTCCATGTGGTCTGTTTAAGGTCAAATTTAAAGACTTCCCCAGAATTGTACAGAGTTCTTCTGAGGTTTGATCCAAAGGTTTAATTTAGTGCTAGTGTGTCCTTCCACTAACATGCATTTAGTATCATTGTTGATAGCTCATTGCTCTTGGCTGTGGCAGTTGCTCTGTGGGTTATGACAGTAACCAGTACTATGTATTTTTAAGAAACATGATGGTGCAAGTGGCTTTCTATGAAGTCCCTGAAACTTTTGAGCAGTGTTCATCTCCTGATAACTTTTATAGTTTCTGGTGTCAAACACCTTTGAGATAAATACAGGATTGGGAATTTAAAAACAGCTTTTGGTGCACTGTGTTTTCCAGGCTACTGTGATTCCTTCTCAGGTATGGATATCCTAACCAATGATTCAGAGCACGGTTGGATGTGTTACAACTTGAATCTGCTTAAGGAGGCATGTGTAAAAGGCAGTAGACTCTTCTGTGGTTGTAGAGAAAATGCTAGCTGCTGTATGGTTAGCTTCAATGGGAGCTGTCATATATTGATGGGGAAACTAAAGCTTGCAGTTGCTGGTTTAAGGATGGTGATGGACTGGGTCCATTGCAAGCATTCCCTCCAGCAGAACCATTTTAAAATTTGATTATAATTATTTTTAGCTCTTTGCCAAGACTGCTCTTAGTTCATTTTGTTGACCTAAATAAAACAAAGGCTAAAGCAGTTGAGGAAAGTTTTTACCAAATGAAATGCAAGAAACACAAAGTAGGAATTTGAACAATAGCTTTTACCAGTATCAGATCCAGCTGTGACATGGGGAATGTGTGCTGCTACAAGCATGTGGGCTAGCAGGGCTCACATCAGCTGACTGCAGTTTCAGAAGAGAAGCTGAGGAACTTACGTTCGTGTTTGAGTAAACCCAGAGTTGGAGTGTTTCTGAAAGTTTTGTTGATGTCTTAAAGAAGTACTGTGGAACTCTGGAGTAGTGTTCTTGATGGAGAAGATCAGTGTGTTGCAGACCTAACTAGAAGTGGTTCCATTAGTAACTGTAGAGCCATGGTTCTAATTTAAATTCAGTTTTTAGTAGCAAAAGAATACTTTATGATAGTACAAGTTGTAGAAGTTCCTGAATGAAATAAATATGACTTGAATGGCAGTTTTTATCAATATAATTAAAATTTTTATAGTACTAATATATCTAAATCACACCTGTCAGTCTTTTAAACTAGACCACCTCCAGAAAAGCTCTGGTTTGAGCAATGTGGTAATGGGCATCTGCAGAAACGTGTGAACGTTCATGTATCTGTTTGCGTTGTAACCTCCTCTCACACTGTGCAGGACAACAAATAATGACAGCATACTCAAACTACTGAAATAATACTGAACAAATGTTGGTACCTGCACTATCAAGCCTAGCAGCTATAGAGCTATAAGTACATGTGAAGGTCATTAAAAGCTGAGCAGTGTATTTGTTCTGAAAGTTGAAGGAATAATAGGCTTATGTGAGTTCTTCAAGCCTCGTAGTTGTGTTTGTCAAGTTTTCAAGTACCATAGTAAGGCACTTCAGTGTGTGAAAGAAAATCTCCTCCACAGTGGACTGTGCAGTCTGATGGCAGAACCGTGCTCACGTGCTATGCTGCTCGCACCAGTACCAGTGGAGATCCCCTGCACTGCTGCATTTTCCAGCTCCTGCGTGTCCTTCAGACTCCTGCTCATGGCACATGTGAATGGCCGCAGTCTTCAAGGAAGCTTCATGGTTAACTCATGGCTTTGTATGATTTTCTCTTAGTGGAAGTTGCTGTAGTGCTTCGGAGTCTGCTTTTGAAATTCCAGGTGAAAGGAAACCCAAGGAGCAGCAGGCTGCTAAGAGAAGGGGCACAAAGCACTGTACAGGCAGTTGGTTGCTTGTATAGGATGGAGTGGAGCCATGTGGCTGGCCACGTGTGCCCCTTGTTCTGGGAGGTTATGGGGGCTTCAGCACCAGTTACACCAGTCTGTCCTAACATACAGGAGGATTCCTGTCAATCTACTGGGAAGAATGGCCTGCTATTAAAACTGTATTCTGTATTTCTTACAGTATTCCTCAAGGAAAACTCCAAGCAGGAGGGGCCTGACTTGAAGCAGTATTGATGAGGCTGCCGTACTATTGCAGGGGTTCTGTTAAAAGAAAGACCTCCCAGCAATACTAATGCAGCGCTTGCTGTCCTTGCTTCCTTTCAGTGGTCCAAGCCCATGAAGATCAGCCCCTGTAGCTGCAAATACTGTAATGCCATTAGACCCTTGCTGGCCAAGGTGTGTATATTTTACTCCGAACTGGAAGTGAGAGAAATCTCCAACTCGGTGTGTGGAAGAGTAACCACAGCAGCAACCCAACAGCATCACAAATGGAATTGACTTCAGTCTGTAATGAGCTGTGCAGGCGTTCAGTAGAGGGACCTGGTAACTGCTAGGGCCATGTGTGGGTGCCAGCAGGTGTGTCCTGCTGGTGTTTCCTTAGCAGAGAAGAGCACGTGTTTCACAGTCTAAAACAATCAACTGGTATAGGACTCCATAGCTCCCTTTTAAATAGACGTGATCCATCTCTCCTAATTTAGATGAGATTGGTATGAGAGGGTAGAGGATGATAAATAAAATTAGATACGGGACTGGTGTTTGACCTTTTTTTTTTTTTAACTGCAACCCAATTACAGCGTCAGCATTTTGTTTTGAAAATGGTGTTTTCATAAAACTGGTTGTGGATGCTGTGTAAAAATCCCTTTAGATGAGTTAGTATTTGTCCAAACACTTCCTATGATATTTCTCTTGGTATGGGTGTCCGTGAGTATTTAACCTGAAGTGCCCATTTGTGTATTTAGTTAATATCTTGATGGCTGTTTCCAAGTTGCAGGCGTCATGGAGACACTAGGAATTAAAGTAACAGGAGATGATCCTTCCAAAATTAATCTTCTCAGAATAGAATTTTGATCTTGAAGTAATAATGTTCATTGCTATCTAACTTTGAATAAAGTTAAATATACACTGTGTTTGGGGAGGCTGTTCATGTTTGAGGGGAGCATTTCTCATAGGGTTATTCATGTAATGTTTGCTGTCTTTCACTGTTTATCTGGGCACCTTTCGACTTTAAGAAACCTACACTTGTCTCTGTAAGCATTTAGTTTTTTTGTGTTGCCTTGAAAAGTGCTACATTTTAGTGTCATTTTGCAGTTATGAGCACATTTAGGAGAACTGTCTCTTTCCCGCCTACTTCAGGAATTCTCTCCAGACAGCACGTGTTCTGATTTTTTTTCTAGCTTCCCATTCTTCCTGTTAAGGGGCACAAACAGTTTATCTAATGTAAGAGTTAATGCAGAGTTAATTGCTGAATGCTTTTTTCCCCCTCTGCCTATTACCAGTGCAAACCTGTAGTGCGTGAAGCTGCTGAGCCAAGTGAAAGCACCATCTTCCATTTCCACGAACATCTTCCTTTATGGCACGCAGTTGCATACAACAGCTATTGCTCTGAGCTTGTGGTACAGGTGTGAATGAATGATTTTTAGTCTGTAGTGTCCATGTTTGCTGTTTGGTAGTATGAGGAGATAGAAATAAAATCCTTTCAGACTGAGCAGTACATGTGAGTCTAAGCTCACAGCCCTTGCTCTATCCTCCAGTTCCTTTTTTGCTTCTCCCACTCAGTGGGTAGAGAAGCAGCAGGGAGGAGGAAGCTGGACGTGCCTCTGCTTAACCAGTTACAGAATGTCCTTGCTAACTATTTAAAGAGGCTGTGCTCTTGTTAAACTTGTGCAGGCGTTGGTGCTGATGGAAACTGCTTCATCACGCTTCCCGCCCCGCACTGCCTGCGGCGGCAGTCCAGGGCTTTTGCTGTGTAATGGCGGCTGCTGCTGCAGGACTTCCCCAGGACCGGGTTGCTGTAGAACTGGTGGTTGCTGGCTGGGAATGGAGCAACAAGGCAGTTTGAATACACCTGGATTATCTGAAATTCACACTGCTGCCAATATGTATTGAATCTCAAAAAGCCTCTTTATTTTTAGTTAAACGTGTTAACATTTGTAGCAGATCCCTCATCCTATGGAACAGGTGGGAAGGCTTCTATTGCACTTGTCTGGTATATAGAATTATTTAAAATGCATAAATTTGCAGAAAGTAAGCTATGTTCTAAAGTCACTGTTAATAGGAAAACAATTTTATATTGTGCTGCTGTGGCTTATAGTTGAAAATACCTGATAGTAATAAACAAGAATATTTGGCTGAAGTTTCGTACACTAAGTAAAGCGTCTCTATAATGCTATTGTCATACTGAGGTTAGAAAGCATGCAGAAATAAAGCTGTTCCAAGTCCAGAGCAGTGATGGCATTAATTCCTGTTACTCTACTCAGCAGAACAACAATAAACCCTGCCAATCCCTCTGCTTGGGAGGGACAGGAGGGTGGGGAGGAATGTCAGCCTGTGAGCATATCTTTCCAGTCCTGTTTGTGATATTTATTGAGCCTGCTAAGAAATGCAAAGTGAATCCTTAGAAAAGAGAAATAGGTTGCTTTTGTTGCTTTGTGCTGCTATGTAATAATGTTAAGTTACACAGAAGCAGGTCAGCAAGCTAACTTTTGTGTTTTATGGTTCTGAAGACTCTTAGTATTGAATATTGAACACTTAAACCAAACAGCTGCCTCTAAAGCCCTAATCCTACCTCAGCACTGGTTTCATGTCCTCTCCTTTTTGCCCAGATAGCAGCCTTAGTTGGTAACCTGACAACATTACAGAAAGATTAGAACCAATGTTGGTGCAGGTTAAAGCTCTTGGTGATTTGGCTAGGGAGAACAATCTGAAAAAGAAAAGAACAGGCTGGTTGTTATATGACCTCAACTTTCTTCTTTTGACTCCTTCTGTCTGCATCTTCCAACCACAGATGGATTTCTCTGCACTGGGGACAGCATGGCACCAGCAGCACACTGGTTAGTGAGGATGGACCTGCCTCATCTGCTGCTGCCATATGAATAGCAGGCAGTGCATCTCAGTGGGAGCAGTAAGTGCTCAGTGAACTCAGAGTGTGCAGCCAGGAGTGTTTGTTCCAGAAGCAAGTGAGGAGGAGCAGTGCCCTGCCTCCCCGCAGGTTCTGCTTTGCAGGGTGTGTAACTCAAGCATGACCAGCATGTCCTCATCTCCTGCTTCTCTACTGCAAGTCTGCCGTTTTGGATCACAGTGCAAAGGGTTATTCTTGCCTTCCTCACAAAGTGATTTGTGACCAAGGGCCTCATGCTTTTTCCAGTCACATAATTCACAAAATGTAAGCAGGTATACACATTCATTCATGCTCTCTTAAGAAGTGTACAGTATTTCAAAGAAACCTCTAAGTGAAGCTGTTGTGAACTGGGAGTCTAGAAGACTGTTTTCTGTCCTAGACAGCAAAAAGCCTAAGTAGGGAGTGCGTAGATAGAGCAGTGTTACTGAACATGAGATATTTTTAAAGCTCATACACAAATGTAATAAACAGCAATACCAGCAGGATTACATGTGCCACTAGAACTGAGCAGTGTGGGGAGGGTGTGTGCTCTTGTGTGCATCGTGTTGCTTTGCTGAGAAGGGCTCTGCTGGTTCCTGGATTGGCTTCTAAGAGGCCAATCACATGCTACCTGTCAGTCAGTGGAGGGCTTTCTGCTACAAACTGCCAGTGTAATTTTTCTTGTTTCTTCCATTTGTTTGCTTCATTTGTGATATTTCGTAAGGGAATATCAGTTTTCCCTGAAAAAGATTTCATAACACAGCTGTCCAAAAAGAAGCAGCAAAGCAGTTGCTTTCTGCCCTCTCTTTGTGGCTGAGGTCCCTGTGAATGAGGTTTGTGTGTACCCTGGGGGCCTTTCAGTGCACAGCTTCCTAGCCCCAGGTCTGTGCGCATCTCACTGGTGTGAGTTGAAAATGCTGTGCTGCTTGCAGGCCTTCCTGCAGCTGTTGGCAGCTCTGTGTTCTAAGAACCAGAGTACACCAGGACTTTCAGAAGTGGGAGCTAAAAGCAACAAAGTGCAGGTCTTGAATCTTTATGCTCAGTGGTGTTTTTGGTATTTTGAACTAAGAAAGCTTTAGACTGAGAAGTCTGCTAACAGTGCCAAAATTATCAGTTGGGCCATGTTTAGCTTCAGCATTAATGCTCTTACAACTGTCTAGACTTAGGCATCATAAATCAATAGGATCTCACCTGTTCCTTTCTGGAAGAAACATGCCAGGAGGCTTCCAGCTGTGCTGGGTAGCAGGTACAGGAGGAGTCACGCTTTTGAAAGTGCTCCCTGCCATCAGCTGCCTGTGGGGAGCAGGGCTGGCAGCAGGGTTCTGGTAGGGTGTGCTGGGAGGTACCAAAGCCCTGCTTTGCTACTTGTTCTGAGAGAGACACTGCATGGATTTTTAGTTGCTATTTTAATCTCTCCTGCATATACAAGTTTCATATAGAGTTCCTTCTGGCATTGTATGGAGAAAGCAATACGTAGTGTTTTCTGTTCTTTTTATGATAGGAAAAATACTGAGGGATAGGCTTATGTGAAGGAATAGCATTTTGGGGTGTAATTTAAAAGATGGTGTGGTGCTTTACTAGTCTTTTAACTTTATAATGAGCATCTTCACATTCCAAGTTGTGCTACCCTAGTTTCTACTGTAATCCCTAGATAAGTCTTTACAGCTTCATAATGAATTTTCTTACAGGTGTAAATTAATGGGAGCAAATTTAATAGAGGCAGTAATACCTGACACAGTGCTTGGGAAGAAGGAATGAAACTGGGATAGACACTAAGCAGTGCTGCTTGCAGTGTAAGAACAGCTGAAGCGTAACAGTGTTTCTTTGCTTGTTCCATTGTAAGGGAAGATGTTGTTCTCCCTCCTGCTGATCAGACCCTCTTGTGTGATGTGGGTGCGACATAAGGGCATCCAGGCAGAGTCATCTCTGCACGAATGGGAGCTTCAGCTGCAGAAGTGTGGCAGGAACTTCCTCTGCTGAATCACTGCTGACTCTTTGGGTATCTGCTTTCAGGTATCCCAGCAGGAGGTGTGGAAGTCCCATACAGCAAAGAGCTAGGCCACATTAAATTACTGTGAAATACTCAGTCTGTCCAGACAGCAGATTCCTACTTATTTTCTGCTCCTTCACAATATTGTTTTGAAGACTTTTCTAAAAGTACTGCTTTTCAAGACATGTAGTCTTCTCTGTAGTAAAATATTTTTTTGATGCATATTCTTGATTTTGATGCATGTTCTTGAATATGTTGATATGTGCTTTCTTGTACTTGCCAAGTTCAAAGCTATTTCTTAGCTATAGGGAGAACTTAGCAATGCGTTTGGAAGAGTTTTATACTCATATTCTTTGTGAGCTACTGTAAGCATGCTGAAGATTAAAACCAAAATGTCTTCCACATCAGCTCTTAAGTAGAGGGGATTTCTGTAAACAGTTTTTTGACCTTTAAACAGTATGGTCTTAGCTGTGCCAACAATTGATGTGGAGATGAATATGGGCCATGGGGAGAGAGTGTACCTCTGTGGGCAGGGTCAGGGCTGTGGCACTGTTAACATCCCGCTCACACGCAGAGGAAGGACTTGGGTCCTTGTTGTTAGTCAACAGCTTGTCTGGACGTTATTACTCTAAATGCTGTCTGGCATGTGCTCAGATTTTCTTTTAATTTGCTTTAGCACAAGTTATGTTTATTGTTCTAAGGTTCTTTAATAATAAAAAAAATCTGCTCTGATTCTAAAGGAAGTTCCAAGCTGTTTCCAGGAGTAACTGTACGGAACTGTTTTGTCTTGACCTACTTATGGGATTGTATGGAAATACATATGCAAGTGTTTCCTCAGCCTATGCAAACTTTGCCACTGTACGTGCTTGTATCTGTCCTAGAGCTGCTTTCTGTGAACGTCTCTCTGCGACTTCTGTTTCTCTTGTTGCTCCATCTCGTTGCATGCTGAGCAAACTCTTTTTGATGCTTGCGCTGCCCTGAAAGTAACACCTCCTATTTCCTTATGTTGCCACACGGTATCAGAGGTGTATGTCGGTGGTATGGCAATAGAGGTGGAACCTTCCCACCAACATTCCATTACATTTTGTTCCCCCTCCGCTGCTATCTGTCACACAGTGATCTGACAAAGTGGCGTCTGACATGAAAGTGTGTATGAAGCAAAGGCGTGTCAATGAATTCCTCCAGGTGAAAAAGCTGCAATCACTGATGTTCATCAGCACTTCCTGAGCATGGATGGAGACTAAGCAGTGGCAGTGAGCACAGTAAGGCAGTGGGTGGTGCATTTTAGCAGTGGCGACAGTGGGTCAACTCTGCTGGTGCAGATTTTGACAAGCACAGCATACAGACTCTTGTTCATTGCTGGTGAAATTGCTTATATTATGGTGGTGACTGTTTTAAAAAAAAAAAAAAAAAAAAGTTTTATAGCTGAGAATCTGCTCTATTAAATAATGTGATTGTGCTCTTTGAATCTGCTGTGTTTCTGTGGAAATAAATAAGCAGCATTATTTTTGGAGCTTATATATTATACATACTTACATATATACTTATATATTTCCCCCTCCCCCACCCCCCCCAAAAAAAAAAAAAACAACAAACCTTTTAAGTCTTTCAGCTTCTTGGGAGCATGCCTGCTATTGTTTGTATAATGCAGCTTTGGGAGCAAGGCCAAGCATCCAATACCTCAGAGTGACACACAGGGCTTCTACTGTCACAAGCAGTAAGTGCTGTGTTACAGGTATCACAGGTGATGTCTCTATGCTTTCTCTGAATTTCTATAAAACCTATGAAGAGTGCAGTGGAGGGTTCTGCACCTAAAACCCTGCAGACAGTTTGCTTTAAAATACTTTACATATTCTCTTTTTCCTATGAATTGTTGCTTGCTGTGTGTCATTGACACCAAACATAGAATCTTGTAGAAGAAAAAAATATTTTTGCATATGCGTTGTACTTGGCTTTTAATAGTCACATAACTACGTGGACTTAGAGTAGATTTTATTCTAATTAAATGTTGTCCTACATTTTTATTATTAAAGACAAGTAGAGTATTTGAGTACGTGTTACACTTTAGTCTGTTTCAGTGACCTACATCCTTCCTTCATGCACACTTCTGCAGAAACTGCAGGAACTTAAATAAGGCAGTTCAAAGAAAATTAGAAAGGTCAAACAGAAAAAGGAGTTATCAGACACTGTAGGTAAAAAATGCTGGCTCATTGAAAATCTCATTATGCATTTGTGAAGGTGCAGATACCACTGTAGCACATAAATGCTTTTTAGTCCTCTTAGCCAAAAGTATTTCTTCTTAAAGCATTACTTACTTTTCCTATTCTTTCCTCTTCTGGGCCCTTTCTAACACTGTTCCAAATGTCTGGGTGCAAAATAGTTTTCTATTATGAACTTATTAAGGTTTAAAAAAATAAGAAAACTTCATAAAAAAAAAAATCCAGTTACTTGTTGAAATTCTAGCAAAAGATCTTAATGTTCCTTACATGCCAGCTGCAGGGAAAAACCCCACAAAACAGAATCTACACAATCATTCTTTCTTCTTTTCTCCTCTTCCTTCCAATTCAGCCAAAACAAATCCTGAGAGCTATCAACTTCACTTTTAACTGCACTGTTTTTATTTCCTTCTTGCTTTCAGATTAAAGGTGAAAAGTAACTTTGCACTGCTATGGTATAGTAATGGCTTCCAAGCATTTAGATAGGAATCAACAGCATTCGGGAAACTGTTGTCTGAGGGTCTAGGTGTTCATGGCAGTGAGTGAAGTATTACTAGATACTGCCTATTTATGGATGTAAATAGGTATCGAAATGCATCATAGAAGTAAACCTATTGTAAGGCTGGGGCATATACTGCAAGCATGTTCTGATATGATAATGCAATTATATGGTTAGGAAGTGAAAATCAAGTGTACATGCAGAGGAAGAATAGGTAACAAATTTATGTTAAGAAATTTACCACATCAATAGTTCAAATTTTTGGATGCTGCATTTGAAGATTGCGCTGTAAACTTAAATGAAGATGAGTCTACCTGTAAAATGAAGAAAATAAACTAAAAGAAATAACTCTTTATAAAGGTGTAAAGAAAAAGCCATTAGTTGCCAGATCCTTAAAAGCAAACGTACACTTAAAACAAACTTGATAAACTTCAGGCAGCTTCAGAACATTTTTTTAAACTTCTCTAAAGCTACGCTCTGATTTCTGTGGCTGGAAAGCATCCATAGTTTCTGCTCAAGTTGATGTAGCTACGAGTGTTTATCATCAAGCACGACCAACTTCCTTATTAAATAACTTAGCTGCAAGTCTACAGGAGTCGTCTTTTAACCAGTATGAAATTTAGAGATGCCCTAATTGAAAACACACACTTCAGAAGGGGGGGGGGGGAGGAGGGAAGTAGTGTGATTTGGCAGAATTAAGGCCACTTGAAAGATCTAATCTAATAATGTTCTGCTACCCTTTTCACTAGATAATGAAGAAAACAATTTTCTTCACTTGGAAATCATATTACTGTTTTTGGTATGATAAACATTTCCGGCTCCTAATATGGGACTGCTGAATACTGGTAGTTCTGATGAGGTGTAAGGAGGTTAGTGAATACAGAAATTTCCTCCTTATTTACTTACGGCTCTTGAAAATTACTTCTCTTTCAGAGTTCAGCACAGTATTCAGGCCTTTGTGATCCACATCACATACTTAAAAAGGTGATATTCAGAGTTTCCTTGATTTAATGATATCTTTTTTAAATGAGCACAAAATACTTTATTATACTGCTTTAGCGTATAAGGCTCTGAAATTTAAATGTAAATAGCTTTAATTTTAGCTCTATTTGACTTAAAATTTCTTTGATTTGGGTGAATTGTTTCTTCTTGTTTTGGTATTTATTTTTTAATATAAATACTCCCTTCAAATTTTACCTTAGAACTTGAAGAAACCAAAGAAAATAAATGCTTGAGTAACAAAATCTGAAGACAGAGTTATTTTGGAAATTATGGTTATTTATTTCTTTATTAAAAATTGGCAGGCTTATTTCAG
This sequence comes from Phasianus colchicus, assembly GCF_987193195.1. Classification (NCBI taxonomy): domain Eukaryota; kingdom Metazoa; phylum Chordata; class Aves; order Galliformes; family Phasianidae; genus Phasianus; species Phasianus colchicus. The sequence continues at coordinate 39,158,027 of NC_143441.1, forward strand.
TTTTAATCTCTGTGAGTGCTGTTGAGACACCTACAAGTACTTCTTGTTTTATGACTGTGGCTGTCACAAAGACTTTTTGTTTAATCTAGCTGTCAGCTGTCTCTAAAGAATATCTTTTATGTGTACATGGAAGGCTCGTGTGTAACTTCTGAAACGAAGGCTAGCTATAGATGCTTATCTTGGTAGGAGACATGATTTTAAAGGAAATCAAATAATTCTATCAAAATATCGGAGTTGCTCCATTCTTACATTTTCAGTGCTTTTGTTAAGTAAGAGTAAATTCCTAAATGTAGCCCAAAACAATTTGGTTTTGGAAGGAATGTTTAATTTGACTGTAAACATCGTTGTGATCTCAAAGAGGAAAATCTTTCAGCAGTCTTATTCTAGCATAGTGTGGGGAGGAATTACTACTTATTTAATTAGGTACTTGCAGCAGAGAAAGCCTACTCGTAAGCTGTGGAAGTGTGTAAATAAAGCAGTGATTGCTGAAGGGGGTGATGGAGCTTTCTGTGCTGGCTGCTATCATGCTCTGACGTGCAATTGTAACTGTATGCACAATATCACTGGCACCAGTTGAACTTTGTGTCCCTTCAAGGTCACAATAAAATCATTTGCCAATAGAGATTTTATATCCATATTATGCATAAATACAATTTGAATGCTCTGAAGCTGCCTTATTTAAATTACAGTCTTTCTGGAATCTAACGATCTTGCAGACATCCAATCCTTTTTCTAGAGAAGGCAGTGGTAAGTTGGTACAAGAAGTTGTCGATATCCCGGTATCCGTTTGATGCTTTCAACATTAGGCTGCAGTAAGCACCATAGGCAGTCTGCTGGGGGGCCTGCAGGGAGAATAGGCTTGTCCCAAACAGTTGCTGAACTGGAGTTGGTATTTTAATGACACTATTGAAGATCTTCTCCAGCAGTGGTCACACTGTGCTCCAGTCCTGCAGAGGTGCTAAAACTGTAGAACAAGTCCTTTTTATTGTGTTGAAGTCTTCCCCAAATGAGAAATCTGCAAGGATATTCCTTAAATACCATACAGAATTAAGAGATGTAAGTGGGGTGCATTTTCTGAGCCTCGAAATCTTCATGTGACCTGTAGGTGGTTGAATTCTGTGAAAGACTAAAACACAAGTGTGATTGGGGGTGCAATAAATGGAAATATAGGAACAGGAACATTCCCTTCTTTGATAAAGTTGAAATGGTGCCCAGGGTAGGGAGTAGAAAGAAAGAATCTTAGGTTCTGGCAAGCATGCTTTAAAAGCTTCAGGAGATGAAGCAAAAAAAATATTGGGGAACAACTTGCAAGGTATGTGAAAATTAAGTAAAAAAATTGAAACAAACAATGCAATGGTTCCTAATACGTGGATCAAAAGAATGGGTACCTGTCTCATCTTTAAGGTACTAAAATCTAGCAAGAAGAAAAGCCACTTCTCCATGGCTCTGCTAAGAAATGAAGGAACTGAGAAGCAGGTGCTCTAGCAGCTGCGTCAAGAAAATAAATGTAGTAATTCTGTTAAAACTAGTTTTATCTTCTTACAAGTTAGGTACTGTTTTAAGCAAGATGTGTAGGAAAAGCAGAACTGTGGTTTAAAAAAGATGTACTGTGAATCTGAAAAGTCAAAATGCCTAACAGAGACAGAAAAGCAGAATGAAGAACGGGGAGTTAGACCCAAGTGAAATTGCACTTTTGGCAATTTTCTTCTTGCTTTAATTTTTGAAACTAGATATTAGTGCTTTCTACTAGTTGAATGTGAGATCAAGTATGTAAAATGCATTTTTCTAGAGTATGAAATTGGCTGATGTGAAATGTGTAACTGCTGCCAGCAGTAAGAAAAATTCCGTAAGTGCAGAAAGTGAGAACTGCAGAGAAATGTGGTAGAAATTCTATTAGGAAAACTTCTGGCATATTATAGAGTCTCAACTTATGTTTTAAGCATATATTTAGGCAAATGATTGTGATTAGTCTCCATCTCCACGAAATGGGTACAGTAATGCAATGTGAGAGTAAACCAAACTTGCAGTAAGGGCACCAGGAGGAGGTTTTTAATACTTCATTATGTTTTAAATGATCATTATTTTCCAAGTCACATGAAGAGAAGACACCAACAACTTTTTATTAAGTTGGTATTCAGCATAATCTACTTTTAGAAGAGCATGATATTTTAAAAAAAAAAAAAATGTGATATTAAAAAGAAAAAGCAGAATGGGAAAGAGCAATAAAAGGAAAAAATGAGCATCTAAGAAGAAAAAAAAAAAAGCCTGGGGTATAGTTGCTTTACACAGTTGCTGCTTCTCAGAATTACTTCTCTTATAAGAAGAGCCAAAAGAACAGATTAATTCACTGTCAAATCAAATTTTCCTCTGGAGACTGCACATACCATCTGAAATGGGAACAGTGGGTTTGTAGCAACTCTTCCTATGAACCAAAGAGTACTGCAGACTCCAGAGAGTCCATCTAGTTCCCATAAAATCTATTTTCTCCCAGTCTGTAAGAGGCTTACTTTTCCTCAGTGTTCACTTTTCTGATAACTTTATACGAGATGGCTATTATTAAATATATTCTGTGCTTGGCCTTCAAATGGGAAAGGAAATTCTTGTTTTAAGTGACACTCACCCTTTGAAACTTCTCTGGAAGCTGGATTCCAGTCTGTCTTTGGATTTCTTTCTTACGCTAGCTCAAGACCAGGCTTTGCCGGTACAGTTCAAAAGAATGTATGAACTTGTCAACAATTCTCTTAATTTGTATTTATTCTCCAGGAGTGATTGACAGTTATTAAAGCTTATTTTGGACAAAGGATTACTGTATTTTACAGGGAGGTTCACCCTTGGCCATGCCTTCAGTATGCGTATGAAGTGGGTCACTATTCCCTGTTATTTATTCGTAGCAGAGAGGTAGAGCAGATGACCTATTCCCCGCGTAGCATTAGTTCTCAGTCTTTGGCAGATCTATGGAGCTTCCTAAGCAAAGAACAGAAGTTTGTACCTGAGAAAAGTATTGCTTTCAAAATCTGTGGCTTTATCCTGTTAATTCTACTTACTAAACTTTAGCAGTCAGAGAAGCTTTTAATGTTTTAAGTGGGCTGTGACATAATTTGCCACTTCTGATTTAATTAATTGTTGATATCCAAATCTTGTCAAATGTAATTTCATTGAAAGAAACACTGCAGCAAATGGAATACATGCAAATTGCATTCTAGGGCTTAAAAGGCATACTCTATTACAAGGAGAAAAGAACACTTTAAGCAAGCCCTCTCTAAATTCCTGTCCTTCACGTGTGCTTTCTGGGTGATATGGAGAGAACATTCAGAGGTCCAGAACAGCAGGCTACGCATTACAGTTGCATCTCAACACTTGTATCCTCTGTTCTTTCTCCTCCATGCGCAGATGCTCATATCATTCTGTAAATGTGTATGTATAATTCGGATTAATTTCCTGATTGTGTTCACTTCTTCCATAGGGCTCCAGCCTGAATGCAAGATGTGTGATATTTTTAATAGGAAGCTTGTCGCAACTGTTTTCCACAGCATTGTTCAGTGGGTTGCCTTGTGTCTTCAAGTATAACATATAAAGTATAATATAGCTCAATGCTATTCCAAAATAAAAATTGTTTTGAAGTAGCTTTTCATAGGACATCAAAATTCTTGTCACTTTTCTCAGTGTTTCTTTGAGATGGAGTTTTAAAAGGAAGTTTTTTCTATCAATTTTGGGTGACCTAACGTTCTTAGATGCTTAACCTGTGACTTAAGCAGAGGAACAGTATGTAATGCCAAGATGAATTCCCACTGACTGTCGCTGTTTGCTTTAGAAACTCTGGGGGGGAAAAAAAAATGGGTATCTAAAAAATGGAAAAAGGATAAATAATATGGTTCAAGAATTGCAATCTGAGTGGTCAGCTTGGCATTATCAGACTCTGTGGCATACAGTTATATTAACTGAAAGACTTTCAGCACTTTGTGTCACTTGCAACTTTACTCTGCCTGGGGGTAGCGAGGCCCTACAGAGAGATCTGGACAGGCTGGAGAGCTGGGCTGAAGCCAATGGGATGAAGTTTAATAAGACCAAATGCCGGGTCCTACACTTTGGCCACAGCAACCCCAAGCAACGCTACAGGCTTGGGGTGGAATGGCTTGAAGACTGTGTAGAGGAAATGGACCTGGGGGTGTTGGTTGACGCTCGGCTAAACATGAGCCAGCAGTGTGCCCGGGTGGCCAAGAAGGCCAATGGCATTCTGGCTTGTATCAGAAGCAGTGTGACCAGCAGGAGTAGGGAAGTAATTGTTCCCCTGTACTCAGCTCTGGTGAGGCCGCACCTTGAGTATTGTGTCCAGTTCTGGGCCCCTCACTGCAAGAAAGACGTTGAGGCCCTGGAGCGTGTTCAAAGAAGGGCAACAAAGCTGGTGAGGGGTCTGGAGCACAGGCCTTATGAGGAGCGGCTGAGGGAGCTGGGATTGTTCAGTCTGGAGAAGAGGAGGCTCAGGGGAGACCTTATTGCTCTCTATAACTACCTGAAGGGAGGTTGTAGCGAGCTGGGGGTCGGCCTCTTCTCTCGTGTAACTGGTGATAGGACTAGAGGGAATGGTTTCAAGCTTCACCAGGGAAGATTCAGGCTGGATATTAGGAAATACTACTTCTCTGAAAGGGTGGTCAGGCACTGGAATGGGCTGCCCAGGGAGGTGGTGGAGTCACCGACCCTGGAGGTGTTCAAAGAACGTTTGGATGTTGTGTTGAGGGATATGGTTTAATGAGAACCATTGGTGACAGGTGGATGGTTGGACTGGATGATCTTATAGGTCGTTTCCAACCTTAGTGATTCTGTGATTCTGTGATTCTGTGATTCTGTGATTTACCTTTCAGCTTTTGCAGCAAACAAGCCAAAGATGCTGGGATTCTGGTGTCACATGCAGCTTCTTGCTCCTTTACATTGGAGGATGCATTCTCTACACTAAATAGCAATATAGGTTTTGTTATTACCTTTTTCCTTTTGGTGTATTCCTTCATGTTGTGCCCCCACCTCAACTGCATCTATCAGGAGGACTGGAAAAAAGTTAGTCTGTCTTCCAGCACCAGTGGTACAACCTCCTTGTTCCTTCCTCATGCTCCCAGAGTTTCCCGTCTCTGGCAGTAGTCCCTTTTTGTGCCTTTCCTTCTGCCACTAGATTCCCACCTTCCCGGTGCCCATTCTCACTCTCCATCCAACTGCTTGCTTCTTTTATCTGCTGCTTTTCTTGCTGACTTCTAGTCATTTGCCTCTTCTGTCTTCCATCCTCTTTGCCCAAATAATGTGGCTCTCCACTGACCTTCCCTCCAGTTCCCACTCTGCTTGCCAAGTAGGCTCAAATTCCTCCCTTGCCAACTTCCTGTAGCTTCCCACTCACTAGATCTGACACAATCTACTTTTTTTTTGTTTTCCTTGTTTCATTTATGCCCTTTACATTCCAGTCACATTTTCCTTTCTATGTTGCCTAGGTGTCAGCACAGAATAGTTGAAAGCATAAAAGAAACTTTCCGGCCCCTGGGTTGTATTTTTAGTGCTTACCTCACCAACAGGCTAAAACCATGAGGGAAATTCATTTTTTTAAAAGGCCAACTTTACCTTTAGAATTAACTTTATTAAACATAAGTTTGTAGAACTTGTTCTGAGTGAAGTTCTGAATCTTTCTGTGGTGCTGCCATGGCTGTACGCTTCGTGATAATGCCAGTGCACAAAGGTACTTGTTTGCTGGGACGGTGCCTGTGTACTATACCGAAACCATTCGGGTGCTGTAACTTCATGAACTTTTACTTTGGGAAGAATGTGAAGCATAACAATCCTTAACATTAGTGGGGGCTATTCCCAGTTTTTGGAAATCTTAGCTGTTGAAGTCTGAAAAACACTGAGCCTTGCTGTGGGATATCGTATTCACACGTTCCCTGAAGATGTATTTTGGGTAAGTTGTGAGGGACAAAGAAAGCAAAGGCAAATTCCTACCATATAAGTTGCACACTGTTAAATGTATCAGGTTTCCTCTGAAAGTGGAAGTGCTGTCATGCTCAAATACAGATTGCTCTGAAAGTAATGCTTCATATTTATTTCCTTGGAAACTACAGGAGATGCAGTGAGCACAGTAACTCTGCTTGATAGAGCAAATTCTCAGCTGCAAAACATTATTTTTCAACATTGTTACCACCACTAGCTATGCATTTTTACCAGCAATAAGTAAGAGCTTGCAGGCCATGCCTGTCAAAATTTGCGCTAGTAGTGGTGACCCACTGTCACCACAGATGAAATGCACCACCCACTGCCTCACTGTGCCCCATCTACTGGTTGATCTCCATCAAAATTCAGCAAGTGAATGTTAGTGGGTGCCATTTTTCCCTCGTGGAGGAATTCAGTGACACACCTTTGCTTCATACACGCTTCTGTTCCAGACGCCATTTTGTCAGACTGCCCCTCTGCTGCCATCTGTCACACAGCAGTGACATGGAATGCAGCTGGGAAGTTTCAGCCTCCACTGCCTTACCACCAATGTCTACTTATGATGTCGTGTGCCAACATAAGGAAATAGGAAGCGTTACTTTCAGAGCAGCCCTTGTATGAGGGTTTTGTGTATGTTCTGCTTAGATTTTAAATTTTTTCATCTACATTCTTGAACTGGCTGGAGCTGTTTTACAATGGATAACCTCCTTGTTAAGCGCTTGCCTCAGATTATGTACCAAAACAGCTGATGTTACTGTTATAAGCAACTGGAAATACAGCATTTCAGTAGCAACCTGCGTAATGAGCAATCCTTAAATTTCATTCTATCTTACATAATTATAAAGAGTTCTTTTGGAATGTCAACAAATGCCTTGGTTCCGTGCTGGTCAGTTAGAAGAGGGAGATATCCTTCAACTATGGTGACAGGATATCTCTTCTGCCTCTTGACTCAGCTGTTCCTTTGTTCTTGCACTCTTAGTGGTGAGAATGCAGTTCAACCTGAGCCAAAAGAGTAGTTCTATGCTCTACAACTCAGATTTTTAGTATCTCCTTAGATAAAAATTATTCATCAAAGTTATTCCCTCTGTTTATTCAACTTAATCATCAAATCTTCTCACTGGGGCTGTATTGAGTCAGAGTGAGGGTCTAAAGAGAGTCCTGCACTTTGCATGATTTTTGAACCTCTTACTGAAAGTGGGAACAGGGCCTGGTCTGTGCCTGCATTTGCCTTCTACTTTCAGGCTCACCAGGGATTCCTGTATGGCACAGGCTTTCCTGCTGGAGCATTCTACCATCGACTTTAGGCTGTCATCTTTGGGGACTCCGATGTGACCAGCAGCTCCAGATACTGTTGTATCGGAAGTTCTTTTCCAACAGCATTCTAAGCCGACAGCCTTCTACCAAAATGTATTCAGAACCTGAAAACTTTCTGAGATGGTTTCTGAGGCCAAGTGGATAAAAGTGTGCTCACAGTGTACCTCTTAGTGTCCTCTGACTCACGTTTCCTTTCTGATGAGAAGACCCAAAGGCATGTGTGTATTTCACATGTGTCAGGAGGTGGCTTGTCTTCTTCTGTTGTCTCTCACTGTGCTTGTAACTGCACTTTTTCACTTAGCTTGTTTGTATCCTTTCCACGTTAAGTCTCTTAAGCTCACAAGGTCTCCTCCTGGCCCTGGCCTAACAAGCCTCTCATTTCCTCTGGGAGAAGCAGCCTTACACAGGAATCTTGGCAACACGTGGGCCTCTTGCCATTTTCTTACATTTCTGGGCAGACCGCCACTGGGCATCATCCTCTGTTTCCCTGGACATCTTTAAGGACCAGTGAGTATTCTCAGGGCTGCTCTCTGCTGATGTCTCATCCAGTTCCCTTCTAGTTCGTCTTCCAGCATGCAAACCCTTGTTGACTGTTTCAATCACAGTTCCTCTGCATCATTTAGCTGTTGGATTTTGCTAGGGTAAGTAGAGAAGAACGTGAGAGATTGATAATAGTACAGACACTAAAGGAACTGCAGTTAAAAGGAGAACAGCAAACTGACCAAATTCAGCTGTGTGGCTCCACTAATTTCCTGAGTAAAATGTCTGTGTTCATTAGAAGTCAGAACAGAAAGATTTATATATGTCTGCTCTATGAAATGCCCTCTGTGTGATCTGGCATGCTGTGCTGTGTCACTCTACCAAGTTTTCTCATTGTCTCTGTATAAAATTGTTGGCTTTTTATTTTGGTGTTCTGATTTTCTCTCTACGTTTTACTCTGCTTTTTCTAAAGCGTTGGGATTTTGCTTGTAGAGAGAGACTTTGTAGTGGCAAAATGACAGTAATAGCAGCTATTTTGTATAGTAGTAAATTAACTGAAATGCCACTTACTTTGTTTTTAATGGATACCAGCAGTTATTTCTACCTGAAACTGTCACACACAAAACAAATTGTTTTTAGTGTGTAAAAATAAGCAGTGATTTTCCCATCTGTTTTCACTTAAAGCTCTGTTACATGTAACAGCTATTATGAAATCAACTTAAAAAAAATCTCAAAGCATTGAATGTGTGGAAGCTTGGAAAGATTTTTGTTTTCTGAATCAATGTGAGTGTATGAAAGTCGATTTCCACGTCTAACCTTTTGTTTTAGAAACTTGGTTAACACAGTTTTGCTTTTTACCAACAGAGCAAATCAATACTGAAAAGGCATTTGATGTGGTTGTTTCTATGTGCCTTTACTGGAATTACAGTTGCTTTTACCCCAGTTTCACTATGTGTAAAACTAATTTAGCATTTCAGTGTGCTGATTTTCAATTTTATCTTCTAAAACGCACAAATACGTGTATGTTTGCATTTGTGTGTGTGTATATATTGTAATTACGGCTCTTTAAATATTTAATTTCAACAAGTAAAACAGATACCTTGTGACAGAGAGGTAAATCATACCATAACCTAGAAAATACTTTATGAAAACTTTGTATCTTCCGCCTTTGGTTTGTAAAAATAGTTTGTTTTCTGGATTTCTCTGCCTCCTTCTCATAACTCTAGGGTGAAAAATATAACTGTTAGCTCTGTGATTTCAGCAAGTCTGGAAAACAATTAAATTTGCCTTGATGGCAGTAATTTAGGATTTCCTAACATGACGCACCAGCTGTAATTGGAAATGACTATCGCTATAGCAAACAGTCTTGATGAAATTGACTGTTTGAATTTGCCTATTTATTAGTTTCATGCTGTTTTAAATTAACTACACCTGTACACCTGCACTTCAGTGCACTTCTAGCTGTTGACTAGTCAGCTTAATCTGTTCTACATGGAAATTTTACTAGGTTATATTTTTCTTAACTCTGCATATTTATTCCTTTTTGACTGCTCCTCATTTATCTGCACAAAGTGATATTCCCTCCCCTGTTTTTCGGTGTTTGGTTTTATGATACAGCACCCGTGACCCTTTAATGACCCTTTGAGATCCATCCTGACTAACATAAGCTGACATGACATAGATCACTTAGGCAAAAGGAGCCAGAAGGATGCTGAGTGATTTGGTTTGGTTTTGTTTATGTTTCTTTTTCTTGGAAAAACTTCGGCTTGGGAAAGTTGTCATAGCTGCAGCGTCACCCTGCAAGTGGCACTTGGATTTAAACACTCTAAGTCTGGAAAACAGCAGGAAGCAGCAGCTAAAAATAGCTGCAAATGTTTCCTTATCTTCTCATGCATTAATTGACAAAAATCTATACTGCCCTCATCTGTTCTTTCCTTTCAGTTCTTAAACATCTGCTTTACTGGCTTTTCTTCCCAACAGCATGGTTCAGGCTCTCACATTTTGAGCCACGCTCTAGAACCAACACCTGACTAATAGTTTAAAATACGTGTTAAATTGACGCAGCACCTGGGTAACACTTGACCTTGTGAAAACAAGCTATATATTTCTTTCTTTTTTGGTTGCTTATTACTTTTTTGCAAAAAGTTCACTATTCTGGCTGGAGTTTGTGCCACATTTCTACCCCAGTGTGAATGTCTCAGTATTATAAGTTCCTCCTTCCTGCAGAACAATTTTGCAAAGTTCGTTGAAGTGAAATTTGAGCAAATCTTTTTCCTTAAGCTCTGAACACAATGTTCTGTGCCATTTGATTGAGGATATTCATTTGCTTTTAGCTAAGAAAAGATGTAAATACGTTTTTAAAAGAGAGCAAATGCAAGATCAGGAAAGATGGTACTAATATGGCTGGGAAAATGTACCCTTGATGCATTGTTCTTTGAAACACAGTGTTCTCAACTGCAATTTATACATACTGTTAGATTTAGGTATCATCAGAGAGCTGCTGACTGCAGGATGGTTCACATTAAATAGTTAAATGATAGAAATTTTTGCCACAGCTCAGAGTAGTTCTCATAGTTACGAGTGCCCCTAAAGTTATCCTTTTTAGGTGGCCTTCGTATCTCTGAAGTCCCATCAACAACTGACAAGACAGTCCTCTCAGCAAGGTCTTGCTGATGACCCTTAGAGATGAGTGTGGTTCCACTGAACATGATTTCCTTAACTGCTTATAATATTGGGATAGCATCTAAAAAGAAAAATGATGAAACATTGGCAGTTTCAAAAATTGTGAAAAGCTGCCTGCAAAACCTTCATTCAGCCGGTGATGCATGTACTTGAGAAAAGGCTTTGCAGAGTATTCTTTAATACTACATTTTGTATGCCACTCATTTTACTTCTGTAATTTTGGTATTACGCTAACTGGAGTGAATTCCATGGTTTAACTGAAAAGCAGTCATGAAGAGAAGCCTGCAGACTAATGGCTGGCAAAGTGCAGGCTCTAAGGAAGCGATCAAGGAGTGGGATGCTGCTGCTGTGCCAGTTTGGGTGGGCAGGAGGAGCATAAATGTTTGTAAAGTGTTTTTGAGGTGCCAGGAAATCCAGTGCGAGTAAAGCTTAGTCTTTGTTCACATGTCTCTTGAAGTTCGCTAGTAGTGTCTTTTGAAAACGTCAGCTCAAAATTATTTGAGGTGTCTGACTGGAAATGTTTGAGAGCCAAAATAAGATTGCTAGCACTACCAGCAGGATTGAGAGGAAAGAAGAGTCACATTACTCCACTCATTTCTCAGAGCAGTCAAGATCCAGTGAACCCACGTGGTCACAGCTGAAGGAGAAGAGCATGCATAAAACATGAAGTGTGGCCTTTCCATACTTGGGACAGTGGTGGTTGTGGTGGTCTTTAATTACAGCTGTGTACTTTCCAGCACATCTGTTCTCCATTCAGTGGTCAGCAGGCAGGCATCACTCTGGCCATGTAGCTGTAGGCCACTTGAGTAGGAGCACTGTTCACAGGAGTAACCATCCTCTATTGAATTGCCAAACATTTACATGGCTGTCAGATTGACAAATTGTTTTAAAAGCTTTGACCTAAGTACTTCAGATTTAACTTTTCAGTTAGTGAGCTCTTGGTTTGGTTTGTTTTTTAAATTTAGTCTTAATTTCTCTGAAATATGGAGCTAGTTCTTCCTACTGCCAGGGAGATGTTGTAAAGAATATTGTGTAAGTACTTGGATGCAAAGAAGGAATACAGAAGTCCTGTAGTAGCTGAAGTAAATGATCAGTCCCTCTCTGATACCTGTGAAAATGAAAAGTGACCAACTGCCTAATGAGAGCACAGCCTGGCCTGTGCTCTGTGTGAGACTGGAGTTGTGCAGTACAGGCAGGTGGTCGTGGAAGTGAAACCTCTGTCGTGATGCCCGTTGGGGACTCCAGCTGGCATTGCAGAAGCAGCTGTGATTTCCTCATTGGCTAACCCACTTGTGCAGTCATCTTTCTTTAATTTCCAATTACATTTCGGTATATAATCTATGCTAAGGTATCTTCATACACTGAGTCCACTCTTCTCTCTTCCACGAGTCTCAGTGCCTTTGGTATTACTGTGTACAACCGTGTTTCAGTCAGAACGTTAATGTTCCCTATGCCATTCAGCATGTGGCTACCAGTGGCTTTCAGTGTTCATTTTGTAGATCCTAAAACTTTTCTGGGGATGATGCAGATGGCAGTATTATCAATTCAAGTTCATTAATATATTTTCTTCAATACTGTTAGCAGAATTAAAAGTGCTACCTTTCCTAAATAAAAACTAATGATTTTTGTTCCTTGTAGTTGTCTTGTTTCCATCCTATACACCCAGAAAATTCTGAACTTTTAGCAACAGGTTTTTTTTTAATTGAAAATTCTAGTTTAATCTGTCCTGCAGAAAACCTCAGAAAATCAGCATCTAGAAAGATCTTAAATCAAACAAATGATATGCTGACCTATAGCAAAATGACTTTAACTCTTTTTTTTTAAAGAAGCAAAACCTGAGGCCTACTTGAACTTTTTGTTCACATGCATGATTTTCATCTCCATAATTAGCAGTTACATTAAGCTGCGTAAACTTTGGAATGTAGTACAGTATCAATATTAAAATGAAGTGTTTCCAGATATGACACTTTTCTTTGCACACTTAAAATTGCTTAACACTATTAATATTCAGGTTTTGTTGTAAGTTGCCAACTGTCTTTAGTTTATGAAATTTCACATCCCTTCATGTGATTCTGTGGTACAGCTTGCTTAGCTAACATATACAGAATAGCAAAGTGGTTTCATGGTTTTGCTTTCAGTACACATCTAGAACTTCAATGCATTGCTATAATAAGCTAGAATGTATTAAAATAGCTTTGTATGTGAAAAGGAACAAAATAAGAATTATGTATTGCTGTTTTGAAATACTAATGTTTAAAACTCCAGGAACATTTTTGTCAAGTACTCTTTGGAGCAGAACTGTGTTTTTTCTTTGTTCTGACATAGATTTATTCCAAAGACGAAGAGTGGTATTTATAGAAATGTTGTTGGCTAAGCAAAGCAAAGTCTGTTACACACTTTTTTTTTTTTTTTTTTTTTTTAATGTAATAGATTCTGAAAATAGTCTTTACTAAAGAAAAGAAAAATAGAAAATATCTAAAATATTAATGGGCAGGATAACACGAACTTTATTGAATTAATACAGAAATACTGGAAAAACTGTTTGCATTTAAAGTTGTTATCCATTTTAAGTGCAGTTTAACGTCTTGGAGAAGACATTCAATCACAGGTCCAGAAGCTGAAGACAGCCAAAGTAAAGAGTGTTGTACTTTCTTCATCCTTTCATAGTGCCTACTCTGTAATTGTCAATTTGTCCAGCCACGTCTTCACCCATAATTTCTGTTTCCTTCTGCTTTGAAGGAGGATAATATGTCTCAGACTTCATTCAAGTGGCAACAAATTCCCTTTCTCATAGTAAAATCTAAGAACTAACAAGACTGTAAACCTTTAATGATAACAGAAAGAAGTTTGAGACAAAATGCAGTCATGGAGGAAAAGGGTTGAAAGTGGAGGAAGTGTGTAGACACCATTACTGTTTTTCAAGAGAGGAAAATGAAATTGGCTGATGGCATGGAGAGGAGTAAAGTCCTTTGCTGTCGGCAGTGGGAAGCTGACACGTCGGTGGAAGCTGTGCTACAAGAAACCCCTTGGCCTTGTCACCAGTTCAGTACTGTCACTTCTCTGAACTTTAGCATCTGGTTCTTGGGGGATCAGTTTCTTACTTGAATAAGATTCAGGTATCTAATGCAACATTATTTTCAGATTATGTTTTGTGATGCTTTATAATTTGGCTGTAAGATATTAAGCAAACAGGAGAAGCTATTGCTTAAAGAGGGTTTCTCAAGAGTAGAATCGTAAGAGTAGAATAGCCTGAGACAGAAGGGACCTGTGGCATTTCAAGTGTGTTTCATTGTGCTCACACTGTGGTGGAGCAAATTGAAAGCCCTCACGAACAAACACACTGTCTCTCAGACATTGTTATGCCATTCTATAGCTTATCATTAATGAACCTGATTGTTAAGCCTGATCTTATCGCTTTTCCCTTTCAAACCTAACTTTAAGCTCTTGCAGTCAGCCCCACTAATGTGTGTCTTTTCCCCCTTTGAAAAAGGTGAATCCAGCCAGGCCATGTGGGCCTGGCATCACATAGGTAATCCCATGGTCAAAAAATATCCCAAGTTCTGCTGATGCCATCAGCCTCAGAGCCAGGTATCAATAAGCTGGGTCCATTTGTTTCTTTAAATGTCACTCCGTACAAAAGGAGAGATAGAAGAGTACTCCTCATCCCTTTCCTGATCTATCCAAAGCCCTGAAATCTCTTGGTTACTTTTGGGCTTTGTTACTACCCACATGAAAAAAGCAAGAGCAGATAATGTCCTGAAGGCTGTACCAGCCTAGGACCTTTCCTGTTAATACTTTCAACCGAGCCTTAAAAATGCACCAACCTTGTGGGTCTGGTTGTCAGATCCAGCCCTCTGGGGGTCACCTATGACCATAAGTAACACACACCATTCTTGTTTTATGGAAGTGACCATCATGTAGGTTAAAGTCTGACCTGACTACTCTAGCATAGATAGATTGTCATCTGCCTTATTGTGTTCTTCCAATTCCAAAGCCTCCTCCCTGTTGTGTAAAGGCACCTGTGGTAACCTAATCCCCCCCCACTGCGATGTCAGATGATGTTACACAGTTGTCTCAAGGGTATTACATTGAAACATATTGGACCACTGAGATTAGCATATACATTAACAAAATGTCTCTCACAATTTAACATTGTGACAAAAAAGTGCAAGATTTCTGTAATGTTAATTTCTTTCAAGCCCAGGAATTTGTTTTCCAACACAATTTAAAGTGGTGAGCAGGGATGCTCCCGATCCTGGCATTAATGCTGTTTTGTGACTGCAATGTGTTACTGAGTTGCTACCTACTGAGATACTGTTCAAAGTTAGATGAAATTAGAAAGAGCAAGTGATTGGGGTGTAGAGACTATTACTTCCCTGGAAATAATCTAATTAGCACAGCTCACAGATGGCACATGTCTGGCTGCTGATCTGTTAGCTGCTCGTTACTTGATTCTAGAGGAGGAGTTCATTTGTTGGCATTTGCTACCATTAATCTGTCTTTAGAGATTTTCGGTAGTTAGCAAATACTTGTTAAGAGCTAAAGTTAATTTATAAGCATTTCTTAAACCTTTAATTTCACATGGTGTAATGCAAAAACAACTTTCCCTTTTCACTTTTTCTTTGCTAATCTCTAAGATCACTTTTTAGTTCTAAGTTTAAAGTTGACTTTGTGCTATGAGGATTTTTTCTCACCTTCACACATAGTTGTCATTTGTTTAAGTGGCACTGTTCCAAAGGTGCTTTCACAGAACATTTTAAAGGAAATTTTTCTCTGCACAGATTTGAATTAACTAACTCGGGGGGAAAGGGGAGGGAGGAGCTGCTGCACAACTTCCTGAAAAATTCCTCCAGAGGAAGTAGAAGTCTTGAGAACAATTTTTAGTCTCAAATACAGAAGGCTATTAAATGCATACAAAACAAACTCTGAGCTGATAATTAGTAGAGTAAATATAAGCACACATTCACGGAGTTGAACATCTTGTACAAGTATAAACGTGATCCATTAACCACAGGAACTACCTCCCATATTTAATATACAATAAAGTGCTTTCATATTTTTAACAGTAGAATGGTTTTTACTGCTCATGTCATCACACTGTATGTATCTTAAAACATTGGCTAACATTGTTCATTTTTTCTCCAGGAGGCTTTATGCTAAATTTGAGTATTGCATTAGTTTGCTAACATTTTCCTGCAAATAATAAGTTTTTCGTAGTCTATCTTCAGCGTTTGAGCTAATCATGAGTTTAAAAAATTAAGATGAGTACAGGAATCACCCTTTGATGTATTGTTGTCTTGTGAATAGAGGATGATTGAAATATGGATCTGGGCATACATAAATTCTAAGAGGGAGAGTAGGAAAAAATTGTCTTGTCATGTTCCTTCTCTGCAGACGTACCAGCTGCACCAGTGTGTGGCTAATTCAGAACGACTTCAGGAAGCAAAATGGACCTTTCCATAGATACTTTCTGACAAGTGGCTCATCTTTTCAGATTATTGGCAAGAACCACATTAAGCTGTGCTGTCACTGATCCTTTCTTCATTGTCCTAATTCCTTTGCTCAGCAGGAAAACCTCCAAATTCTCCTGGAAATACCCTGCTGGTAAGCTGAGTGAGCTCTGCTGGGTTGCTGAGCACAGTCTCACGTGCACAGCACAGCCTGATTTATGGGATAGCTTCTGACCTTCCCATCAGCCTGTCTGTCCTGCGTAAGAGCAAAGCTCCAAATCAAAGAGTAGGTGTCACCTGTTTGTTTTGTTTTATCTAGTGGCAAGTTCTCATAAAATAAGAATAAGCCTTGAAACTGTCATTATCCTGATTTGTTTCTCCAAGGATTTGATAAAGCATCCCTTGTACCTACCTGGCTTGGTGGCGGCACAGCTGCCCACTAAGCGGGCTAGGCAGCAGGGTTAGGCTGCAGGTTTAGGTCTCTTCACACTGGGCACAAGGCTGCATCACCAGTGAAGCTTATGGCTTGCCATCGGCTGGGATGCAGGCGTGTGGAGCTTGCATCCACTTGCAGAGCAGTCTGTGCACTAACGCAGGTCTTTCTTTGCAGTATGCCTAGCTTGAAAACTTAGGTGAGGCCAGCTCATTGCACTCCAGTGATACTGTCCTCCTTTGTGCTTTCTGCAGACGTGTTCTCTGCAGAAATAAGGGAGTTCAGGCATCTCTTCCCAAATCTATTTAAAGTAAAATGTTAAGATTCACCTGGAAATTACATACATGTTGAAGTGTATACATGCTACCTTTTAGCAAGGTAGGTGTCTGTGTTTAGTATGTAGCCAGTGGAAGTGCCATAATTGTGGTAACCTCCGGCAAGTCAGAAAGGCAAAAAAGCTGAGAACCGTATGGATGTTGTGCAAGACAAGTTACCACCCTTTCCTAATACATATTTACCTGTGAGTGTCTGGGCAGAGGCTCAGGTAAACTTAACTATTAAAGTCTCTGATTCCCTTCAAGTGATGCCCAGGTATCCTGTCCTGGGTGTGTTCTTCATAGGGTACCACTGCACTGGTCTTTCATTCTCAGTTACCATTCACATATAAATAACCAACGTGCTATGCACGTCTTTGCACGTGCATTGCCTTCTTTGCCACACTTTGTGTTGTGTTCCCTACCTACTGAGTAATACTCTGTCATGTGAGGGCTGTGCCCTCAGGGTCAGTTTATTTTAAGTCTTGGTTCTTTGCTGAACTGAATGAGCTGAGCTTCCACTCCTGCTTCTGCCCTCTGCTCAGCTAGTTGGAATAGAAGCATCACAAGAAGGGTGCTCTTCCTTGCAGGATTTACTGTAAGGTGCCCTCTGTTGGTTACCTGAATATCAGATGGGTTGTAGCAGTTTTCAAGGTTGTTGAATTTTGCAAACAATTTATTTGTACATATGTGTATGTCTGTTCTTTATATATAGCTTTTAAAACTCGAACTTTATATTTCTTTTTTATTTTTTGTAGAGGTCACTTCTGATTCTAACGAATACAAACAACAGGTATAGTTTTATTGTGTTTTATGTCTTATCTTTTACTTGTTTCATTGGTTTGGGGGCTCATTCTGCTCTAGGCCTCTTTGTAGTTTGCGGTGCGCTCACTTTGGGTCCTGTTGGGAACATGGAGCACCACTCCTGGTACCTGGAGGTCATATGGTTTGATCCATTTTCTTTGCATGATCCTTTCTCTCTGGTGGAGTGCCACGCAGGGCTGCAGCTTTCTTGGTCTCTGGTGGCAGTGCTCAGTAGCTGTGTGCTGGAAGATCTTCAGTTCAAACCTGTCAGCTCTCTGGCTCACTGAGCTTTGTGGATCTCAACTGTATTCTTATCACAGCGTCAGGAAATGAGTCACATTTTTTTCTTTTATCTATTGGAACTTACTATTCTTCCATGGCTTCTCCAAGGTTCTGAAAGCAGACTACTGTGAGACTCACAGTAACCACTGAAACCGCTATGTGCCAGACTTCTCTCAATTGCCAGGTTACAAATCTAGTTCTGTGTTCAACAAGAAGGAAGATTTCTGTTTCATTGCACATAGTTCAAAGAAGATGCATTCTCAGTATTACAGTGTGTCTGAACCCCTCCTCCCAAAATGCTCCTACAGGTAAGAAATGCTGTATAGGCTCTGTGTTTCTTCCAGAAACATCTTGTAAACAGCACTTGAGAGGCTTTGTGATTGTGAAAAGCTTTTGGGATGGCAGCACAAAAAATCTCTTCTACAAAACAAATGGAGAACCAGGGAAGGAGGCCAACAGAAGATGATATTCTCAGAGTATGAGCTACAGCACAATTTTTTGGAGAAAAGAAGTTTCAGATAGTCATCAATTTTCATAGTACAGGCTAAAAAAAATCCATGAATGAAGCTGAAATGTATCAGAAGTATTGTTCTATTAGGAAAAAAATTAGGGAACTCAAGGTAGACAGAGGGCATACACCTAAGAAAATGATGTTTTCAAGCCATAGGGCAGGAACCAAGTTGCCGTATTTTTAGGGATACTGTTTTATTGTGGGAATAACTGAAAACATATGTTGGTGGATCCTCTATGCTGATTTCTAGGGTGTTTTGGGATGTTGGTAAATGCTTTGATAGCTATGTAGTTCGCAAGAAGAGACAGCACATTTGCCCACATCCACCCTAATACATACAGACTTCAACGTGGCTTTGTCACAAGTATTGAGATCTGTTCTCGGACAGGAAGATGTGGGACCACTGCCTGCTCATGTAAAATACTATTTTTTTTAAGAATCAAGGCCATGAAGAATCAAAGGTTCTCCTTCCCCTTCGAGGGAACGCGTGTTCCGAAACGAACTGCCCATAGTAGAGCACTGAGGAGTGATGAGTTTGTGCAGAAGTAGGAATTTGTTTAGAGACTTTGAAAAACTGTGTCTTTCTACAAAAGTGGATATCAAATCAGAAAAGCAAAAACTGTAATGGGAAGGTGATTTCTGGTCCCTATCCCTGTAACAAGCCTGTACGGTGTCAGTAAAATGGAAACTACTTCTTTGCTTTTTACTTCTAATTCTTTCTCTCTCTCATATCGCTAAATTAATTTTCAGTTGCTGTCAATTTCATGTCTGCATTTATGACAACGTTTCTGACAAAGTGCCACATAGTTTTAAGTGCTTCTAATTTTTGTCCTTTTTTCCTAAACTAATTTGTAAAGATTGGAAATTACCAGTATTTTGTCATATTCTTTTCAAGTGTTCTTCAACTTGAGAGAGGAGAGGAAAAGTAAGAACTCACTGCTGTTTATTTAATTCCGTTCTGTTTTTTCTTTATGTGTTCATTTTGAATGCTTTAAAATCTCAAGAAAGTAGAAAACAGGGTTTGCCATGAGTCAGAGTTCTACTTAAGTCTTTTATTTGTGTTCTGCTTCTGGGAAAGCACAGAGGAGCTGTTTCATATTCATATAAAATCTTTGTATAGCAGGTTGACTCTTGTAATGCATGTGTTGTATTAACTTCATTTGTATTACTGTACGTTTTTAAATAATGCTGTTGGAGCTGGATTTTATGAGCAAGTTTTAATAGTTTCATTTCTTTCAAATCTGTTTACAAACTATCACATAATTGAGCTGGTTTATTGATCTCGCAGAGATTACGCACCTGACACTATTTGCACCAGTTAATAAAAGGTTTTGTTGGCTTTCTTTAAACGGAGTATTTGAGAATGCACAGTTCTGTTATGCTGTAGAATTTAAATTGCTTATGTACTGGAATATTTACTACCTTCTTTGTTGTTTCATTTCAGAATGACCTTATTTAAAAATGTATGAGGCTATTTATAATCGACTCTGTGGCAGTGATTAAAGAGGTGTGAATAATAGCTTATTGGAAGTTGACAGCTTCTTGTTTGCTAAACCACTGCTAGAACGTTTCTGCTGCTCAGTTGTACCTCATTTTTCTAAGGGGAGGCTGCATTTTGACAAGTGCTTAGAACGGGTATATGTGGCTGACATTTTTATTATTAAAAAAAAATCTGACTTCATTTCTTTAACTGCATATGGTTAATTAATTGCTTACCTGTTTCTAATGATCTCTCTGTGGTATATCGTTAAAATAAGACTGAAAAAAAAATCCAACATTTTTACTTGGAAAAATTAGATGTTCTTCCCAAATAAAAGTAGATGCTCCAAAGGAATTTGACCAAGCAGTCAGACATCTGTCTTTCTGATGAGTGCAGTGATTCTTAGTCTGGTCTCTGATGCTTTTGATCTTACATCAGCATCCTAAGCACCTCCAGAAAGGACATCAGGTGCTTTCTCACTGCTATTCAAAAATAAGATTCAAGAAAAATAGGGCTGTGATTTATTTGGTTGCAAATCATGCTTAAGTAATGTGGGCTTTTGTTCACAACATGAATAGAAATCAATAAGCTTGTAGGCAAGGCTGATCATCAGATAATACTGAGTGTTTATCCATTCTGCTGATAAGCACAAATAACTGTATGGCTTATACTGCTATTGCTGGTGTCTTGTTTGACCTAGTGAACTCATTCTGAAGGTAAACGGTAATTAAAGCCCCTGTTCACTCTTGTGTCTTGACTTAGAAGAATACGTTATTCCTTGTAGGTCTGTAGACACTCTAGAGACAGCATAAACGTAAGAAATTGAAAATGATTATTGAGAGCTTATGTCACAACTTTGTGAGGGCTTTCATACACACTTTGAGTTTCTCCAACCAAAAAATTGCTTCTCATTTTTCTTCATTGCAGTATTTTCTTTATCAGTGACCTGACCATACTCACACCTTACCAGACACATCAGAACTGTTTGTTCAAAGTGGTGCAGAAATTCATTTTGTTCTGTATTTTCATATTTGCTTATTAATAAGGAAGTTATTTCTGAGCTGTCATTCTTAGTGGTCAAATCCCAGTAGAATTATAGAAGGAATTTGTAACTTCTGCTAAACCTTTAAAAATCCTTAATAGAGCAAGTGGCTACGAATAAAATGCTGATGTACAGGTATCTCCCTGTAAGAGCCAGCACATCACTTCAGAAGTTTTACTCCATGAGTCTCTAAAATGAGAGTGCTGAACTTGTGCACAGAGTTAATGGACTGCTATAGGAGGCAGGTACTGTTTAACTAAATATATTCTAGAAATAATCTTCATTATCTCTCTTAAGAACTAGTTTGTGCTGTTTATAGAGTAGGGAAGCAGTTCTCTGGCTGTGCTGGGATTATGATGGTCATCCTTTCTCTGGTCTGGTTGGTGATAGCACTGCACTCAGTTTCCTTGAAACATTGCACCTGCAAGGATCGTTGCATTCCAGCGCCGATCTCCTTGTCCACTGCAGGCAGCCCAACAGCTGGGAGTTAATTCTCTGGGAAAAAGGAATCTGTCTGCAATGTGGCATGAAGAAGTGAGTGTGTGACTTTGCAAAATGTAAAGGATTTGATTTAAAAACATATACTTGTAATAACAAAATTCTGGAGCTTTGGAATTTATTCCTAAGCACAAATATGCTTTATATTTCATTTGTATTACTTCTATATGGTTTATTGCAAAAAAAATGCCTTAAGATCTGAGTCATCACCTGTCGTTCAAACTCCCAATCACAGATAGTATAAAATGACATTTGTGTTGAGAAAGTTTGGTTCCTTTTGCAGCTGCTAATGGGTTTAAGCTGATGGGAGTGGTGGCACGAGGCAGCAATAAGGCAGAGGAGAAGCCTGGAGTGGAGCCAGCACGGGGAACGCTCACATGTGTTTTTTGCATGGCGCAGTAACGCTGAGGTTGGAAAAGTTTAATTACCCACCCCACTCCCTCTTACATTTTTTTTTCTTTCCTTGCTGAATGCTTGTGTGGCCTTGAGTTTGTTAATCAGCAGAGCTCATAAGCAAGCCAGATGATGTATTGTTACAGTACCTTTTACAGCTGCTGCTTTCCGGAGTACAGTGATTACCTGCCGTGCTCAAACCAGTTGCTTCCTATTAGAGTGCAGTGGTTACTAATTGGTCTGAATTTGGCTGCTAAAACAAAGTTAATTTTCGCTTTTACACTGAAGAGTATTTTAGGTCACGTTGTGCTTACACTGTAATATGAAGCCTTGTGGGTCTGTTCTTAATTTTTTGCCCTTTATCTCATGGCGTTCCTCATCCTCCAAAAAGAACTAATATGTCATTGAGTAAAAAGATCGATGTTCTGAGTACAGGGGTGAGTGTACTAACTCATATTTCTATGAGGGAGTATTTATTTCACCTCACATGTCTCACGTTAGGCTTTAAAAACCCAAGAGTTTTCCCAGCCCACAGCAGATGTTTCAGACTTCTACACAGTGTCTTTCACCACCAGTGTTGATCCTGGAATTTCTCCTAGTTATGGATTTTCCCATCCTTCCATCTTTATTTTGCCTGTTTGTCTTTCATGAGTATATTGATTTTCTATTCTATTCTATGACTTCTCGAAAGCCTTTTGTTGAGTGTGCCCTTAGTACAATTCCCAGCACCTCCTTTCCAGTAGTAGCATTATAAGTTTCAAGAATCAGGATTCCCCTTGAGAGGAGGTCAGAGGATGACTTCATTCCTTCCCAGTCCTGATCATCTTAGCTCGTGCTCATCCACACTTGTAACCATGAAGGTCTCTCAAGTATTTTTAGGAAAAACAGAATAATATTTAAGTCTTCGGAATAGGTTTGTGTATCTTCTTGGAAAAAATAAAAAAATAAAAAATTGGAGATTGGAAAAAGTATTTCTCCTGTTTCAGAAGTTCCGAGAGTCAGATCTGATCACGCTGTAATGCTTCATACTTTTTTAAATGCCATGTTTCCTTCCACTTTTTCCTTAGAAAATGAAGAATCTAGTGGCATAGAGATGTTTAATATCTCAAATATCAACCAACAGCTGTCCATTATTAACGTTCATGAATTGAATAATTAGGTTACAGTGCTTTGTTACTAGCTTTATTTTCATTGTTATTTCTTTTTGTGGCATGTGAGTGAATTGCAGTTGGACTGGTCTGACAGAACACAGAAGATTCTTAAAAATTAAATTCTTCTGTAGAAATATTGTATATGAAATCAAAGTTTTGCGTATGCTAGAAATAGCTACAGGTAACACCACGCCTTTGCTATTTTTGGTACCTCTCTGACTTGCAGTTTTAGTCAAATAGCTTGTGGGAATTTTTAAAAGATTGCTTGTGAAGCAATAAAGACAATTAATGAGATGTTTGAAAGGTTTTCTGTCTTTTTAGAAGTTCTGTCTCTTCATAACTCAATCCAAGCCTGCGCAGTTTGTTTGGGTTGTTTCTTGAGAGTTCTGTTTTCATGGTGTAAGAGCCAATGGAAGAATGTCAGATAAGGGAATCAACCCAGGAGAACATCATATAGCATATTTTCATCCTTCGGTAGAAGGGGAAGGAAGGTTCAGCTTCTTTTTGAGGCAGATTACTTGGGGTCATTGTCTCATACAACCTCAGTGAGCGTTTCAGTAAAACAGCACCATGTATGGAAAGATGGATGATCGTTTGCCTCTGAAACAAAACATTTTTATTTGTATGGCAAACGCTTCTCTCGGGGCTTATTAATGCTCAGCTGTTTCTGCAGTAGCCTCCCCAAAGAGAAAGTCTGTCTTTTGGTGTCTAACAGGTGCTTCTTTCTGTCCTTGTATTCATCTGAAGTCAGGCTCATCTGTTAACTCCCTTCCTGTCTTTCCCATTCACTTACAAAAGGCTGTCAGGATTACATTTAAGAATGCCTATAATGCGTGTCTAATCATTTATGTGAATAAATACAGGTTTGGATTTTTTTTTGCTTTTTTGGGAAACTGGTCTCTTTATTTAAGCTACTCTTAGGTGATCCCTTGTTAGATTCTTTTTTATTGCAGTTCATTCACCTTACATATGAATTTCAACATCAAATGAAGCAGATAAGCTCTTTTAAATTAAAGTCTCAAAATATCTAGCTTTTTCCCTGTGTAGACAGTGAGAATTCAGAAGTGTTGGACTAAATTGAATACATTTATTCATCACCATTAAAAAGTCGTGGGACATATGTGCTGTATGATAAATTCCAGTATAATAGTTAAAATCTCACTGTTATCCCTCATGCACTGGTGTTTTAAATCATCTTCATTTGCTGGTCTCTTTTTTAAGTTCTTTATTTGTTAGAAACTTTTCACAAGTGTTTCTGTGCTATGTGTTGATTGTCATCAAACGTAAGTGCCTGCTTCCTCAGAAATTCAGTTTATCATGTGGCTGCATACTATAAAGCTTTAGTAAGAATATTTAAGACGAGTTTTAGCATGAGGATCTTAGCTGCCATTCACTCAGCTGACATTATAGCAATGTTACACTAACTGAAGAACTAGTTTGCTAGTTCATCTAAATAGTTAATCTATTGAGAATTGAATGATGTAGGTTTTTTTTTTATTTAGGCTACAGCATAAATTCAGTATTTTGTTGTGTCAGGGTGCATTTGTGCATCTGAATTCCAACCAGAGGATCTGGTATATTCTCCCACTCATCCCTGCAGTACTTCGTCAAGGCTCTGATGGGAAGCAGATGCACTCTTACTGTGTCAGCATGGTGTGCAACTTTGGGAGTTCGCCCCATTCTCTCATCAAACCTTTGTGAGCCTGACTCACATTGAAATGTGGTGTTAACTATGTTCATGAGCTATTTGAGCTCGATTTAACCAGATGAAGGTTATACTTCAGCATGGGAGCTGACGAGCTAGTTTTTCAAGTTCATCTCAACGTCTAAAGGTCTAGATATAATTGCCTTTGCTGGTGGATTCGGTAGGTAGATGTGAAAAATCTGTGTACAGGAATCTAAGAGCAAATCCGGATTACAGCTTTTGAAAGTTAAAAATGCTGCTTTTGGAAACAGGATTAGAAGTTACTTGATCTTCAAAGAATATGGAGATCTCACTGAAGTGTGCTGTGGGCTACAGTCACAGCCCTTTGAAGTTCAGAGCTTAGTATGGGAAGACGTTTTTATTTCCTTAGTATGTCAGAAATATCCATTCGGTTTCATTCTGATGTGTTTAAATATATATAGTTTTATTTAAATGTGTGAAAATTCCCTAACGTAATTTCCCATTGTTGTTTTAGGAAGGTATATTTTCCTTATACACACATCTTTGGAGTATTAAACCTTTTCTTAAGCTTTGTGCTATTCCATTTAAACAGGATAAATGAGACCTTTCACTGTGTCATGTATCCACCTGTTTAAATAGAACACCAGGAAATGTCTGTCCTTGAAATCTAGTAAAATACTGTAAATCCTTCCAATATTCTTTGACTGTCTCTTTATCCATGTTCTTACATTGCAGTCAGTTTCTGGGAATGATAGCCGCTCATTATCTTGCAAAATGAACAAGCCACAGTTGTAGTGTTTTATTTTCCACTTCAGGCAAATAAAAGATATGTCGTATGTGATTTAATATTTCAGAAAGAATTGAAAATCAGCAATGTGAAAAATCTGTAAGGTAAAAATGAGTATTGTAAAATGAGGATATACTTAAACATTGGAGAAACTTGGAATTTGTCATAGCACTCCCAGATGGTAATTTTATATTGCTGATGTTCTGGCTGATTAGCTGTGACTATGAATGCAAAAAGTTACATATGTGTCATTTATTAGTATGCATATTAAACTCAGATCATTCAAGATGCAACATTATATGAAGCAGACCTGATCACCCAAATTATATGTACTAAAATTGTGTTCTTCAATGTTTTTATTATCCTACATCTCTTTGTGTTCTTTATTTTCAGATAAAAAGTAAATTAGAAATGTTTTGTATATCATACAGTATCTTCAATTTAGTCTTTCTGAATC
Source organism: Phasianus colchicus (assembly GCF_987193195.1). Taxonomy (NCBI): domain Eukaryota; kingdom Metazoa; phylum Chordata; class Aves; order Galliformes; family Phasianidae; genus Phasianus; species Phasianus colchicus. Next base: position 39,183,732 of record NC_143441.1, read on the forward strand.
CAAAAGTCAGGACCCATGTTCTGGAAACTAAAATCTAGTACACCATTAAAAATGCTTGCCTGCTATTATGTGAAATCAGAGCAAAGCCAAAATGCGGTTTGTCAACTTAAAAGAAAATTTGAAAGAAAAAAGGAAATTCCCTTCTCTTTTGCCATAAGGAGCAAGTTCTAGCCAGGGGAAATACCAGAATATTGGCGTATTTCAACTGATTGTTGGATCAGTGTAAACAGCTGAGTATCTACTCATGACAAATTAATTTGAGCTTGAGGTTAAGGAAGACCATTGTGAAATGAAATAAAATGATTATTTCTGTATTTTTTTTTAGATAACCTTAAATTCAGGTTATATTTATGCAGTATCAGTGCAAAATAGCATCATTTCTTGCTGATTTAGGAATTTGTGAGAGGGTAAAGAAGAATGTCAAAGCTTCCTAAGATGTGTGATTCTTTATGGTGATATCTCCACCATGTATTTGGTTGTATCAATGTTGAAGACTTTACTAACAGCACGTTATGATAGTCTCAAAACTGTGGGTGCTAGAGAGAATTGCTGTAATAGGCTCTTCTTGTATATAAAACATGTCACTGGCAGTTTCATTTTTCTGTGTCACATCTAAGAGGATCTCAAAGCTTTATAAATCTCTATCACAGTATTTTTAGCATCTGTAAAATAAGTGAAGATTACCAATGATACCCAAATTAATGCCACTAGAGTCAGACCAACTGATGGATGGTCTGTAAGTGATACCTGTGCAGGGGTTCCACAGGAGTGGAATTATTTCGTACAGTGATTGAGTTGGCATCAAGGAATGAGTTTACAAGTGATAATTTATACTAACCTGAGTTTTCATGAATAATGCTAAATGGGCCAGCTGCTCTATATTAAAAGAAATGCAGCTTTTGAGTGTGGATGAAGGTAATTATCAAACTGTGATTCAGACTTGGTCTTAATGAGGATAAATCAAAATCAGATGTATTGCAGTTTTATTCCATTTTTGCTACAGCTATGGACAGAAATAGGATACTACACTTTTTTAGTGCTGTGGTCAATAGGAAGGAACTTGTAGGTAATTTGTATGCATGCTACTATGCTATGTGCCTGGTTTATGCCTATACATCTCTCACAGTGAATCTCTCCACTTTGCTGCTGTCATATCAATTCTTGTCATTGACCACGTTCTCCCACATGAGCGCTGGGTACCTGTTAATGATGAGACAGGTTTTTTTGCTCCTCTTCAACTTTGTGACATTTATCTGCGTTCAAGGGTTACTCTTTTACTGTGGTAATAAATCTCCTATTTTTAAAAATCTGTCTTTGGGAAAATAATTCATAATCTTACCTATCAAATGCTTCTTTTAGTTAATGTTTCTTTCATATGTGAGTTTAATAAAGGGAAAAATTTCAAGCATCATAAATAGGAACCTTGTAGAAACAATACGGTCATCATATAAATAATACAGCAAAATGAAGTCATCAGTTGGAAAGGATTTTTTGAAGAGTAAAAGCAGAGTAACTGTGAAATATTTCTTTCAGCCTTTCCTCCCTTTAGTTCACCGTTATGCTATTTCAGTCATTGGAGGCACTAGAACAGAAAGGCTTCCCAGATATCTGCACATCTGTATGCGCTGAGCTTCAGTGCTCACCATGCTTGGTTGCCTCTGGGGCCATAAAGCATTGAGGCCCTGTGCTGTACCCAGCTGGGAGAGACAGCAGGCAGATGGGGGGATTCTTCTTTCCAGTCTTCTGAGTAAAGCGGTGGGCTATGAAACTAGCACTGGAAATGTAAAGGTGAAATTACCTGGAGTGAACTGGGGAGGTGAGAGTGAAAGAAAGGAACTAAAGCAGTTCCTGCCTACTGTCAGAAGCTGCATTGAAATTTGTTGGGTGCTGCTTTTATCTGCCAGAGATTGAAAAAAAGAAAAAAATGCTGGGAGGGAGGAGGAAGAATAATCTGATTATTGCTGTTCTCTACTGTAAGTTTTTGTGAATGCTTAAAGTTAGAATCATAGAATCATAGAATGATTGATATTTTATTCTATTGATCGAATGACTCTGTGATTTAAAGTATTAAACTTACTTTAAGCTTCAGTAAAACTTCCTGACAGGAGAACTTGACACGGAATTATACGGATTTTAGTTCCCATTTGTGGAAACCTCTCCAACCTTGTGTTATACAGTGGAGGTAACAGGCAAGGGATGCAGTTAACTTTCTCATGTACCTTTGTCTTTCTTGTTTCTGAATGTTAATTTTTTTCTTTTGTGACCTTTTCTACTATTTCCAAACCCATAAGCACCTTGTAATAATGCCATTTTTCAAATTATGCTGCTACTGAGAATTTTCTTATTTGCATGTAGAATTTACATGAATTCAGAGACAATGGGGAGAGACTACTTGTTCAGTAGTTAGCTTTTTCATTTGAGAAAGGACCATCAATTGAAGATACAATAGAGAAATTACCATTGCATGTCCCTCTGTCTCACCAAAAGTCTTCATTTTGCAAAACTGTAAAGCTTCCATTTTTAGCAGGAGAACTGCAGAGTAATGTAAAGACTCAAAGGAATGGGCTGAAAATTACATTTCTTCAGTCATTTTTCTAAAGTAGCCCTAATAAGTCAAACATTTCAAAATCAAATATTTTTTTATGATGGCATAGCTTGAGGTGTACATTTCCAAATCTAATTTTAGATTATAATAACTGAGTATGTGTGCATACAGAAACGTGCATTCTCCTGTATTTTAAAATTATCACTGGACCAAAACTGAATACTTGCAATATTTGTCTATCTGCTCAGATGGTAGGTGGATTGCTAAAACTGCGTGGGTACCCCAGAAGATCTGCCACTGGATGACCCAGCTGCTCTCTGTACTAAATGCTGAGATGTCAGCCTGCATATCACACAGTAACTTTATTGAGGTGTGTCTACTGTGTGTAGCAACTTGGTACCAGTCTCAGAGCTCCATTGCCATCTACACATCTTTACCCTCATGCACTGCAGAGCGATTTGGATCCTTGCTGGCACCCATGTCATCTGTGCCATCCTCCTTCTGGCACCCAGAGGTTCACAGAATCGTAGGGGTAGGAAGGGACCTCCAGAGATCATCGAGTCCAACCTCCCTACCAAAGCAGGCTCCCCACACCATTGCCAGCTGTGTTACAGCTTTCTTGTAAGGCTGTGCATTGGCACTACAGATCTAGACTATTTTTGAGGACAGGCTTTAATTCATAGAACTTGTTACATGTCCTCAACCATCTTCATCTCCAGTATGAGGTTATTACCGGTTGTGGCTGGCACCTGTCACCACAAGCTCTTGGCTGCAGTGGTACGTGGAAGGACCACATCTTTCAGTGCTGGCACGTCCTGCTGAGTCTGTCAAGAATGAGCTTGATCCCTTCAATAATTAAACTGTGAAGGAGTACGTGGCCTGGCTGTTTGTAGTAGAGAGGAGAAAAACAGATGTCCCAAAAGGTCCCTCCCCTCTTCAGGTGGTACAGATTTTGGTGCCAGTCTCATTTAATTGATGTTATAAAGGATGAGGAATAGGAATTTTTATCCTGGAGCCTCTGCAGACGGAACCGTGAGTCCCTTCCAGAGACGTCTGGCTGCAGATGCACACCCTTCAGGGTCTTAGTTCAGATCAGGCTGGCACGTATTGCTCTCACTGTGCACTCTTAGGTGCGTTGCAGCCACTAGCAATCAGTCCAAGACCAGAGGAGAGCTAGTTTTGTTGAGAGACCACATGGAAGCAAGTTCACCATCTATTTATGTCTGTGTTCCCCCTCCCTGCCTGCTCACATGGGTGCAGCCTTGCTGCTCTGGCCAGCAGAACCAGCAGAGATTCCTACAAAGCCTTTACAGTCAGTGGGACTCCTTTTCAGATCCCTTCCCTGATTCAGTGTTGGGCTCAGCATCCCAGAAATGATAAAAAAGTAAAATCTAATGCCTGAAGTATGTAGCTGAATAGCTGGTGATATAGGGAATATTTGTGCCCAGAGCTCATGTCAGTCATGGGCAAAGCAGGGCGTTGGCTGAAACCCCATTCCAGGGGCGGCAGATGAGGCAGCAGCACTGCCTGGTCACTGCTCCTGGCATTCATCCACCTCGCTAGGACAAACTTCAGCTGCTGCTGGGCTTCTGAGCAGTGTGCTACCAAGCTGCCCTGCTCTGATGTAATTGTGCCTATGGGACTGAGGAAACTCTACATCTGACCAGTGATGAGATTAACAAAGGCAAGCAGCAAAAATGTAATCGCCGAGGCTAGAATATATTGCCAGATTTGCTCCAAGTGCAGCTTATGTCATTGCAGAGCCTGGTGCCAGGGCTGCGGCCATTTAGCATGATGCTGCAGAACTGTCTGTACTCACATCATCAGGCTTTGCTCCAGGTTTTGCCAGGTCGATAAAGAAATTGAACACAGAGCTTTGGATTTGTAACTTCAAGTACTGTCTGATTTGAAATCCGTGATTTAAAATTGCCGAACAGAAAATTTGTATTTACACCATTGACTTTAAAATGCGTCATGTAGGCACAACCCAGCCACCCAGCCTCCCTTCTAGAGCATGTAGTAGTGCTCCAGTAGTGCACAGTAGAACATGTAGCAGTATGTGGTCCCTTTGCAAAGTGTCTGTGTTAAACTTTCCTTGAATTGACCAAAGACCAAATAATTCGGTACATGTGTCTTGGGATGATTTCTGTACAACAGTGCACATGAAGTACATCGGATTTTATAGTTTCTATTTCATCAGAATATTCACTCAAAATGTCTGTGTCAGGCTGTATTTGAGTGGGAATTGGCATTCGCTTATGCGGTGTAAAAATGTCTCAAAACAGATTTGTATTAGTTAAACAAGAATTGTGCTTAGTAGGTGTAAATATTTAGTCCTACATTTGTATAAATATTCATATATTTATGTAAACACGTGTGGGAGATGTAAGTTTGATCCCTGCAGGCAAAGGAAGGAATTGAAGCCAGTTCCTTTTTTCCTGTGCGGGCAGCTCACATGTGTGTATGTATATAAATAAGCAGTGAGTCACCCTTTATATATAACATACAGTTCTGTTCTCCACAGCTATAGCGCATATACTGCTTTTAAAAGCAGAATGACTTTTCTGAAAATTGCAAGTAGGTTTTCAAATTAAATTTAAAAATGATTATTTAAGAATCTAATCTAGGTGTTGTTTTTTGTTTGTTTGTTTTGTTTTGTAGTTTTCCTTGAGTGATTTTATTAACGGTGTAATGCATTTTCCTCACACTTTCCACATAACGAGATCTCATTTTAAATTCTTTTTACTGCTGCATAAGCTGCCCAGGTGATGTTCTGTGCAGCTCCTGCTTCCCTCTTCTACATTGGTGCCTGTCCCAGTGCTGCAGGAAGTCTTCCTGCTGCCCAAGGGAGGCTGGGACAGGGCTGGGAAGCAGTGAATAATTCCACCAAGGGGATCCTGCACTTGTTTGGAAGGTAATGGCAATGTTTCTAAATAACCAGCTGGTTGTAGGGCAAAAAAAATCTATGTAGATAAAGCAGTGTAAGTGGAAGGTGCTGTGGGGTGTACTGTCCTAGTATTTTACTTGCATCATTGGACAAAGGATGGAGAAGAAAACAGCATATTGTTCTCCTGCTGTTCCTATTTGCATCTGCATCCTGAATACTGCATGCAGTCATCTGCCCCATGTGAACAAGGATGCAGCAAAACAGAAGAATGTCCAGAGAGGTGCACAGAAATGATGAACAGCTTCTCTATGAGTAACAGTAGACAAGAACTCACAGAAAGAAGGGCTGTGCAAGGAAGCACACACAGCTGTGGAGCTGCTTGCCTTAGAATATTGTGGGTGCAAACATTTTTGTGAATTTAAAAAGTAACTAGATAAATTGATAAAAAATGAGGCTGATAGGCATGAAGTCAGTGTCTCGTTTAGGAATTCCATAGACAATGACTGTTGTAAATGGGTGGAGAATTAATCAAAAGGCATCAACATACACTTTCCCTTTCCTTAAGCTTTTCCACATGTTTCTACATCAGATGCTAACAAGGTTCTGTATGTATTATTGTATAGAAGGTACTTATTAATTTTGAATGTGTGTATTCAACTGGCTGGAAAAATGTGACAGTAGAAATATCTAACTGTGCTAAAGACACTGGGCAGCTTATCAGCAAAATGATAAAAGTACAGCATTTCATTTAGCAATAGTAATAAACTTAATAGCATGCCCCCAAATACTGCATGCTAAATTATCAGGTTTCTGCCTTTGCAGTATATTTTGCTTTAAATATTTTTAAGGCTAAAGCAAAAGAATGTGTAAGTGCAGATTTTGAGCTGAACTGGTAGACAGTAAATGGTCTCTGAGAGATTATTGTGTGCTATCAGAGCAGTAATCCATGAACCAAGAATGCCCTTCAAACAGCACAGGAACTGTTCCAGTTTGTAGAATCAAAGGTTTCTTTTCTAACAGTGCTCTTGAGCAAGTTTTCAAAATTTATTATTAGACTTGAAAGAGCTTTTAGAAGTAGGGATTTGTAAAAGATCAGAATCACTCACAAGTTGTTCTGGATCTCCAGCCTTTTCAGTGTTGAGATACTGAGCCCGTGCAGCTTAAGTGTGTCGACCGCATGTGTTCATCTCATTTAATAAATGTAGGTTGATTGTGTTATTTCTCAAATCCCAGAGAGCTTGTTGTTTTGCTTTTTTTCCCTATGGAAACATGTAGGATTTCAGAGTAAGCATGAAGAGGTATACAAAAGGTGGGTAGTAAGAATGTTAAATCATACTCTATATAAGTATAGTGACCGCTGGTGAGTACAAAGAAAGAATTGTAATGTCAAGGCCCTTCTCTCTGTTGGCTTCTGTGTCCAGGTAATGCAGATTAGAGAATACGGATTCATTTCTGTTTATTAGTGGAGTTCTGTGCCATTGCCACCTGATTTCAAATTATTCCTGTATGTATTCCACCGCATACGTTTTTTTCCTGTTGGGATATATAAATTCCTATCAGAATCAACTGGGGCATTCTTCTTGTTGGGAATGATAAAGTAAACTAACTGTTAATGCTCATATTGTCTAGTAATTCTGATCTGGTGAGTGGTGGCCATGTTACTACAGTCAGCTATGCTTGCCATTTTGGGGAATCTTCCAATATAGTACTTGCTGTGGAAACAGTGAGTCCAATAGGCTTTCATCACTGCAAGTCCTATAGTCTTTAATGACTGCAATGCTGGTCTTCTCCTTAAATTTCCCAGGAACATGGGTTTTAAATCAGAGAACTAAAGATTATTTTCCATTCAAGTACCATGTTTGAATTTGACTACAAATGTGTATTTTGATTTCATAGCTACATTCAACCAGTCAAATAATATGCTTTTCTGTTTAAGCAACTTAACCAGTATTCCATTTGAACACATTTCTTTTTAATGAGAATGATGCAACATCACATGTGTTTTCAGCATTCAGGATTCTAAAAATACAGAAAGCAAAGCTTATTTTCTGCAATCCATTTTGCAGTTGTTTGCAATAAAAATGAAAAAGAAGCAATGAAAGCTTCAACCACAGACACTTATTTATGGTTTAAGAATCAGGATAGTGTAGCAAGAAATCAATCAACAAAAAAAAAATATGCTTCATAAGATGTATTTTTCATGTGTTTTCAATGATTGTTTCATTTTTATTACAGAAGTAGTAATGATATAATAATTGGTATTTATTTAAGGGCCCTCAGCCATTCCTCACACGTCTTACCCTCCAGATCTTTCCCCATCTTTGCAGCCCTCCTTTGGATGCTCTCTAATAATGTTATGTCCTTTTGATACGATACTGCCCAAACTGCACACAGTGCTTGAGAAAAAGCCACAGAACAGGACAGCCCCTCCCTCACCCGCTGGCAGTGCTGGGCCTGGTGCACCGCAGGGCAGGGTTGGCCCTTTGGCTGCCAGGGCACACTGCTGGCTCACATTCACCTTGCCATCAACCAGAGTCTCCAGATCCCTTTCTGCATGGCTGCCCTCCAGCCTCTCGTCCTCCAGTCTGTGCATGTCCAGGGCTGCCCCATCCCAGATGCAGAATCCAACACTTGCTCTTGTTTAATATCATGAGGTTGGTGACTGCCCTGCCATCCAATTTGTCAAGATCTCTCTGCAAAGCCTCTCTGCCCTTCAGGGAGGGAATGCCATGCATGCATCAGTGTACTACAACGTAATGGGGTTTTAATTTCAATTAGCTAAAAATACATAAAATTACAGAGTTTGATTGTTTTTAAGCCATCGTTTCTATTAATGTATTCTTTGAAATCAAACGCTTGACTTTGAAAGTCAGGCATTCACAAAAGTTGGAAAATGTCAGAAGGAGATTGTTCAAAGGGTTTTAATTTGTCCCTTGCATGTATGCATGATGATAAGATCTTTAATTATGTGATCACATAAATTTTTCACAAGAGGAATGGTGCCCGGAGAATGAATCAGGGATATTTATTAAAGGAAGCCCTTGTCTCCAGAACCCTTGCCTTAATTGCTGCGAAGCACGGTAATTCAAGTAGAGGGCTGCAGCAGTCAAAAGCAGACTCTCTGAGGGTCTGAAGGCACCACTGAGAAGCTGGATTTCATTCTCTCTCTCTCACGGAGCAGTTAGGTGGTTTGGGAAGGTCCCGTATTCTGGAGGTGATCTGTTCCCAGGTGCCACCCCAGCTACCTGGGCTCTGAGCACAGTGCATCTGGGCTGAGCACCCCTGTGCTTTGGACATGTGAATTGCTATAGGAATGTGAAGTCTTCTGCAAAGTGAGATTCCAAGGGCCTTAGACTGACGTGCTAATGGCAGAATTGCTGACAGAATCCTCTCAGTTTTAAGTAGTCAGTTTCTTGTCTGTAAAATGGAAACACCATCACCCAGCTACGGCAAAATTAATTAAATGCTTTAAAGCGTTTGTGCTGAATGCCTCGGAGGGAAATACCAAACATATAATGAGGACTCTAATTCTGGCATGCTTTCTGTAAAGGAGGCTTTGGGAGCACTGCTGGCTGATGGGACTAAGAAGGACGTGTAGGTCGCTGTGCTCTGAGACGAGGCCAGATCCTAGCAGTGCTGGGCCGCAGTCACAGCGTGTCTCATTCTGATTCGTTTTTCATCTTCCCTGCAGACTGAATACTTTAAACCTAATAGAAGGAGTTCTACTTAATTTACCAAACCAAACAGGGAAATTTAAAAAAATAATTCAAGAATTAGTTATCTGCATAGCTGAAATCTGGACGTTTGCCTATGTATCTGTATATATATTGTGTGTGAATTTTGATCTCTACTGTTACTTATATCTTTTGCCTGTGGCAAAAGTCTGTATGTGGGGTTTTATATTCACAGCCCTCTACATGTAAGCATCGCTGCCAAGTGGACAAAAAGATTTTTCCATGTCCTCCTTGTACTTTTTGTCTATTCTTGACCTTTTTAAAACTTGCATTTATCACTTTTCAGGCAAGGAAATGCATAAATCTCTTCTGCTGCAATGAGGGTATCTATGCATGTCTTGCCTTTCACACTATATTACCTCAATACCTATTTTACTTTGGAGGATGTGTTACAGAATATTAAGTGAGAATTAATTTATTGATAGAAATGGGTCAAATACTAGTATTTAGGCAGTTTTATCTAAATTTGTGCCTTAGAATAGCTTGATACCATGAATTATGGCACACACTACATTTTTCAAATAATGCTACATGTATAAAATATGGAACCATGATTATTTTAGATTCAAAAGGCTCTTTTGTCATGCTTATGCATATTTGAGATGGGACATTTTTCTCTGAAATGGGGAGGAAATGAGATAGCGGCTTGTCCATTCATAATGTTACTCACTTTCTCCGCTTAAATGCATTTTCAAATGACTGGAGTAGCTCTGAGAAAAGAAAAAGAAAGAACTAACTTCAGAAGAGCTGGAGTTGAGTCTCCCATTTATCTACATTAATAAGCAGTGTTCACGTGAGACAATCAGTCTGTCTTGTAGTGTGCTGACAGTGCCAGTAGGCAGGGGTTGCAGAGTCCTGTGGCTGTGTGCAATTCTGCAGCCACCAAAGGGCTCCCTCAGCCAGGGAACTCTTTTGGTTTGGTCATTGATTACTGTACTCTCTCTATTAAATTGTATTTTGAAGCATTTCAGTAAGAAGTTCAAATTTGACAGTGTAGAATTAATACAAATATAGAGATTCCATAAATGTTTAATAGTTTTTGATCTTTCAATACATTTCAAAGTGAAAATATATTTTTTCTTAATAGATAGTCTATACTGTTTAAGTTGAAATTGTCGTTACTGATCTTTTGTGCTCATAGATTAAGGCTATTTTAATAATAATCTGCTTCTATACGTCAGGAATGTATGTATCATTGTGGGATTGTGTGTCTGTAAGACTCTTAATGTATGATGTCCGTGATAACAACGAATAGCTATTACCTTTTTATGGCAGAGAGCTGGAAATGTTTCCTAAGTCACCTCAGAGATTTTCACATTCACGTCTGTACTGCTGAGCCTCCAGCATGCTCTGGGTGTATCTGCAGGAGCACTTTAGCCCAGAGCAGGAGCACTTTAGCACTTCTGAGTGCCGTATCCTTGTTGTTCCCACTTAGTGCTCCTAGCAGGTATTTCATAGAGTAGACTGTAATGTTCTTAAAGGGAACGTATAGCATCCTTCTGTCATCCAAATCGGAATGGCCTGGTGCAACCTCATTCTGGACCACATGTGCAGCAGTCTCCTGGTTCCTGGCCATGGCAGAAGCCCAGCAGCCTGCAGGAGCCTTCTCCTGTGCCGCCATTATGTCCAGATTGCTTTCATGCTGCTGCTGTCCACATAGGGAAAAAAGAATTAATGATGTGACTCCATAGAGATGCCCTAGATATAGCGTCTGGCTACAGTACTGAAAGCTTTGGAATTTTGTGCAGTAAATTAAGAGTATATTGATCAGTATTTCGCTTTTTGTCTGTCCACAGTCACCAATTACAATAACGTGATAGAAGCAAATTCAGATTCAGATGACGAAGATAAATTGCATATAGTGGAAGAAGAAAGTATAACTGATGCAGCAGACTGTGATGCAAGCGTGCCAGAAGATGACTTGCCAACAGACCACACAGTGTTACCAGAAAACAGTGAAAGGGAAGGGAGCACAAACAGCTGCTGGGAAGATGAAGGTACGTTCATTTTCACTCATGAGTCTCTGTAGAGTAATGTTTCTAAGAAGAATCGATAGAATTTTTTTTTACTTGTTACTGAAATGATTAAAGTGATAAACATGTAATTATTGTGTTATACTTTATTCTCTCAATTCGGTGTATGAGATATAGCCCTGTGTGTGCCTCAGTTCCAGCCACAATTCTTTAGCATCCACTTTGCTAAAACTTGTGACTTAAAAATAATTGTGTGACCTCACATCTCCATGGGCTGAAAGCAATCATTTGGCCACTAAATGTGGTCCAGCTTTTATGTAGCTGCCCTTGCCAAGGTGTGTTGTGAAATGTGGAACTTGAAGGTAAACTATTAGGTAGATGATTTTCTTAGTTCTGCAAAATCTTTGTTCTCCTCCAGTTACATAAAAATGGGCTGCATGGATACTATTTCTTGACCCAGCCAAACCTGGGTGTAGGAAACCTGGGGTATGGACTGAGACTGGGCTCAGATGTGGACCAAACATTTCTTGGGGCTACACCTGCAGATTACACCCATTAGCTTACCTGAGGCTGCCTCTGGAGACTCTCAGAGCTCTAGATATGTAATGACATCTTTTTTGACTTCCTATTTCAAATGTGCCATTTTAATTAAGATTTGTTGATTAAAATGAAGTATTTGAACCAAACTCTACTGTAATTGTGTAGTGAGAATCAAATGGTATTCTCTCTGCCTTGGTCATTGGTTACTCAGCCAGGCTTCCATCAGGCACATGATTGCTTACAGGCTTACTAAAATTACTGTAAATTTCTTGTGTAAAAATTATGAGTTCTGAAGCCTCTTTTGTAGCAGCCAGAAGGATTTTTTTATCTGATAGTAAGGTTTTTTTAAAATAGATTGTTTGAACTTCTGGCAAAGGCTGTGTGAGAAAAATGAACGCTAAATTATGTTTCATGGAGCTTTGATTTGCCATGGTAAAACTCTATTTACTTTTTTATGGCTTTCATAGAAGGAGAGGTGCAAGCTGAAAATCACATCATCAGTCTTGGTTGTACATTAGAAATCCTAAGAGTAGGGTATTGAATACGTGATCTTCATCTCGAAAGGAGCAGTGCTGGGGTAGTGTCTGTGCAGTGCTGACACTGTGACTGTGAGTGGCAATTGTCTTTAGTAAAGATACACTGTGGCAGTTTTAGTAAGTTGTTTTTCATCACTGGATTAGTACTGAAAGTTCCTAGCTGTATTGGACTTGACAGAATGGGTTTTTTACACATTTATTCAGTTCGCAAGCGCACGAGAATAGGAACACACGTAACATCTCTTTATCAGATTAGTTTCCTTCCGTTTCCAGTCATTCTAACTGAACTTCTACAAGACCTTCAGAACAGGTGTTTTAAATATAAGGTGTGTATCTCCAGAGGTTTAACTGAAGCAGTCACACGGATTTGAAGAAGTGAAGCACGTGTATCCGGCACCAGTTGCTGGCGGGCTGCCAGCATTCATGTGTGCAGTGATCCTGTGATGTGAACTCTTTTTGCTTTAGGTTAAACTAAACCCTGTGCTACAATTAAGAAAGGAAATGTCAAACCCTATTGATTTATTATGTTAATAAACTTGAAAAAAATATTAGTTATGTATTTGAGTATTTAGGAAATGTAGAGATCTCAGGCCTGGAACTATGATAGGTTTAAAAAATTGAACAGTTAAAAAAATTGTGCCAACAGTGAAATAAACTTTCAAAACTAGTGGAGGTATGTTTTACGTGCAAGGTCCTTCTGGAATTCAAAATAACCTTAACATATAACATGTTAGGTTGAGCTTATGTACAGTAAGATGGATTGTGTTCTCTCAGTGATGGATTGCTGGTGGCTGCTGCACAATTTTGTATTAATTACATTTGAGGGGAGGTTCATGGCATCAACTTGATCAAGTTTTCTGCTTACAACCAAATTTTCCATTTTTCTAGTGAGTTATCTTATCCAACTCTGGATCTTTATAGTCACAATTGTGACACTGTGGTAGTGTCATGCTTGGTGCCTGTGACCTGGAAATTAACAGCATTTAGCTCTGTAATTCCCATGCAGTAGTTCATGAGAAATGGCCGGACGCTGCATAGAACAGAGACAAGTAGTGCTGCCATACTGAGGTGGCTGTGGCAGGGCCAGGCGATGCTCAGTGCCCTAAAAGAAAAAAAACCTGGTTGTGGTTTCTGAGTGGCTGACCAGATCTAATTCAATGGCTCTACCAGGTGCTGTAGAGATGCATAAGAGTGTGGCTGAGTGTCCATACTCCCACCCAGTGCAAGGAGCTTGCTCAGCCCCTCTGCTGCTTGCCAGCAGTAGAATGGAACTTGCTTGAGACACTGTAATTTAAGCCCCTATGGGTAATAACTTACAGATAGTAGCTCTGTGCCTCATAGCCTATTTCATAATGGGGAAAAATCACAAACCTTTTTAGGAAGAAAAATAGTGTAGTTGGTATCATAAATATTTTTAAGACATGAAACTTTGGATTTGAATTTTCATTGCCTGCCATCAACTGCCATACGTATTCTGAACAAAGCCCGTGGTATCAGGAGCCAAAAATACAATTACTTCACAGTCGGGTATTGACTAATATTTTATGTACCGTGGTGAGTTTTTTTTCAGATGCTAATTCAAATCAATGAAAGATTTATGTCATACAGTTTCCTTTTTACCTTTTTTTTTGTTGTTTGTGAATATCTGCAGATAGAGCTCCTCCCCCTTCCCTTTTAAGTCTGGTGGGTCTTGTCTAAGTACACCAAACTAAGAGTCTTTTCCTTTAAGGAAGCCATTTGTATCTGGGATATCAAACTTGACCTAGGATTTCTCATCTCACGTATAAAGGAGAAATTGGCTTTTCCTGTATTTATATTTGGCTCATTCTGCAGTTGTGACGAGACGTGGCAAAAATTTTTCCCTGTGCTGAATTAGAGTGAAGTAATGTAAATAAAAATGTAACAGTTGGCATTTTGGATCCTGTCAGTCATATATTCTAGCATCTTAAATCATGTAAGAGTCCGTCTTTGCACTATAGCTCTGAAGCACGTACCACCTCCAAAATAAAGCTATGGCTATTGACTGCTATTGACTGCTACGGTATTTGCATGCAGTAAAACAGTATACTAATAAATAAAGGAGTGAAAAAAATGGTACCATTTCGCTATATGCTCCTAAGCCACTCTATGTTTCTCTGAAGGAAAGGAAAGCAGTGTGCAGCTTTGCAGACATGACCTGCAAATTGTCAACTGTTTCCAAAAATTGCTAATTGAAAAAAAATGAAGTAAATTTAATATTTTTATGGTACTCTGTTTTCTGGAAATGATGTTCTAGTGTATCATTTAGCTGCATTTAAATAGCTCATTCCATATTTGTTGGAGAAACACACGGTCCTAGTCTTTACCTGTCTTTACCTGTCTTCAAATAATGCCTTAATGGCTAGTAGTGTAGTATGGTTTCCTTTGAAAATTTAATTTCTTTCACTGTAAAATATCTCTGTGGTTCAACCAATTACACTGGAGTAATGTGGAATCCATATTTTTGAAAGTATGTTGTCCTTTAATGCAATTAGAGAAGTGGAAAAAAATGCTGTAGAAATATCTCCTCAAATACATTACATTATTGTGTGTATGTGGTTTTGTTGTATTTTGTTGTTGTTTAGGGTGTTGGTTTGGGGCTTTTTTTTTTTTTTTTTAATATTTGTTGTTCTTTTTCTGAAATGTAATATTTCATCAGGAAAAGAAACAAAGGAAATCCTGGGGCCTGAAGCTCAGTCAGATGATGTTGGATGTACAGGTATTTGTTTGTTTATCTGTGTCCCTTATTCTTAGAGTTTGTCTGCCAAAGCTTCAGCGATGAGAAGAAAAGGCGGAACACTGGTCTTATTGGTAGAATACAACTACAGGCCAGTAGGTAGTGTTTTAAACTAATAAGGAATACACCAAAATAAATGTAGGCTGGTACTTACCTCCTTTGCCGCTCCTCTACTTGTACTGATTATACAGAAAGCAAAATGAAATGTGGATCTTCAGTATCAGACTCAAACCAGGACAGACTTTTTCAAATGTAGGAAGCAAGATGCTAAACTGTCTTTCAAACTACAAGGCCTAAATCATTATACGTGCTGCATTTAAGAATCTTAGGGGAGATAAACATAAGGTGCAAAAATGCATTGAGTTAAAAAATGCATTTTTTGCAAAGTTTGCAGAGAATGCAAACTGTGCATTTAGTCATTTTTTTAATTGTCATTATGCCTCTGTTTCTCTGTGTTAAAACTTCGCATGTTCCTATACCTTAAAGAGCCTATGCTAGTATTTGTAAGGAGCTGTGAAATCCTTGGACAGGAGGTTGATTTGGAAATGTGAGTTATTGATCTTTTTTCCTATTTTTTTTTTTAAGTTTTCATTTGACATATTATATGTTGGTTTTGTGCTCTTAGTAAAAGAAGATGAATGTGATTCTGATGCAGAAAATGAACAGAACCATGACCCTAATGTTGAAGAATTCCTTCAACAAGAAGATACAGCTGTTATTTACCCTGAAGCACCTGAGGAGGACCAGAGACAAGGCACACCAGAAGCTAGTGGTCAGGATGAAAATGGTAAATATGCCACCAGTTCAGTTCATATAAAATAAATTATCTTAAGCACTTGACCCCAAAGTTCTGTTGTGTTTTGAAAGACAACAGCACGTGATACTGATTTTGTGATGCAAGACATGCACTGGGAGTCAGTTGTATGAGTACCTAAATGGTAGTGGGAAGTAAAATCAAGCTCTCGTAAATCCATTAGGGTTATTTTCCCAAAAAGACAACGATAGAGAAAATTGAAACATTATACAAAAGTATTTGTATGATTTTTAATGGAAGCCCATTGAAAAATACTGCCTTTCCAGTAGACTTTGAAAATATTGTTTCATATTGGAATTAGAAAGTTTTTATTTTATTGTCACTTGTTTTTGATCTTAGTTAATTCTTCATGAAACACTTAATTGAAAATAACGCCCTACCTAAATGGTTTGGAGATGTTCTGATCCAGTTGTTCATTAAAAATGTACATATTTGAACAAAAGATGTCGTGGGTGTATTAGTTTACTGGAGTCTAAGGGAGAGCAGTGAAAAGGTGTTATTGACAAATTTGTCCTGGTCTCTCAGAGTTCTTATGTTATTAGACATTTAAGTAATAAAAAAGAATATATTTAAGAAATGTAAACTTAGTACCTGCCTATATATTACATAAGTAGGACGTGAATTTCCAATGTTCTGTGATTTACTTTGCAAGTTTTGTAAAATTCAATTAAGATATATTCTTAACAGTAGCATTTTAAAGTTTTTTTTTAATTTTTATCTGTAGTTGCAGTGGCACAACTTGTCAGGTTAGTTTTACAGACTTGCAATGATTTCCATGCAATCATTAAAAATACACTTTAGCATTAATAATTGAAATTGTACCTATCTCTGTAGGTTCAGATGGAAATGCTCTGAAAGTCACAATGCTGAACAATGATGCTCAATGTTTTAATAATTTGGAAGAGAAAATGCCAGAAATGTAGTGATATTTGGTAAAGATAGATTCCTCCATAGCAGGGGAGGGACAAGTAAGGTGACAAAGCATCAGAGTATTTAATACTGGGCTTTGTGAAACCTCTGCCATTTCGGCATTTGCTCCAATGGAAACAGAATTTAAGTTATGCTTGTGACATTTCTACTGACTTGTATTTGTGCTGAAATGTGGTATTCCTTATGTCATGTGAATTGAATTGTAGATGTAAAACATGAACTGAAGGGAAGCATGCTGTATCCACACATGAGCATGTGTTCATTTTACTTAGTCTTGGAGAAACAGAAACTGAAGTGGTTAGAACAGCACAAAAATAGTGAAGTATGAGCGTTACCAGCTTGTTCCCATAAGGAGGGAAAAAGATCCCGTGTGACAGAAAAGTTGTTGTCTTTACCTAATAAAGAAAACTGGTCTGACTCTCCACTGTTGCAAAAGCAGTGGTATGTTCAGTGAAAATGGCAGGAAATTCCACACAAATAGGGATTGCTACTGTGTAGAGCACATATGCAATCTATGGCAGTAACTGCTGGGAGATGTCACAGAGATAGATAATTCAGAAGTACTTCAGAAACTACTGGTTAATTTTATCAGCATTAATAATTGCTTATAGTTCAGCAATTTCAAATGACAATCTGTACCCCAGTTTGCACCTCACGATTCAGATCATAAAGTAGTAATCTGCAGATGTTCCACTTTCCTCTTGTGCTGTCACTCAGCACAGTGGATAGATGCTTTGTTGCAAAATTTGCTTTCCATTTCCTTGAAGCATGGTCATTGGATGTTATCAGACCTCATAAACAGACAGTTTGATCCAATACTGTGAACCCTGCATTTTTGTAAGCACTTTTTCCATTAATCTATAAAGTAAGATGTTTTTTAAATCTCAGAAAAAAATATTTTCTAGCATAGAATAAATTACTATATATAGGGGGGATAACTAAATGCTGATAAGAAAAAATGGAGTTAAAGCTTCATAAATGATGGCTTCTCAGAAATATTCCTGTCAAATTAATATTCAGCTTCAATCTGATTACACTTTTTGCTGGTACAGAAGTAACTTCACAGAAGCCAATAGAATAAATCCCATAGGTTGTATCAGAATCATATTTATGGCATCACATCTGATATCTCTTCTTTCTGTCACTCATCTGCTTCTCCTGCATAACTATAAAGAATATCAGCTGTGTTTCTGTTCTCCTTTCTCTTACAATTTTGTGTTGAGAGGCAAGTAAATCATTCTCTGCAGCCTAAAAATATTGCTCATTCCTCAGGATCTGGAAATAGGGTGACCATTAAGTGTTGCAGTGCTAGACTTATTCTGCGAACTTGATTTCAGAGTTGCCAGTGGCAGGGCTAACCAGGCCTACAGAGATTGCTAGGTCTAAAACCACATGTTACGGTGGTCAAAGTACTTTCTCATCAGAAACACGTGCAGAGGCTCTGGTGCTGTGTGGGGACAGAGGTGTGGTTGTGGGGAACATCACTGTGCTGACATCCTCCAGCACACGCTGGGACAGCTGCACCCTACCGCAGTCAGTAACACAACACCTAAAGAGAAAATGCGAACAGTGGTTGTTCCTTTTCTAAGCCAGATGAAGCTTTCCAGCAGCTGCACGTTACCTTACAGTTGTAAGTATGAATGTAAACTGTGTCTGTCGATGTTGGTTGAGTTCAGAGTTTACATTTTATTTAAATACGCCATTTTCTGTCTGCTGTGCAGGAACACCCGATGCATTTTCCCAGCTGCTTACCTGCCCGTACTGTGATAGAGGGTACAAGCGCTTTACCTCTCTGAAGGAACACATTAAATACCGCCATGAAAAAAACGAGGATAACTTCAGCTGCTCCCTTTGCAGTTACACGTTTGCATACAGAACACAGCTGGACCGCCACATGACGTCGCACAAGTCGGGACGAGATCAGGTCAGTGGCAGTTGACCGGAGGCCCTGCTGTCCTGTACAGCAGTGTTTGGTGTGTGAGCAGAGACCTACAGAGCATGCTGGACATTCATCTCAGAGTCTTGTGGCCTGAAGTGCCAATCCTGGAGCGCTTAAACCCACTGTTGAAGTCAGAGTTCTTCCATAGCAACAAAGGGTGTGATCTGAGTTCCTGTACTTCCATTCATCTAGGCAGTACGGTTTGGTCTGGATTTTAGTTTTCAGAAGTGCTGAAGATATTCTGAGCTTGTTTTTTGTGGTTCATTTGTTGACGTGAGGGCATGGTTCCTTGAAATGTCCATGATGAGTTAACCACCCCATTATTGCTGAGGTGCCTTAAGTTCCCCTCTCTCTGCTTTTCTGTTTTATTTTTTATTTTTTCCCATTGCCCAACTCCAATTACATGGTTTCATAGCTTACCAGGGGTGCTGAAGCTCAGTAAGCCAGGTGAAGCTCACTGAAACAGTCAGGAATTAGCCATGAAAACAGATACAGATTTTTTACCACCAGATTACAGAGAGAGGCTTGGAAACTCTCCCTTCTGACGTCAGACTACAAAGATTGATACTCCTTGTAGCTGAAAGAGGAGGGAAATACACAAAGCCGTGAATAGTGAAGAGAATATACTTCTTGCAGCTCCAAAACAACAATATTTTCATTAAACTCAAAAACTCTGACATAAAATTAACCAAAAAAGGAGATGATCTTTTACATATTGCTTATTAATTACTGTTCTTCAAATTATACTAATTCAAAGAATTTATCAGGGTTGAAAGTGCATTGTCCTTCATGCCTGAGTGAATAGTTTCAGGAAACATTACAAGAAGTATGGGCAATCCTGCCCAAAGGTTTTGCTGTTCTGCTGGCTTGGAATAACCTCGCCAGCGTGTTCTGGCAGAGCAGTCCTGATTTATTTCCCGTGAACAATTCATTTCTCCTTGCGCTCTTACTGCCTTGGCTTCCACTTTAAAGGTGCTATCATCTTCTAGTGATATCTATGCCTATAAAATCTATGAATGCTTTTTGTAAAATCTAGTTGCTGTGAGCCTCTACATTTATTTCCAGTTTTTCCAACTAGAAACCTCAAAGCAGAAGAAAAGAGTAGCTGGGAGGAGACTGGCTCCACACAGAACCACCCAAAATTCAAACCCTATGTGTGAGAGCATTAAAGAAAGAAACGAGAGTAATTTTGGTGGAGGAGCAAAGGATTATGCAAGCAAAATATACCCCACACTGATACAGGCCAAATATTCTATCCTGAGACAGTTATCTAATATGTGATCCTTCAAATGGTGCTGTGTGTGCATGATTCCCTGATCATTTTTAATGACCAAGTGATTGCATCTTCCAATATATAGCACCTCCTAACAGAAGAATTAACTTCTTATTTGATAATATAATTAAGTTAAATAGTTAAAGCAGGCAAAGGGGAAGTAAATAAGGAGTTCAGCAGAACTTGTGAAGAAAGTCACATGCATCCTGCTCAAATCCTTTATGCAAAAACAAAGAGGTTTTATGAAAATCCTACACCTACCTGTGATTCCTGTTTTCCATACCCATCCTCTGGTATGAAAAGGGTGGACTTCTGTCTAGAGTGTAGTAAATATTTGACACAGAGCCGTGTTAATTACTACTTAATGCTGATGTTTCTTTACTAAAAGAAATGCAGAGGATTATTCTCTGAATGCAGAGGTTCATTCTGTAATGAACAGTTACATGCAGTGCATTAAACAATATATCACACATCAGAGGCACAAAAATGTAGATTTAACAGTACCAAAGTGGGAAGAAAGCATTTGGATCTGCGAAAATGAAGGTGAAAGTATCAGAGATGGTAATTTAGAGAGGAGTTGTGATTTCTCAGTTCTAGGGAAGATTGTGGAGTGTAACTCTTGCGGATGTTCCAGATTCACAAAAAATAAAAGGTATAGATGTAAGAGCAATAAATAAGAGAAAGCGGTATTGCAAAGATAAGAAGGAAGGAGATGCTACCTAACCAAAAGCTCAAGGCAGCTTACAGCTATAAGCAGGAAAACAGAAAAACTCATTAAAAATTTGGTAAGAGAAATGTGAGCTTCCATGCCTTGGAAGTAGAATGTTGAATTTTTAAGACTGGGGCAGAAACATTTTTTGACAGATTGCATCCATGCAGTAACGTGAAGCATTAGGATGTAGTGTGGCATCCACAGTGGCTATCTGCATGCTGAGAGCCTTTAACTTGCCCAGTCTCGAGTCAAACAGCGGTAACTGATTTTCTACAGGCTTAAGTGAATCCTGTCACAGTTCTGTGTATTCAATGGAGTCAGATCACAGAGTGCAGCAAGTCAGCTGCAGTCTCCCAGAGCACCTCCTTCGCAGTGTTTAAACAGAGCCCCAAAGATGCGTGGATGCCGGCGGCTCTCGGCACAGACATGGCGCTACTGGCAGCTCCTGGGCATCCTCCTTACCACAGCTCATCCAGATGGCCAAGTGCAGCCTGAAAGCAGCTGCTACTTTTTAAATAAGCAGCTGTTTTGAACAGATAAAAACTCTAATTCCTCTATTTCATGTCATAAACAAACATATTTCCTGTTTGTGAGGGTGGATAGTGATAGGACAAGGGGCAATGGTTCTAAACTGAGATGAGGGAGGTTTAGGTTAGATATTAGGAGGAAGTTTTTCACACAGAGGGTGGTGAAGCACTGGAACAGGTTGTCCAAGAAGGTTGTGGATGCCCCATCCCTGGAGGCATTCAAAGCCAGGCTGGACGTGGCTCTGGGCAGCCTGGTCTGGTAGTTGGTGACCCTGCACATAGCAGGGGGGTTGAAACTAGATGATCATTGTGGTCCTTTTCAATCCAGGCCATTCTATGCCAGTAATTAAATAGCTCCAAGTTTTAGCACGTGCTATTTCTTTCATAAAAATAGATTCTGTCACATTAATGGATTATAAAGTTTGTAATAAAATTATATCTAGCATATACACATGTCACACATCTTTCTTCACTTCTGCTTCTTTGAAGCTGGTATGGTGATAAAGCTAAATTAAATGTCATTGGATTAAAAGTTTAAAGAACTTGATAATAACTTTGCTCTCAAAAGGTGAAATATGACAGAAATAATTACAGAGCATCAGTGCAAACAGTGAAGAACTGTGATGTTGCATGCTGAGGAACTCCATACTGTTATTTATTTTAATTTAAGTTTTTCTTTATTTTAAGAATCAATTGTGACTGAGCACCTTTGCTGTCACTGAGCCATCTTCTCTTGAGCAGTCCTGTGGCACCGTTATGTAAAGTAATCCCAGGCCAAGTACTGCAAGCAGTAAATGGAAAAATCAAGTCAACTGATTAAACTTTAAACAGGCCTTTATACGCTTTAATGTTTCTCTGTCTTTTGTGACATATTCTGTGGTTGGTGGGCTTGGGCTTTTGTTCAGTTTTTCTTTCACACATTCAATCTGTGTATATGCTGGAACTTACTCACATAGTGGGTCAGTCAAGCTTCACCTAAAGTTAGGAGAAGGAACAAATACTTTTTATTCCCTTTTACCAGATTTATTTAGAAGATGCACCTGGCTCGATTTTAACCTGACTTCTGATTTGTTTTTTTTTCATGCATAGTACATGCCAATTTCAGTCTCTTCAAATTGTGATTATTTTCAGTTTTGTATTACATTTTCTCTGTTACTGTGTGAAAATACAGGCTTTTTTTCCAGTATGCTGTTTGTTGCAATAATTGCAAATTCTTTCTTGCAGAGACATGTGACGCAGTCCAGTGGTAATCGAAAATTCAAGTGCACTGAATGTGGAAAAGCTTTTAAATATAAACATCATCTAAAGGAGCACCTACGAATTCACAGTGGTAAATAAAACAAGCACTGAATTATGTACTAATGCTAGCTTTCCTACTCTGTATAACTTTGATGCAATATCAGTCTTGTAAGTGTAAGTTTAAAATATTAGGGCTTTCCCTTGTCTTTTTCTGAGACTCTGTACCTACTGACTGCAGCCTTCAACTGTGCACTGAAAATATGTAGGATAACTCAAGAGGATTTACATTTGCAATTTGAGCTCTGACATTTAAAATAGCTTCACGTGTGGCAGAAGAAATGGGACATCCTTCTGGTCTTTCTCGCTTGTCTGTTTTTTCTCAGCATTTGCAGACCACTTAGCTAGTTGTGAGCCTTGCTAGAAAACTTTAATTGATAGCAATCAGGATATAGCAACTATACTTCCCTATTGTGGCTGCTATTTTCCCCAGTACAGGATGATTAAAATGGCCTCAGGGCACAAATGTGAGATTGTCACACCCTGTCACAGCGGCATCAATTTATAAATAATTAACTTATAATGTTATGTATTTATAAATATTATATAATAATAAGTATGCTTCAATTTCTCTATTTGACCCAATTTACTCACTAGCATAAGTCTGAAAACAAGGCGTTAGGCCACCTTTTCCTTTCTTATTGGTTGGTATCAGCCATGATAATAGCAATTAAGTACTCTTAGAAGCCCTTGCTCAGGAAACATCATCTTAATTTCATTTCCACAGAGCAGTGGGGTCTGCTCCTGTGCATGGGAAGGCTTTAGCCAACAGGCTTTTCAGTCTGATGCAGGCCAGCTGTTCTTTTTCCTTCTTTTCTTTCTTCTTCCTCTGTAACCCAGATCCCCTGAAAAGTCACCTCTGTCTGTGGGTGTCATGATTGCATCATTGTATGCATCTTCCCAACCATTTAACCTGGGGTACATCTTTGAAGGCAAATGTTCATCTGTTTCATGCATGTGTCTAGTTTCCCTTTACTTAAACTTTGCTTGTTTTTACTCAGCTGATGAGTGTTATAGGAAGATACAGATATATTGTACTTGAGTTTGATTCAATAAAATGCATATAACTCTTTATTTAATTATGATTTGCATTTATAGTTTTTCTTTGGTTAAGCATATTCTGTGTTTTTTTTCTGAAGTGGCTTATGCTGCTTCTGACATTAGTAGTATTACTACTGGAATGGAGTTTAATGAAATCTTCAAGTACCACACAGACTCATTTGTGTGATATGTAGGCAGTTACTAGAAAGTACTGGAATGTGTCATGATCACATGGGTGCCATTCTGTATGTCTGCTGGGTCATAGTGAAACTTACCACAGGACCCTGGGATCAGAGCTATAGATGATATAATTGCTCTTGGTCTTCAATTCAATGTAAAGAACTTTTTTCCCTAGGGCTCTGAAGGGCTCTGAGGAGTAATTTTAATATATTCTTTTCTAGTTACTATTGTTTGATGAAGCTACTACTAGCTATTGTAACCTAGCAAACTATTGCATATGTCTTTTTTCTTTTTTTTTCTTTTTCTTTTTTTCTTTTTTTTAATCTTTAGGAGAGAAGCCATATGAGTGCCCAAACTGCAAGAAACGTTTTTCCCATTCTGGTTCATACAGCTCACACATAAGCAGTAAGAAGTGTATTGGTTTGATGCCCGTGAATGGTCGCGCTCGGTCAGGGCTCAAGACGTCTCAGTGCTCCTCCCCTTCCCTTTCTGCATCGCCCGGTAGCCCAGCAAGACCACAGATACGACAAAAGATAGAAAATAAACCCTTGCAAGAGCAACTTCCTGTTAACCAAATTAAAACTGAACCTGTGGATTATGAATTCAAGCCCATAGTGGTTGCTTCAGGAATTAATTGTTCAACCCCTTTGCAGAATGGGGTTTTTAGTGGTGGTAGCCCATTGCAGGCAACCAGTTCTCCTCAGGGTGTGGTGCAAGCTGTTGTTCTGCCAACAGTGGGTCTGGTGTCTCCCATAAGCATCAACTTAAGTGACATTCAAAATGTACTTAAGGTGGCAGTGGATGGTAATGTAATAAGGCAAGTATTGGAAAACAATCATGCTAATCTTGCATCCAAAGAACAAGAAACAATCAGCAATGCATCTATACAACAAGCTGGCCATTCCCTCATTTCAGCTATCAGTCTTCCTTTGGTTGACCAAGATGGGACAACCAAAATTATCATCAACTACAGCTTGGAGCAGCCAAGTCAACTTCAGGTTGTTCCCCAAAATCTAAAAAAAGAACATTCTGTTCCTACAAACAGTTGCAAAAATGAAAAGTTACCAGAAGATCTTACGGTGAAGTCTGAGAAAGATAAAAACTTTGAAGGAGAGACCAATGATAGCACTTGTCTTCTTTGTGATGACTGTCCAGGAGATCTTAATGCACTTCAAGAATTAAAGCACTATGAAACAAAAAATCCTCCTCAGCTTCCTCAGTCCAGTGGAACAGAAGCTGAGAAGCCCAGCTCCCCTTCCCCATCCGAAACTGGGGAGAACAACTTATCTCCTGGTCAGCCACCTTTAAAGAACCTTTTATCGCTCCTAAAGGCATATTATGCATTAAATGCACAACCAAACGCAGAAGAGCTTTCAAAAATAGCCGATTCCGTAAACCTACCACTGGATGTGGTAAAAAAGTGGTTTGAAAAAATGCAAGCTGGACAAATTTCTGTGCAGTCTTCTGGACCATCTTCTCCCGAACAAGTTAAAATAAGCAGTCCCACAGATAATGAGGATCAAGCAGCAACTACAAATGAGAGTGAGCCCCAGAACAGCACAAACAACTCACAAAATCCGGCCAATACAAGTAAATCTCAGACTTCATCAGGGGGATCAACTCAGAATGGTTCACGCAGTAGCACGCCATCCCCATCACCACTAAACCTTTCTTCATCAAGAAATTCACAGGGTTATACGTACACAGCTGAGGGTGTACAAGAAGAGCCACAAATTGAACCTCTTGACCTTTCACTACCAAAGCAACATGGAGAACTGTTGGAAAGATCTACCATAACTAGTGTTTACCAGAACAGTGTTTATTCTGTCCAGGAAGAACCTTTGAACTTAACTTGCGCAAAAAAAGAACCACAAAAGGACAACAGTATTACAGACTCTGATCCTATTGTAAATGTAATCCCACCAAGTGCCAATCCCATAAATATTGCTATACCTACAGTCACTGCCCAGTTACCTACAATTGTTGCCATTGCTGACCAGAACAGTGTTCCATGCTTGAGAGCTCTTGCTGCCAATAAGCAAACCATTTTGATTCCCCAGGTGGCTTATACGTACTCTACTACAGTTAGTCCTGCAGTTCAGGAAACACCACCAAAACAGACCCAAGCCAACGGAAGTCAGGTACTGAAGCCTCTGTGTTCCTGTGCATTGTATATGATGTGTTCATGGTGTATCCTTACTAAATTTATAGAAAACTGTCAAAATAAATTAAGTAATATTTAGAGTGGTGAAGCGCTGGAACAGGCTGTTCAGAGAGGTTATGGATGCCCCATCTCTGGAGGTCTTTGAGGCCAGGTAGGATGGAACCTGGGCAGCCTGAGCTGCTTGGTAGGAATCCTGCCTATGGCAGGGGGGCTGGAACTGGGTAATCTTTAAGATCCCTTCTAATCCAAGCCATTCTGTGATTCTATGAGAAAATGTAAGCACAAACCTATCCTGAACGTTATTCTTGTTTGTTAGGGGGTAATAGATGCCACCATTAACACCTCTGCAAAGTTGTCAGTTCAAACAGTGTAGATCCAGACTGACAGCAACAATCTAGTTCTGTGCATGGACAAGTTAGTTCTTCACTAAATTCTACCATTCAGAAGGGGTTTTCTAGAACATCAGTGCTCAATATTTTGAGGACAGCTTAATACTCTGGATGAAAAACCAGTGTAAAGTCATAGTGTATATTTGTTGGTGGCTCCTTATCTCCTCTTTCCCAACATCCAGAAAATGAACTGTTTGTAAATTCTTGATACTGTCTTCACTCTGCTGTGCTTTCTTAGCTTGCAGAGTAGATAATGTGTCCTACACCATAATGTCACTTTAAACAAAATTCAGAAGTATTTTCAACTGGAACTACAATGGGTATTCATCATACTTTGTTCCTGTTCTGTTCTTCCCTGAGTACCTCCAGACATGACCTAACAAGACTCAGTCCTGCTGAGCATTACCTACACTCATGGAGGCAGAGACATAGCAGAACAGAAGTGGATCACATAAAGACTTAGCATTTCTAATTAAATCTTTAAAATTGTCTATTCAGCATTTTATGCAGGCTCAGGCTTCTCTATACCAGAAACTAAGAAACTTTGAGGATTTATGAGAATGCTTGCGTGTTAAAGTTTATGAGATGTGGTTTAGTGGGGAAATATTGGTGGTAGAAGGATGGTTGGACTGGGTGATCTTGGAGTTTTTTTCTAGCCTTGGTGATTCTGTGAATATGATTAGTCAGTCCCACCAGGGATTGCATCTGTATGATGGTGGGGTCTACAGGGCAGATAGGTGCAGTGAAAGATTTTGACTATGTAGGTCAAAACAATTTTGTTTTTCCATTTACTGAATGGAATGGAAACAACTGTGCAGCTTCAGCTTATGTTTTATAAATTGTGTGCTGCATCAGTGCTTTTTTTTCTTGAACCCAACCTTTTTTGTGCTTTTTCTTAAGGACGAAAGGCAGGACACTAGCTCAGAAGGAGTATCAAATGTAGAAGATCAAAATGATTCTGATTCAACACCCCCAAAGAAAAAGATGAGAAAGACAGAAAATGGGATGTACGCATGTGATTTGTGTGACAAAATATTCCAGAAGAGCAGCTCGTTATTGAGACATAAGTATGAACACACAGGTATGTACTAGGAAATGCAGTTTCAGATCTTTGTTTTGTTGATACTGAGAAACTGATAAGCTCAACTGAAATTCAGTTCTCAGAAAGCGTTGTAAGAATAGAGGCAAGTATAATAATCCTTATTATCATCTGTGCCCAGCCTTGCTTAGAACCCATGCTTTATGTACTTATTTGACAGAACTGCAATTCCGTGTTTAAATTTGTAAGATCTAAACCCTAAATAGAAATATTGGGATTTTCTTCCATCTGGCTCATGGACGATCATCTGTGTGCTACAATATGCAGTCAATGATTTATTATTTCTAATTCACCTTGCCTGGTTTTAAACGAAAACTGTGAATTATAAAAAAGGGCCATGTGTATGTATGATACTTTACATTGAAAGCTTGTGTACCTAGCATGAAGGGTTCTCTAATTGAGCCATATTTTTAGTTATCTGAACTTACTAAACATTCACTGGACACGGAATGTAATCTCAAAGGAATATCATTTTGGCTTTGGTTTTTATTTCTAATTGTTCATAATTGTTCGGGTATCTTCAGTCTTTTTTTTGAATAAGTGTTACCCTTCTATTTCTTCAGTGATCTCTTCAAAAAGGTCTTTTCTTGTTGATTAATTGCCTACATTATGTTTCTGCATATTAATGTTTTTGTTTCATTTTACTTAAACATACAGTTGAAAACATAAAAGGCTCCCCTTTGTCTTTACCATTTGTTTAAACCTCTCAACTTGTGTACATTAAGAATATCTTCTATTTTCATACCTTCCTGCTCCGAGACTCTCTAATCCTCCTTTTCATAACACATTTGTGTTTTCCGTTCTGCTCTTAAATGAAGTGCGGTGTTCAGAAATGCTGCTTGTTTGACATAGTGTGATGTGGAGCACGAGCAGCGAGCCGCTGTCTCATTGTCTGGGTCTTTTATGTCTGGGCGGAAGCTGTATGAGTTTGTTTTGCCTAACAACTTGGAGTGTTGGAATCAAGATAGCATAGCTGGGTCCATGCTGTCTTTACAAGAGTCTCTAAACACAGCAGCAAGAAGGCAAGTAGTAAAGAGGCAAGTAGAAAGATAGAAAAAAGAGCAGGAAGAGGAGTAGATGAAACAAAGTGGATTTTTCCAGTTGGTATACATGTAGTCAGGCACTCACCTGTCCCAGGCAGGATTTTGGAATGATTTTCCTTTTACCTGTGACTTGGTACAAGGACTTGTGCATGAAAGCTAACGTGAAAGTTCATTGATTTTAAATTTCCATCAGTATAGAAGAGCTGAAATGGTTTTAAGTTTGAATAACTTTTATTGAAAGAAAAATGCCTCCTTTTCTGATCTATTTATATTCACTCTTGTTTTGTGCTCTGAGTTACATCTGAGAATCTGTTTATCTCTTGATGTTCATTTTTCATAAGAAGGTTACAAATGACATTTCTACTTTAACAACGTGCCCTTGTACCTTGTATCCCCATGCAAGAAACCCAGACTGACAGTGTTGAGAGCAAACTGTTAAACGCAATTACTCACTGTTGATACTACATTCACCAACAGCATTTTATAATGAAAGCAGCAGCACAGATTTTTAAAATATTATCCTTTTGTGTGTGTGTGTGCTTTATTTTCTAGGTAAAAGACCTCATGAGTGTGGAATCTGTAAAAAAGCCTTCAAACACAAACACCATTTGATCGAGCACATGCGACTGCATTCTGGGGAGAAACCCTACCAATGTGACAAATGTGGAAAGCGCTTTTCACACTCGGGGTCATACTCTCAACACATGAATCATCGCTACTCCTATTGCAAAAGAGAGGCAGAGGAGCGTGACAGCACGGAGCAGGAGGAGGTGGGACAGGAGGTGCTCAGCAGCGAGCATGCTGGTGCCAGGGCATCGCCATCGCAGATCGACTCCGATGAGAGAGAGAGTCTAACCAGGGAAGAAGAGGAAGATAGTGAAAAAGAAGAGGAGGAGGAAGAAGAAAAGGAGGTAGAAGGACTTCAGGAAGAAAAAGAATGTAGAAAACTACAAGATGTAGAGGAGGAAGAAGAAGTAGAAGAAGAAGAAGAAGAGGAAGGGAAAACTGAAGGTAACAAGAACGATGACGTTGTAAATCAAGCAAGCAATGCAGAACCAGAAGTTATACAGAGCAATGGGCAGGTGTCAGAAGAAAAAACAAATAAAGCTTAAATGATAGTTTTTTCTATATGAAAAAAATAAATCGGTAATGAAGTTCGTTCTATATTATACATGCTTTTCATGGAAACACGGTAGCCTGCATACTGTGATTTCTGTTCACTACTGTGTAAAAAAATATATATATAAAAAAAAGAAAAAAGAAAAAAAAAAGAAATCCAGGTGTGCCTGAACCTCAAACTTAGTAATTTTTCACACAGTTTTCAAAGTTAGGAACAAGTTTGTAACATGAAGCAGATTAGAAAAATACAGTGACTCTGGAAGCGAAGGTTTAACAGGTTGTAGGAAACCTGATTTATTAGACAAGCATCTGGCATTGTTTGTTTTATCAGTATTAATTTTCATTCTTACGTTGATTAATTTTTAAGCTGTACAATTGGGAGAGATTTCTATTATTTTTTTTTTTTTAATGGCAAAACATTTCCTAAATCCGCTTCAGTATTTTATTATGTTTTTAAAATGTGAGAACTTCTGCACTACAGAATTCCCTTTTGCAGAAACCTCTAACAGTGCTTGGCTACCTTTGTAAATTCAACCTAGAAGGTAGCGGTTATAACATTAGATGTTGTAGTAGAGCATATTATCATTTAAAGTGTATTGTTAGCCTTAAGAAAGCAGATGATAGAAGAACTGAAGTTTCTTACTCACGTGGTTAAAAATGTAGTTGAAAAGATTGTTGTTGAGTTCTGATTGCAGGGACTAACAGTGTTAATACCGGTAAGGACAGCAAAGTTGTCAAAATCAGTGTTTGTAATTGTGTTTTGAGTATGTAGTAACAATATGAAGGATATGATATGAAGCTTTGTATCTCCTTTGGCCTTATGCAAGACCTGTGTGCTGTAAGTGCCATTTATCAGTATTACAAAGGCTCTCACCAGCCTTTCTCCAATGCGTGGCCTACAATAACTAGCATTTGTTGATTTGTATCAAACTTCTAATCTAATCATGGGGGAAAAAACACTCAGCCATCAGAGAAGTAAGAACACTGGTATCTTTCATTATTTAATTATTTGGTGGTATTTTTGGTTAATACCTGACTTGCAGAATTTCTCTACGATAATTACAAGGGAAATTTTCTAATCTGCTTTATTGCTTTATCGGTTTACTTTAATTTCAGACACATACATGACATGTTATCTGGCTCATAAGTTTTTTCAAATGTTAGTTATTATGGACCCCATTTATTAACAATGTTAGCTGATTTTTACCTATCAGTATTATTTTATTTCTTTTAGTTTATAGATCTGTGCAACATTTTGTACTGTATGTCTCCAAACCTGGCAGTATTAATACCCTTCTTACTGACATATGTACCTTTTTAGTTTTAGAAAACTTTTATATTTATGTGTCTTATTTTTATATTTCTTTATTTATTACACAGTGTAGTGTATAATACTGTAGTTTGTATTAATACAATAATATATTTTAGTATGAAAATTTGGAAAGTTGATAAGATTTAAAGTAGAGATGCAATCGGTTCTCTTGCATTGAGATTTGATTTAACAGTGTTATGTTAACATTTATACTTGCCTTGGACTGTAGAACAGATGAATTAAAATGGGAATGTATTAATTTTACAATTGCAATCAATTCATTTTACCTTTACCCAGTTTTTAATATAAAGCTCTTAAATTTTGAAATTCACTGTGTGACTAATAGCATGATGCTCTGCAGTTTTATTAAGAGATTAGCCTAACCATAAAACTCTCATTTCCTTAGTAAGCCAAATTAGAATAATCTTATAAACAGTGTTGGGAACAACGTTTAACATTTTTGTGCCAATTTGTTCCTGTATTCATGTATGTATGTTACAAATCTGAAACTTCATTTTTAAGTTCCTTGTTACATCATGGTCATTTTCTAGTTTTTTACCAGACTCCCCATCTCACAATAAAATGCGTCAACAAGTCTGACTTATGTCATTATTCCAGTAATTTCACATGATTGCTTTAAGCTTTCCCTGCCCCATCACTGGGACATGGGCTGTTTCAGCATAGCTGCTCAGTTTTGGTTGTCAGCAAGGAGCGTGGAAGGAAGAAAATGTTTGACTCTGTGCAGGGAAAAGCATTGCTGCATTACTTTGTCCATTCCTCAAATTGAAGTAGAAAAACACAAGTTTTTAAAACAAGCCATATGTTTCTGTGATTTTTTTCCTCCTTAATCTATATAATACATGTTTTAATGCTTTATTTAAACAAGACTGCTTTGAAGTGACATAGGCCTGTGGCTGTTTTCGTGATGTAGCAATAAGCCAGTGAAAGAGTTGCTGGTATGTACTGCTGCTGAGTTCTCCGAAGGTATGGCACCAACATTACAGAAGTGACTTCTGTCACCTAAGTGTGAAGGTTTGAACGTTGTACTATATCTTCATTTGTACAGCATTTTGCAGACCTGGCAAAGTTGAGAGTGTTATTTAAGCAAATTCCTGTTCATTACTGATTCCTAAAAGGGAATTTCAGTTGTTGATTTTTTTTACACAAATGTTGTATAAATTATTTAATATTCACATGTCTAACTTATGAATAGTTTTCAGTCTTACTATCTCAGCACTGATACATATGAAAGAGTGATAATTTAAAGTTTCAGTGTATTTTTCTGTTTACCAAATATTGCACTTTTCAATGGCGTAAGCTCCTGGCTCAGCAGTATCTCATTCAGATAAATGTAAGAAAGACGTTTTGAAAACAATTTTCATTTGTATTGCATCAACAATGTTGCCTTGTAATTATTATTACAACAGAAATGAATTGGGCAGTCTGGGATTTCTTGCAGGTCCAGCGGGCTCAGCTATCAGTAATGGAATGCACCTTTGTAAACATATCTTAAGATGGAGATTTTCAGCTAATTCAAGATTCAAGAGCACATTACTCGTCTGTTGCAATAAATCCAGTGAGACATTTGCTGAAAATGGAATGGAAAGAACATTTGTGCTGTCTTTAGTACTAGAGCAAAGAGTTGAGTAAATTTGAGGTTGCTTGTGGAGGCTGCTCATGAAGGCTGCACGTGAAGGGCCCCCTGTGGCTCTGAGTTCCAGAGCCTTAAATGATGCAAGAGAAAACTGCTTGGGGAGAGAATGAAAGCTGAGTACTGGTTTGAGCTTTTTAGAGAACAGCATTGAATTACAAGTAATCAGATGAATTAAAGCATAGCAAAAAAAGAAATCAAGAAGTTGTGTTAGTCTGTCTAGTCTCAGAGTGCCTGTGTGTTTCAATTGGTGTTTTGAAGTACAAAAAGATGGACCATAGAATATCAGCCCACAGTGTGACAGTTATCATAAAAAGCAGCATTCTTCAGGTGTGCTGAGTAAAAAGTGTTGTGTTAACACTCTAAGACAACTTTCAGAGGAAACCCACAGTCCCTGCATTGGACTGAGATGGGACTCAGTGCTGGTATTTCTACTGGCAAAGTGTGCCAAGGGCAGTGGCCACAACACAGAGCAGCCACATGAAGGCAAAGCTATTCACAGAGAGGGAAAATAGGGCTACTAAGAGCTACATTAGGGAATTCTCTCATCAAAGCATCGAGATCAGGTGTTCACACTCAGAACCAGCACAGAATTCTGTAGTGTAGAGATAGCCATAGTGGATATACCTTCAGAAATACAGGAGCCCATGAGAGGTGAAGGTAATGGTGTGTAGATGAGAGAAGTACCTTTAATTCATGGAGGGAGGAGTGAGGTTAGCGGATGGCCTTCGAATGGTGGAAGAGAAAGGGAAGAGATGACTATATGCTGACCTGAGCTTGTGCTTTTGATTTGGTTACTAACAATTAGTAAACCTGCACAGGATTCTTCACTTGGAGGGAGATTTTGTTGTGTCTTTTGCTATTCACACACTGATACATACATTCACTTTTTTCCTCAACAGAATGACTTCTTTGATTTTCACTATTAAAGTCTGCAATGCAAAAAGAAGTTTCAGTATTAGAATATCTATCCTCTGAGGCTGCATCTTATCATTTATTCTTCATGCTTTCCATGGGTGATTGATCTCATTCACTTGGTTTGAAAATGAATACAACAAGGTTACGATGATGGAAATAACACTTGAATGTGAACAAATATTTACTGCTTCCGCTTTACCCCTCTGCTCTTTCATGATGTCTGTCACACAGTCTTCTTTATTGTGCTTATTAGATCTCTCCTACAGATTGTATACATGTTGTCTCTGGGGGAAACAATGCATTATTATATATTTCATCATTTCACCAAAAATAACCTTTAAAACTGTGATTAGAAATTAAACTTGCAGCTGGGATTCTACAAGAACTGCACTGACACCAGGAGCCCTGGGCAGCAAGGTTTGTTCTCATAGCATGCTGTAGCATGCCAACTGTGGGGTCAGGTGGTGCTCACCCACACCTAGGTAATGTTCTCCAAGGTTTGAGATCCCCCAGGAGCTCTTTAAAGATGAAGACAGCAGGATATACATACATACATATATATAAATAAATAAAGTGAGTACTCCAACAACACCATTTTGGACTTCTCTTTTTCTGGTTAATCTTGGCTTCTGATTCAGCCCTTAGACTTCAACCTTTCTGTAATGTCCTTGTCTTCTTCTCATCTTTGTGTCAGCTGGGATTTGTGTTATAATTACGAGCTTTTCAGCACATGTTAATTCAGGAATTAAAGGGATAAATGAGTTAAATCCTTTAAAAATGAAATAATCCTACAGTGATTTTGTGTCATTCCTCAGGAGTTGCTGTGTCTCTCTTACCTGGTGTATAACCAATGAAAAAAATATATAAAGGAATATTATATAATCAAATAATATTAAGATGCTATAACAATGAAATAAGCAAGAGAGTTAGGCACAGCGAGACAAAGAGAACAAGTAGGATGCTTACCCATGTCATGGGCTCGCTCAGGAAACTCCAGTGGAGTGGATCTTCTGAAGAGAGAGAGAGATCCTTCCCCACTGGTAGTCAGCTCTTAAATGGGTCTAGGAGAGGTGCAGCCAGGCTCCACCCCTTCCTGCAGCACAGGTGAATTGCTTTCACCTGTGCTCCCAGGGCTGACTCATTGCTCACCTCAGGTGATTAATCAGAGGTTCAGGCCATGACTCAGCAGTTCCCATACACTCCACCCCTTCACAGCATGAACCAATGATCAGGTTGACTAATGGGTAAGCTTTTCCTAATTCAGAGACCCACTATATCATGACACTTATACAATTTCCATCGCGACGCAGGTTGGTACAATTCAAGACAAGTGACGATTGGTGAATGTTGATATTCTTGTATGGGCCAGCGCTCAGTGAAGTTACTAGAGGCATGCAGTCGTCAGGTGCAGGTCTGCCTTATGTTCCGTCAGTCCCATATAGGCCATCACCGGGTGTCACATGTGATCTGACTGTAACACTGGAACGCTTTTGATGGCATTTTGTTCCTTCCGGTGATCCTGAAGGCTCGAAGACTCACGGGGAGTAATACAGATGTTTCAAGGGTACCAGGAGGGGAAGGTCTGCTCTCCAGGGCAAGATACAGGCCATATTTCTATCCTGGGTCAACACTTCCGCTTGTACTGGGGCACGTCCCGGCCGCCTGTACCACACCTTCTGGCCAGTTATCTGTGGCTGCATAACTATGTCAGGCACCAAAGGAGGTGTCCTGATCTGCCATGGGGACATAATGGGGGTCCCTTTAGCAATGAAGATCAGAGTGTTGACCACAATATCAGTAGGCCATGTACCTATTACTGGAGAAACTACTGAGCCTCCCACCTCCAACAGTCTCCCCCAAGGTGCAAGTAGGCCACACTACTTGGGTCCTACCTGCACCTTCCAAGGCCATTTTATTCTATGGGTGCCTGGTTCTAAATTCTCAGGGGCAGGGAGCAGAATATTATTTTCATTATCAATCTGGGGTCTTACCTGATAATCAGTGCCCGTAATTTGGATCCTAAGCAGGGTGGCCCATGTTGTCTGCAGCATTCTCAGGGCACTGGGTCTGCCGTCTCGGGGTCTTTCATTCAGGTCCCGCAAGATTTCATACAGTCTTTTCATCCACCCCTGCAGGGACTGGGAGTCTGTCTTCAGGGCAGCCTTAAGAATACCATTATAACATTCAATGACACCTGCCCCCATTGGATTATATGGCAGGTGGAATCGCCATTCGATGTTGTTTTCTTCTGCCCAGTGCTGTATCGTTGCACCAGTAAAATGAGTCCCTTGGTCGCTCTCGATGACTTGAGGTGTCCCGTAGGCAGACATCAGTTTAGTCAGTGCTTTGATGGTATATGCCTGGTTTGCTTTCGGTACTGGGTAGACCTGCAGTAGCCCACTTGCAGTGTCGACACAGGTCAGAGCATATCTCGCCCCCTCAGACCGAGGAAGGGGCCCAATGTAATCGACCTGCCATCGCTAGAGAGGATTGTGTCCTCTAGCAAGATGGGCTGTCGTTTCCGGCAATGATCTTGGTCTCATCTTAGAGCAAGCGTCACAATCCTGGCATGCCTGGACAATGTCAAGTAGCTGTATGGGCAGCCCCCATGCTTTAGCAGCTGCCCACATTGTCTTTTGTCCTGCATGCCGTAGCTTCTGATGTAACCAACAGGCGATGTTCTCAGATGGTGAATTCTCAATCCATCAAACTCAGGCCAGCGTGTCAGCTTCATCATTTCCCAGTGACTGTAGGGGCTGATGATCAGAAACATGGTAGACACATATAGTCCTGTGTTTGACTGTATTCTATATGTCTAACCACATGTCTTTGCCCCAGATTGGTCGGGCGTGGATAGTCCATTCCTGTGTGGCCCACTGTGCAATCCAAAGAGTGAGCCCCCAGTACACAGCTCAACTGTCTGTACAGATATTCAGGATACCATCACTGGGTTCCTTGGTTATAACCATCCACACAACTCGCAGTTCTGCCCATTGGCTGCTCTGACCATCCCCCTCGTCAAACCAGATCGTCTCAGTCGAAGGATGGTATGCTATCACTCTCCACTTGCTCGGTTTGCCCTTGCTGGATCCATCTGTATACCAGGCATCTTCAGGGATAGGATATTTCCCCTTCTGAATGGGACTCTTCTCTGGTGGAGCGACCAGTGTTTCTTTTGGTGCATCACAATGATAGGTCACTGGGCCTAGGACCTTCTGAAGCTCTTCTTTTAAGGGTGATGAAGACAGACTGCTCCTTTGGCTGAGGTAAGCGACCCATCGTGCCACTGTTTGTGCTTGGGCCACCCCTGTCTTAGGAAGGTGAGTCAGATCTTTCACTTACCCCTGAATCAGCAGAGTGGTCTTCACTATAACTTCAGCCATCTGGGTTATTGGCTCTACTGCCTGTAATGCTGAATAGGCAGCCAATAACTGTTTTTCAATCATACTATATCTTTCTTCTGCTCTATGCCAGACCTGAGACCAAAAACCAATGGGGGTCTGAACAGAACTCTGGTGTTGCCACAGGCCCCAACCAAAGCCATCTTGAGTAATGTGAACATCCAACTCAGCTGGGAGGGTAGGATTGAATATACCCAATGCCTGGGCTTGTTTAACTGCCAGTTTTGCCTGTTGGAAAACATCCTGTTCTGTTTTCCCCCAGTCCCATAGCTGCCCCTTTCTTGTGAGTCTGTACAGTGGCCTTAGCAGCTGCACTAGGTGAGGTATAAAGGAACGCCAGTAACCCAGTATACCTAGAAACTCTTGCAGCTGCTTCGATGTTGTAGGGATTGGGAACGCCTGAACCTTATCTATGACAGCACCGGATAGTACTTTGGTCTTTCCTGACCAAACCACCCCCAGGAATTTTACAGACAGGCCCGGACCTTGCACCTTTTGGGGATTTATAGTCTATCCCCTCTGTTGTAAATAGACGGTTAATGAATCTGCCGCCTGCCCTACTGCCTCCAGTGAGTCGGATGTCAGCAGGAGATCATCAATATAATGATACAGATTAACATCAGGTTTTTTCCAATCAGCTAGGTCACGCGCCACTAGATTGTGATAATACGTTGGTGAATGCACATATCCCTGTGGCAGGACCTGAAAGGTCCACTGCCTGCCTCCCCACGTAAACACAAACTGATCTTGCGATTCCTCAGCAGTTGGGATACTGAAGAATGCATTTGCTAAATCTAGGACACAATGATAGGTTTTTATCTCCCTACTCAATGTATCCATTAGGGAGGCAATATTGGGTATGGCCGCATGAATGGGCGGCATGACCTTATTTAATTCTCTGTAATCTACTGTCATCCTCCATGTGCCATCTGACTTCCGCACTGGCCATATGGGGGAATTATATGGGCTGTGTGTGTAGGTCTTATAATGCCCACTTTTTCTAATTCCTGCACCGTTCTCAATATTTCATCTTGCCAACCTGGGAGTCTATACTGTCTTACATTAGTAATCCAGTGCAGTTTCGGCAGGCAAATAGGCCCATGTTTCGCATGGCCTCTTAATATTGCCTGCACCACCCGGATACTGATACATCTCTGTCGAAGTCTGAACTCTCCCACAGTTGTCTGGAGAGCCAGACCCCATAGAATATCTATGCCCAAGATGTACTCCTGGACTGGGGCAATAGATACCTTATACTCCAGGGGTGGGAGATGCCCAACCCCCACTTTTAATCATGTTTGGGTGACAGGAATAGTCTGTCCCCCAAAACCACCAATCATCATTCTGTCTCCATCAAATTTGGTTGGATCTCTGTAAATAATTGATGTTTCTGCTCCAGTGTCCACTAATGCCATAACTCTTTGAATGTTTTTTTGGGACCAATAAATTGTTAATTCTACATAGAGCCTCCAGTCCTGTCTGGAGGCCCTAGGGAGACTAACATCCCTCGTCATGCCACGAATTGAGCTATGTCCAATTCTTTTGGCTCAGGCACTGTAGACTGAGACAACTGAGGCGGCTTTTTTTTCCTATTAGGAACAATGAAATCCTCTAAGTTCCATGTCGTTGTTGGCATTCTCTCTATAACCCTTACCCTTGGTTTCTTAGGGTAGGTCTGAAATTTTTGGTTGTCCTTTAGTTGTTTCCACAGTTGGAGAAGGATATGGTTGGGCTGGCCATCAATCTTAGCAAATT
Source organism: Phasianus colchicus (assembly GCF_987193195.1). Taxonomy (NCBI): domain Eukaryota; kingdom Metazoa; phylum Chordata; class Aves; order Galliformes; family Phasianidae; genus Phasianus; species Phasianus colchicus. The sequence continues at coordinate 39,222,265 of NC_143441.1, forward strand.
GGACCCCAGCCTGAATTAAATCATTAAACATTTGTTTTCGGGAAACCCTTATGGGTCCCAATTGAGGAGCTCGAGTAGCTGGCATTTTGGTTTTAGTCACTGGCAAGACCTCAGCTTCTTCTAGTGTCCGAATGTTGCGCCTATTCCACAGGCGTTCTGTTTCTCCTAGATAAGCCACTAACTGCGCAGCCTGCTGGACAACTGCTTCTGAGGCCACTAGGGGATTTAATATAGAGACCAGAGTGCCATACAGATGGCAGGGAGCTTGTTGTAAAATTAGGTCTCTCATCCCCGCTGAGAATTTGACCAGATCCGGGCCATCAAAGGTATCTTCATAAATTGCTTCCCTTACACCTAGTTCACGGATGTAATTTTGAAGGTCCTCCATGGAGGACCACATCCCTGTATGTAAAGGAATATCAGATTTACTGGGCCATACCATACGGCACACCACCATTAACCATTCTATTATAGAATGGTTTTCATCATTATATTGATTACCTGCATATAATCTCTGTCTGAGAGCAGGATGGACAGTCATTGTGGCCAATTTGGCTATTTCCGGGTCATTCACCAGAACACTTTCTGCCCCAGAATCCCACAGTCTTAATAACCAAGCTGGCACACTTTCCCTAGGTTTTTGCCTGAATCGTTGGACTAAGTCCATCAGTTCTGTTGCCGTGTATGGTCGGGCTGTTACATGCAAGTGGGTTTGAGCAGGGGGCCACTGGTCAGGCAGCACCCCTGTCGGTCTGTCCTGTACCTTTTTTGTTTTTTGAGTTATAACAGGATGGACTTCTAGTGCAACCGTCAACATTGGAGGTTCAAGATCTGATTCAGATTGTTTATTTTCCTGATCAACACAGTCTGTTGCTTCAGGAGCCTGGTCATTGTTTATTGAAATGTTACGAACTTGACCTATTGGAAGACATAGAATTGGTTTTTTCCCTGTTAATAGGCCAAGTTCCTGTTCTAACTTTTCCATATGATCTTTCAAAAGTTCATTTTCGTTCTCTAAAGTATTATTCCTTATTTCAGCATTGTTTAAAGCATTTAATAGTGGCCATGCACTGCAGAAGCAACTAATTGTCTTTCTCTTGTGACTAATATATCTTTGCCTAGTCCCTGAAAGTGATCTGCTAGGCGATATGGGGAAACGTTTCCCACAACACATAGGAGACCCCATTTTTCAATGATAATCACCAATTCATTATAAGGGGATCCTGCAAATCCTGGGATCTGTCCTGGAATTATTTTATCTAGGGGGGTAGTATTCTACCCCTTGAACCATTTACAGAAATTCCAAAGAAAGGACATAGTGTAAGAAAGGACATAGTGTAAGTTTTAGTATATTTGGCTTGCCTGCCTGGCTTGCCAAGTGTATAACCAATGAAAAAATATATAAAGGAATATTATATAATCAAATAATATTAAGATGCTATAACAATGAAATAAGCAAGAGAGTTAGGCACAGCGAGACAAAGAGAACAAATAGGATGCTTACCTGTGTCGTGGGCTCGCTCAGGAAACTCCAGTGGAGGGGATCTTCTGAAGAGAGAGAGATCCTTCCCCACTGGTAGTCAGCTCTTAAATGGGTCTAGGAGAGGTGCAGCCAGGCTCCACCCCTTCCTGCAGCACAGGTGAATTGCTTTCACCTGTACTCCCATGGCTGACTCATTGCTCGCCTCAGGTGATCAATCAGAGGTTCAGGCCATGACTCAGCAGTTCCCATACACCTGGAAAGCTACTTGCTTGTACCATACCCTGGCCCATGGGCAGGCCCCACGTGATGGCTGGTGGTATCCCTGATTTTCAGTGATGCTGTGTCCATGTGTGGCTGACGAAGTACTTGCTTGAGTTTTAATTACGTGTAAGTTATTGTGGAGGTATGAAAAGAACATTTTGCTCTTTTGACATGCAAGAATGAAATCTGTTGGATCAAATTGTTCAAGAAACAAATTCACTGGAAATTCCTGTAAAATTCTGGAAGTTAAGATGGCTTCAAATAGCTTTGAGAATCACACTTCTGCACACAGAAAGGAAACTTAGATTATTATTTTTTTTCCACCCTCTCAATCGGATTAGCCCAATTATGGCAAAATGTTGATGAGGACAGCAGTCCTTAATTCCTTTTGCTGAGGATGAGTGTTGTGCCACATTGCTCTCATCCAAAGCAGATGACCTGCTGCCTCACTGTGCAAGCTTCAGTCAGAGTCCCTGTGAGGTGGGTGAGGGGGAGGAAGGATGCACCCCAGTTACTTGGGCCACACTGCACCTCTCTGCTCACTGCTGGCCAGGGTTCCAGCCTGGGCTGGTCATACAATCTCAGCTGTGATTGAGGAGACAACAAAGCTTTCAATCAAGGCAAGCTGAGCTCGAGGTAGCTCTTTTTCAGACAACTCCAAGGAGTTCCTTCAGTACGAACTGGCCGCCATGCTTTGGAGGAGCTGCCATCTCCTGTTAGGTGGGCCAGCAGAGCAGCCAACCCTCGTTCTGTGCATTAGAAATTCCTGAAACGAATGGCTTGTGTGCTTCAAAACATAGCATTGCCTTTTTATTTTATTTGTTTCCCTTTGTACCAGGCATTTTGATCTCCAGGGCAATCTAATGTGTCGAGTGCTCTTAAAATGTCCTGCAGCTTAGTGAGGGCACTCCATAAACCAAGGAGCAAGCAATTCTAGTGTATGCACTCATGATAAGTGTTAGTTATTTTATTCCAGTGCTTATTATAAGGCCAACTTTCCCAGCTTAGGGAAACACAGAGCACTGATGATGAATGATGCTGAGAGCTTGCACAAGGCTATTTGGGCATGTTTAGGAGCAGCACTGGGTCTTGAACCTTCAGTCTTAGCATGCAGTTTTTTCAGTAGTATTATGGTAAGTGCATCATTTTTGTGATTTTTGTGGCATAATGCAGCTCACCCTCTGGCAGATATACTGAAGCTTATCCTGTTACAATACCATCATGAGGCGGTTCTGCTCAAGCAGCAGAGGCTCTGGCTTTGTATATCATAAGAGAGTTTGACACAGGGCCATCAGATGCCAAAAACGTACTGGTAGGACACTCGGCTAGATGGTTGGCTGCCACCAGCAATTCCCTTCTAGAAGTGCTTACAGAAAGCAGCAATCCTTGTGCTCTGTTGCTCCCTCCATGAGCCGATGGGAGATTGCTGTGAGAAGCAAAGTGGTGCGCGTGCTGTCAGGCTGTGGGTAGCTCCAGCTCTACCACTGACTCTTAGAGAGGGGAGAGAACAAAAGTGCTGCTGATTCTCCGCGTGCTCCTGCTGCCCAGCACATCCTCTCGTCCCTCACAGTTTTTTTCCTGAAGGTTAAATGTCAGGGATGCATTGTCTGGGTCCTGGTGACTCCCAACCAGCTGCAGCCTCCAGGTGAGGGTGAGGGAAATTCCTGTTTTAATGTACCTTAGTAGGGCAGTTCATCTAGTTCCTAGCTGTGTCCTGACCGTTTCTGCCTGAGAGCAGCATTGCTTTGCTTGCCCGTGTGCTTCAGTGAAATCTGAACCTGTTCAGCTCACTGTATCTGAAACTAATTGAAAATAGCTGGAAAATCTGATGCCAAAAAATGCAGATATTTCATGATCAGAACCATGTACAGGTCAAGGACCGTTTATGTTTCTGATTTTTTAAGCAGTATATTGAAAAGCACTGCTCATGTCCATCCTTTGCTCCTGCTCCCAACATTTCTATGCAGCTTTTGTCCTGTAGGCCCATTGCACCCAGCTGCTTATGTACTCTTTTTTTTTTTTTACACACGTGGAGCAGCCATGCTCCAGTGCAGAGCTCTGCTGCTGGAAAGGAGCTCCTTGACAGCTCCCAGACAGGAGGCAGCCCAACTTTGTTGTCACAGCAGAACTGGCTTTTGCAGTCATCTAATTGAACATAGCATAATCCTACACTTCCTTCTAAGCACAAATTTTAATCTCCTGTGGGATTCCTGATGTTTAATACCTTCATCTTTCACATATAAATCTTTTTTGTAATTCAACTAAATGAGCACCTTCCACAGCTCCCAATATTCATTCTGCTCACCTTGCTGACCAGCCCCATTCAGAGGTGTGATGTTATCCGTGTTGGAATTTCTGAGTGCATGCAGGTGCCCAGCTCTTCTTGCAGAAAGCAGTGTGTGTTCCCCTACAAAGGCACTTTGGGGGGAGTATCTGCAGCTGATGGAGATGCTCTACTGAACCATCAGCTGGCAAGGGCTGAAAAAATACTGCATAACCTCTTGGGTGCTCTGAATCTGTAATAATGATGTATTCATTAGGTTGTTGTTTTTTTTTTTTTTTAAAAAAAGGGCAGTAATAAATTAAGCGTCCTTCAAAAATACTGCTCCCTTGCTACCTGTACCTTGTAACCATGTACCTTGGTGCTGGCCTTAGTCTCCAAGCAAATGGGATTTGTGAGCCTGTGCTCTGTGCTCCTTTCTCTCATCACACAGTTTGTGGCCATGACTATTCCAGGCCAAAACTGACAGAAAAGATTCCGTGCTGAAGATGAGTCCTTGGATGACTTGTGAATATTGGCCACCTTGGGAAGAGGACCAAATGAGCACCATCTCTGGGCACGGGCAGGTAATGTCCAATACTTGCAATCCTCAGTGCAGTTCTGACCTACCTGCAGCATGCTGCTTGAGTAATGTGTCATGGATGTGGCTCTGGGCAGCCTGGTCTAGTGGTTGGCAACCCTGCACACAGCAGGGGAGTTGAAACTAGATGATCATTATGGTCCTTTTCAACCCAGGCCATTCTATGATTCTATGATTCTATGATTCTATGATTCTATGATTCTATGAAATATGGTCCCAACTATGGTGTCAGGCCACCGTTCACCAGGGCCACTGCCAGCAGGACTGGCACCTCACCTCCGTCACAGGCTAAGGATAACATTTATTTGTTCACTAGCCAGCCAAACAAATACATATGGAATTCTGACATGCAAAGTAGAATTAACCCAACAACAGCCTTTGTCATCCAGGAAGGCCAGAACAGAGCACTCTGATTTTGACCCTTCTTGTGTAGATAGAAAAGCTGAGTGCAGGTTTCACATTCTCCTGCTGAGTATTGTAACATGGGCCTATTTTACCCTGTTATCCCCTCATCAGTGTGCAGCTCAGCCCACGCACTGCCTGTGGAGGTAAGCCTGTTTCACTGTGCTCCCAGGTGAAGGAAGACCTGGCAGTGGGCTCTGCGGATAAACCATCATGTTGGTGCTGGTAGGCTCCTAGGAATGTCCAGCAGCAGATGTTTAATTCTCATGAGGACTGTATTTCCAAGCACTGGATCTGCAATTAACAACTACTTGCAGTCAGTGTTAACAAGTGTGGCAGCAGGGAAGAACCCAGCTTTGGCCGTACAAGGGAAAGCAGCTCAGGCAGTGATGCTGAGTGTATTCTGGGCTGCAGCCTGAGCTGCTCAGGACACTGCTGCCCTGGGGAAGGCCATGTTCCTGTTCATGGATCTAGCCAAAATGCTCTGTAAAGCTGTTCTATACTTAATTGGAAAGAATCATCGACTTCTGCTTGCTTTTTATTCTGTTCTCCCAAACTGTTCTCTGCTTCAGTTTAAAGCTGGTTTGACAAAACACTCTGTGGCATTAACAGCTCACAGGTAAATCCCAAACCTCATTCTCTGCTCTTAGTTCTGCACCACCAGCACCCGTTGCTCTGATGTGCAGTGTAACCAGTGTCTTTGTTCCCTCTATATGTGGCTGAGTGGGTTTTCATCTATTGCGAAAAGTTTCTTCATCGTTGATTTTGTAACCCAAGCAGGTCACTTTGGTCTGGAGCCAAGAGCCACTCCTCTGCTGGTTAACTGAAAGCAGTGCTTTCCCACTCCTCCTTTTATGTGGTGCTCTGCATGCTGCTGTTTTGGTGATAATGATGAGCAAGAGGAGGTGAATTGCAGGCATTGTCCTCCTCTGGTTTTACTTCACAGGGTTTCTGTGTGTGCAGGTGAGGTACAAGAGTGAAGTCAAGGGCGTGTATTTAAGATTATACCAACAGACAAAAATTGAAGTATATTAAAAACATGAGCAAGAACAGGGCAGCCTGCTGGCAGCACAGTGCTCTGTATCAGGGCTGTCTGCAAATCCACCTGGCTGCTTTAGTCCAGGCTGAGTGACTGTCAAATCTAGAAAAAGCCCTTTGCCCCATTGCATCCCCTCTGCCTTACTTTCAAGCTGTTACAAGAGCAGAGGCTGCAATTAGCTCTGTTAATCACTTAGCATATTAAAATAAGAATAGGTTTGTTTTGCCTTCCTTACAGACGAGCCACCAGCAGCAGAACAGCACCATGTGAGGTGATGGATTCAGTATAATGAAGGACTTGGGGACTTGATCCTGGACTAAAATCTGAGGATCTTTGCTGGGGAGCTCTGCAGTGCAGAGGCACAGTTGGGTGTGCAGCAGAAGCAATGCCAGCACTGCCCTGGCTCAAGATTGTGCTTGCAGCCCTCTGGCCATGCATGCTCCAAAGCACGTCTTTCTCCCTGTGAATCTGTGTAGTTTTTTTCCCAGACCTGCTGACCCCTCTGCTGCCCGCATCCAAAAGGCAAAGTTATTTGTGTCAGGAGGAGAAAACCCACACTGCCCATCCTTTCATATGGTGAGAACTGAAAACCCAGTAGAAACAGCCTGCTTTAGGTCAGGGCTGGTGTGCTCCCTTTCCTTTCCTTGGCAAAGATTTGTCTCTCTAGGCACCAATTGAGGGCTTGGGTGAGAGGAGAGGATGAGGAATGTATATGCAAGCAGTGCATCACTGGGGACCTTCCTCTGATCCTGTGGGCTGAGCAATCCCTTGGGGGAGGTGTCTCTGTGCACTCTGCCCCAAGGACCGGACCATGGATGTTCATAGACCACACTGCAGCAGGAGATAACAAGAACCAGAGCTGCACCACAAAGCAGAATTATAAAGCAGGCCCCATAACCACACTGCCTTAAAGTAACACATGTTGCTGTCATCTGCTGTATTACCTGGGCAAACAAAATAAATAAAAGCCAGTGCATAGCACATAGGAATCCACCACATCTCTGTGTCAGCTGAATTGCAGACGAACGCCAAAGCAGGCAGGAAGGATGATCTAGGATGAACGGGGGCTTTTGAGTGGGCAGCCCTGAAAAAGTTAACTCCCTATAACCATGGCTTTCTCACAACTTAACCTAAGCATTCATGCCTTACTTTGTCCCTTGTTTTCAAAGCAGGGGACTGCGAGGTAGCTGTCTTCTACTTCAGTACAGGAATAATGGGGGGAGGCAAAAATCCTGGATCAGAAACACCACATTCAAGGGTGAAAAAATAAAAACACTTCTGCAGCAGGAAAAGTCTGTCTTTGCTCCAGCTTCCCTGTCTACAGAGGAAGGATAAATATAAATCACCATCCACAGGCATGTCACGGGCCTGGATTTCAGTACTGCATGGTCAGTGGAGCATAGGGGCTGTGGGAGAACAGATCTCTTACAGTGCAGGTGGGGCTAGAGCATCACCTGTGGTATGGCGGTCACCTAGCACCCAGCTGACAGATGCCCCATGCAGTGCTGGCTTTCCTATAGTCACTTCCCTTTGAGGAGATGTGTGAGGAGGGTGTTAACAGAGTGGCCTTAGTACAATGTGAGTAGAGGAAAATCATCCCATTTCTTCCAAAGGCAGCAGCTACCATGGCTCCTTCCTTTTCTACAAAAGTGGGCAGCATGTTGGCTCTATCTGGTCTCTCGGGACAGCACTAAGGTAGAGATCATGTGAGTGGAAAAAGACTGCTGTAAACCCTGTTATCTCTGTGCAAGGAGGGGTGGGAGGCCAACCAGGGAGAGGTACAGCATGGGAACATTTGCAGGCTTACTGCCAGGCCATGGTGGCCACCCATGCTGGTTTCCTGAGGATTTGTCTTGCTGTCTGCATGTGAGATAGGAAGAAAACATTCTGCCATTTTACTCTCCAAAATATAGTCTTTATTCCTGTTTATTAGTGCAATTAGCTCAATATTTATTTGCAGAAGTAAAAAGCTCACTTCAATTTCAAGTGTTATGAGATAAAACATCATAAAGAATTACTTTAATATGTACTTCATATGCCTGTATGCACACGGACTGCAGCCCTGGAAGGCTTTTGTGCTTCATAACTAACCTTTTTGAGAAGCAATGAGCTACAGAGAAAAATTACAGCAGATAAAACTGGAGGCAGTCATACTTCAACATTATTTAAGCTTGTTGTGCAATACATCAGGGTAATGCCGCTGGTCACAAAGCAGCAGCTATTTACCTTCCTTTCACAGACAAAAATCTCTCCTGGAATCAACCTGATATTTCTCTTTTTTCTTCCAGTGTTTCCCAGTGAGTCACTGCTGGACAACTTGTTCCAGAGGCAGGAAACTGCATCTGAGAGTGATGGAGCACCCTTGTGATCGCCTCGGCAAAAGAGCGTCACGCTCTTTGCGCAGCTGTTTCCTTAACTGATTCATGAAGAAAAATTCTCAGTCCTTACAGCCTTTTGCTCCTCAGTGCCGGCAGTTGCAATTTTACTCCGTGAAGACCTTTGCCACTGGAGTAACATGCTTGCTGGAGGAGCTACCACATCGACCTGCCTGCGCAGGATGGCCTCAGGGCAGTCATGCTGGGGGCTGGACACCATCCCTTGCATCCAGCACTGGGTGTTGTCTCACTCATCAAGTTGTGTTTCCTTACACTTTTTCCAGGATGGAGACAAAATACAGCAGTCCACACACATTTGTTGTGTGATAACTACGGAGACCCAAATGAGAATAAACTTTCCTGAAATCTTGCACAAGAAACTGAGACAAAGGTTAGCTGAGATTCTGGAAGTTGCCCATGTTGCCTTGTAGATCACTGCCAGTGTCTACATCTGTGCACCATATGAGTAAGTGAGAAAGTGTCTTTGAGAAGGGTGTAATGCTGGTCCTGAGTCAATAATGGACCAAGTCCAAGGTACTGAAGCATCTGCTATATATTTCAGCATTTTATTTCTTACACTTGTAAGGATATTCAAGTAGGTGAGCACATACACCTAAAAGACTGTGTTCAAAAGAGAAGCTCAGATGTGGTCAGCACCAGCCAAAACACTGGCTATTCCAGGAGGCACTTTGGACTGTCCTTCAGGTAACATGTCAGCATTGAAATCAAATGATCACCACATGTGGGTCTATAAAGCTGCTAAATTAGCTGTGCAGAGAGCAGCTCTGCAACAGTTATTGCTGGATGGTTAAGTGCCAGTGCAGGTGAATTAAATTATTATTGGCTCCAAGCGCGACTCCGTATGCTGTTAATTCATTACCCGCAGATGAATTGCCAGCAGGAGTGCAAATCCCTTTCTCATCTCAGGGAATATCACCAAAAAAGAGGTGATCCATCAGTGGATCACCAGCAGAGAAGCCCATAGGCCTTCTTGGATGTGGGATCATATGAGAAGTCAGGGTTGGGAAGCAAAAGCTTCATCTCTGTCCGATGTGTTCAGTCCAAATGAGAGGAGAAACTACAGTCTGTTACTCTATGTGACATGGAAGGAAATGAATCTAAGCCACAGTCATTCCTTCCTCTTCTCCTCTACACTCCTATTGACCTGAACAGAGGAGTTTCCTTTTCTTACTTAGGCAACATAATTGCTGTGCCCTGGGGAAGGGCAAGATGCCTCTTTGTGCTGGGCATTCCTCAGAGCAGCACCAGTGGAAGGCAATCATGATGCTGTCAATGCTCTCTCCATCCCTAAAGAGTTAACTAATTTTATTCCCCTATTGTTGCTCAGCTGGTCTTTCCCCAGGACTCACGGTGGGGCAGGGCTTGTCCTGCTCTGAAAAGAGTTTGCTTCCTGGTAACAGAGCCATCCATTAGCTCTCATAGCTGTTGTGCTTGAACTGAAAGCTCTGTGCTCTAAAGCCCAGCAGGAGGAGATAATTAGCACTAGATTGCGTATTCTGGGCAATATCCATCCACTTCTGCCAAGACTACACAAGGCCCTCGAGTACAGTGGAAATATATGTGGGGTGGATGCTTTTTGCATAAATGTGGAAGGAAGTGTGCATGACTGCACTCTTGGTCAGAATCTGAAACAGAAACAGAATCTGAGCTCAAAGCGATTTTGTGCCAGCTCCATGCTACGGGTAGGCAAAGGGCTTGGGAGCAATGGATGTTGCACGGGAAAGACATGCAGGGCCTGCAGGATATGTGCATGCAGCAGTGTGCTGGGGTAATAGCCCCTATCGCAGCCCTTGTCCTGCTACCTTCCCTGGCTTTCCTACTGTCAGCCCTGCTGTGCACCACATTGCACCTGGGCTTTGCACAAGCTGTGTTTGCGAGTGCTCCAGGCTTTGTGTTGGGAGGCTCTGTACCCCTGGTATAAGTGATTTAACAAACTCAACACTGTTCCAAAGTTTCTTTTCCTGCTTAGACAGTGGGCAGAATTCAGCTGCCTGAGTGCAAACTAGTTACCATTTCTCCTAGGAACTGCCATCACGTGGGTGCAGAAGTGTGTGGGCCTTCTGTATGCCCTATGTCCTGTCTGCATGCCCCAGTTGATGCACCACTGGAGGTGCCCACATTGGAAATAACTCAAGCCCTATGTGTCCAGTTGGGGTTTCCTGAAGCAAGAAGCCATTAGCTGTCCTGATGCAGTAGGAAGCATAGTGTCCCAGAGCTTGTCTCAGCTTAATCGCAGCAGACTGCACAGTCTTTAGGCAATCAGTGTGTTTAAAATCAGTTGGTTGTGATGAATGTCTGCTGCAAACCTGATCCTGAAGGGAATCTTGAGCCACTTTGATCTGAAGAAGATCTGGTTTCTCTAAGGGCATATTAAAGGTGTAAATGCTCTGACAGGTGGCATAAGTTTGAACCACATAAGCTCTCCTGGTGTGCCCAGCCCATCAAACGAGCGCAGACAATGGAAGACATCATGCTTCACATTTCCAGTTCATCATGGGCAGAAAGAAGTTGAGTTTCTGCCCCACAGTCAATGTTGTTAGGTTTCCCCATCTTCCCATTACCACGCTGAAGACACCATTCTATCAGCATTTTGTCTCAGGCTGCATCTTCAAAACACTTTGCCTTTCAGATGACCTCCTTTGGATCTCATCCAACCTCCATTTTCCTTAAAGCATGGTGCCTCGAACAGGACACCAGACTCCAGCTGGGACCACACTGGCGCCAAGCAGAGCACAGCAATTTTTTGTGTCGCACATAAACCACTCTTGCAGGTGTGTCCCAGGATAATGTTTTCCTTTTCCTGCACTGTGGACATAGCATACCAGGGACTCCCACAGTTTCTGGATCTCTGTGGGCTGTGGGTCTGCCTCTGTCCACTGCTGCCTGGCAGGTTGATGAGGACCACAGGTTGGGCTTGTTTGCTGGGGACACTTTGCATTTGACATTTCTCTCTGAAGTGCTTTCCACTTTGTCATCTATTTGATGTCTGTCTGTTCCTTGGGCTTTTCAGAATCAGTTTGAATTCAGTCCTTGTCTTCCTAAGGGAAACAGTATGGATGACTCATGGACAAGATGGTCATTTATCTTAGTTTAGGTACTAAATGAGTTGCCAAATTGCATGAGCTTGTGCTTGAGAGGCAGGGAGAATTAGTTTACCCAAAAGAGCATAATACTTCAGCTCGATTATTCTTGGTTTCCCTTACCTATTAGAAGTCGTAATGATTTGGATGTACCACTGTTATATCAGAGTTGCGTTGTGAGGTTTCTTGTTTTCTTAGCTGATACACCATGTTCACTGCCAGCTTTGGCTTTATAACAGCATTTGGCCACTGCCTCTGCCTACTTTGCGCCAGATTTGTAACAAACCTTGCTGGGACATTACTTAATCCTCTCGATACGAGACTGAAGAAATGATTTAAGAAAAGCCCACAGTGTTTTCCAACTGGTTTTGCACCTTTTTTGATATTAAATCTAGACCTTTCCCTCCTGGTTTCCATGTGTGATTGTTTTCCAGCCTGCACTAAGGAAAAGGAATTAAAGCAAGAGGATGTGCAAACATGAACCTTCAGCAAGTGGTTGCTGCTCCAGTCCCAGAAGGACTGTTTGTATAACATTCCAATAAAGTTAGACATGGAGTTTATTATGGAACATATATATTTTTTTTCCTATTAATAACAACTATTAAAAAAAAAAAAAAAAGAAGAAGTTCTTACTGCTTGGGAAAAGCAGTAAGAAACAAGCAAAGAGATCTCAGGTGCTCTGAGGGTGGGAGGCAGTGTTTGGTCACAGAATCTTAGAGGTATCACACAGATGGGCTTCCAGCAACGTAAGAGCCAACACAGCTCTTCAGAGCTATTACTGTGTCAGTGTTGTCACTGACTTCAGAGGTACCAACTGGGCTTGCACAGGGTTATCATGGCCACGGGCTTTGAGCATCCTGCAACAAAAGACATAACTGCAGCAGAAAAAGGATGGAAGATGTGACCTAACTGGATCCTTCTGGGCTTTCAGAGAAACCTTTGGCATCATGGTAATCCATGAGTGAAGAACTTCCGCACTATAGTAGTGCTACCAGTGTGATGATAAATAAGGCCTTTCTCTAGCAATGTGATCTGTCATCATTTGAAAGACAAATCCTCATGAATTAGTGCTTGAGTAAGGGAACTGGTAGCTCATTTTAACATCTCCTCTGTGTCCTGATTTCTCAGTGTAAAGCAAAGACACTGGTGTTTGCCTGGCTCCCTGGGACACATCGCTGAACCAGCTGAGCTCTCCCCACCAGGGAGTCCATGTGAAAATGGTGTGCTATGATGTTGCTGTTGGCAGCTGTAGCTTTTTGTGCAGTCTACATGTAAAGGAATATTCCCTGAAAATACAGAGAGGTTTGCAGAGCTCCACCATCTCCTAAACCTTGTAGTGCTAAGAGAAGGAGAATCAGCAGTTTGGGTGCAGCCTCACCAGGGGGCTGTGCCCCAGCCCTCTCTGTACCACCTCAGGCCACATTGTCCACCCTATGTGGTCAGAGTTTGCTGCAGTGCTGCAGCATTGTATCCACAGCCTTGCCAGAGCCCGGGCAGTTAGAAACCAGTGGACCACAGCTTGGTTTGTGCTTTTCAAGGAATATCACCATATTTTCCTTTTGTCACTCTGAGGCTATCCGTGCCATAGAGATAAGTCCTTCTCTTGCTGGATCTGAGCTCCCAGGCACAGCTCAAACTGTTGGACTCCAGCTCAGGATCCCTCTTCCCTCCCTCCCATTAACTCCTTTCAGCCCCGCTGGGGTTTGGATCTCTTGGAAGGAGATGCTTTGTTTAACCCTCATCGCCCTTTCTGCCTGGAAATTAAAAATGAAGAAAAAAAGTTAATGTTTTGAGTAAACACGTGAAGCAGTTTTGAACCCCCCGGAGCTAAGTCATTGCTCACAATTAATTATATTTCTCTACAAAGAAATGCGGGGGGTCAAAGGGCAGAGTGAAGTAATACATTACAGGGAAGCTGACAGGAGAACAGTAAGTTTGGGCTTAAGTGAAAAAATTTTTGCTTTGCTGGCTCTTGGTACGGAGCCAACAACAACAGAGCAGGAGCTGGCTTGAAATGTCCACACGAACAGGTGTGCTGCAGACATCGCTGTGACTACTGAAATAAGGCTGTGAGTTAGTGCACGTCTGCTCAGTGTCTTTAGATAAAAATAATGTTAGGACAGTCTCGTGATGAAGATCTGCCCTTTGTGGAAATCACGAGCACTGAAATGTTCTCCTGTTAGCGATTGCTTTGCGTCCCTGTGAGGAGTCGTGTTGGGCATCGCATGGAAACAAAGAGGTCTCTTTTGTTGAAGCTCTGTTCTGTACACTGCAGTTTGCTGGAGCACCAGAAGCCCTGAGCCATGGAGCAAGGAGACCTGCTGCCCTCCATGGAGCCAGGCAGGAGCCGCTCCCCTCAATGCAAGTGTGGCAGTGGATGCCCAGGTAGCACCTCCATGGCTGGGGCAGCAGCTGTTGCTGCTGTGAACCCCAATTCCTGCCGAGGATCAACTTCATGGGCTGCGAAATCTTGCATTCTCCACCCAGAAGACCTACTTGTTAAGTAAAAGCCTTGTGGACAGATCCTAAGGGGCAAGGAGCACTTGAAGCCCTCCTGAAGTCAACAGGAATCGTTTGTGAGGGCTTAGGACCTCTCAGGATTTGGCTGTGTGGGCTTAGCAGCCGACCCACCAACATGCTTTTATTTCCCCCTAGTGTCTACTATTCCAGACCCTGTATTCGCCGCAGCATATGTTTCTCCTCTGGAGTCACAGCACACAAAACCACTTTGATTCCTAACACAGTCCCAGCTGGTCCCTCAGCACAGCGCTGCTGACAGATGCCTTCAGAACGCCTGCTCTGTGCTCCTGCTTCAGCTCCTGCTGTGCCAGGACAACGCTGCGGGGAGATCTGCACGCTGGGAGAAGGCCTCAGCGGCCTGTGCAGCCGTCAGAGCGGGATGGCGGAGTCCTGTGCTGGTAATGAGGAGGTTTGTGTCTGTAGTTAGGCTGGGGAATGGAAAACAACACGAACTGTAATCCTTCTCCTTAAGCACACAGCTTCACTGCCAGGTAGAGAAAGGAAAAAATTGCCTTATTGCATGCAAGCAAAGCTTGAAAGTACTTCTGACATGTCCAACACTGCAGGCAGCAGAGAAAAGCTCCCAGATGGGGCACTCTGTACAAACACAATGCAGCACACACATGGGCTGGCTGCCCACTGCCCGGGCTGCACAGCAGCAGGGGCTGAATGACGAGGAGGTGAGCTGCTGACCTGTCAGTCAGTCAGTGCTGGGCAGCTCTGATGGCTTTGCTTGATGTCATGGCAATCACCATCAAATAAGGTTACTAAATGAGCACAGTGCCAATTGCAAATTGCTGTATTTGTCACCACGGCACTTTATATCTATTTTGAAGCGCTCAACAGGAGGAAACTACAAATATGCAAAAGGAAATAAGCCAAGTAATTCGGTTTCATTTCAGCTCTGTTTTCTTTTGGCTGGAAAGAAAAGAACTATGCCAAAGGCTTAAGAAGATACATAATTTTTACTAAGAGTGATCTGCTGATGTGGGGAGAAAGGAGAGGGCACGGGGGGAGAGATGCGGTCAGTATCAGGAATAAAAGGGTGAGCGTGGATCGCGCTTGGGATAAATAGTAACCCGGGGGAGACGTGGTGAAGGAATAATTACATCAAGCCTGGCCGCCTCCGAGTGCATGTCACAGCTGAGGCAGGGCCAGAAGGCAGGTGGGGAGCCGCGGTTTCCCAGGCGATAGATAAATCTGTTACAACATCACTAAGACTCATCTAAATATGGCTTTGAGCACAGGATGCGAGGAGGAGGAATAAAGAGAGGGAGGAGTCCCTGGAGAGGCAGGCCCAGAGGCAGGCAGAAGAGCAAGGGCTGGAATGAGCGGAGGAGGTTTCTAACAGGGGCAGAAGTTCCTGAGAAAACAAAATGTGCCTGGATCAAGAAGAGGACTGAACTGTGACCCCTCAGATTGGACTGAAAAATCAAAGAGGGGGCATATACTGACACACAAAATCTGGGACAGAGGGAGGGGAGGTGGCAAAGAAGCAGTGGAAAGTCTCCGGGAAAGGCAGGCAGAAGGTCAGCTGGGACCAGGGACAAGTCCATCCCCATTTTCCTGGCAGTGTCCCTAATCCAGCCACCTTAATCGGGAATCTTGCATTGACCAACAAAGCAAGCAAGGTGCTGAGGTCAGAGCCTCCTCCTACAAATCCCCCACCACTGCCATTTCTTACAGCACTTGGTGACACCTCTGGAAATGGAGCCTATAAGACCTGATTTCCACCCCTCTGCCTCAGCCAGAAGCCTGCTTAGCCGTATCTGAGCACACTCTGGGTTTTCCTCCTTGCCCTATCTCCCACCTACATACAGTCTCACTGCCCTGCCCAAATCCCCCTCACCTGAGCAGTTCTGAACATGTCAGAATGCCAGCTGGGAGAGCGGTGCTGCTGCTCCCCGTCTGCCCCATGGAGAAGCACAGATGGTCCTGAGACGGGGGGGAGGGGAAAAGGGCGGGGGGAGGAAGCTGGGCACTTCTGCCCAGAAATGCTGGCAGTCATGAGAGTGAGAGATCTGGGCATCCTTCAGCCTAGTTTTTGAGGTGTACTGTGGCCAGTGTGAGTCAAAGAGTGACAGCAGGAGGCAGACGCGTGCATCAGGTACAGGTGATGCCGGCAGGTGCAGAGGACACTCATGTCATAGCACATGACCGAGAGGCGGCGGTGCTGCTGATGCCTTTATCATCAGAGCACGTGGACAAACCCGGGGACTGCCAGCGGGGATGGCTGGGGGCTGAAGGGACGGTGGGGAAGAACTTGAAAAACCACAAGCAAAGAGCTGAGCTGAAGAGTGGGAGGAGGAAGCAGCCAGGAGGCAAAGCTGTTTCTGCTAGGGGAGCGGCCAGAGTCCGTGGCTGAAGGCTGAGGACTCCTCTCAGGCCAAGCTAAGAAGCTCTTTCCCATCAGCTGGCAGGAAATTGGTGCTCTGCCTGTGCCGTGGGCTCACGCGTGGGGCAGAGAGGGGCCACCTGTAATCACTGCCAATGGCCACTAAATGAAAGAGGCTTTAAACCCGCTCGATTTTTCACCATCAGCTCTAGCACTGGCAGAGGCAAAGCACACTTCAGCAGGCCTTTAGGACAGAGGAACCTCTTTCTCTCCACACTTTGCACAGAGAGGGCTAGGGTGCAGCAGTTTCATTTCTGCTTCCTGCCTCTCATAGCTGTGTGCACGTCAACCCCCAGCCCCTGGCAGGCTGCAGGGGAAGCTCAGCCCTTGCAGACAATTTGTGGGCAGCACTCTTACTAGAATGAAATTATGCTCCTTTCTTGTGACGCTGCCCCATCATTAAAAAGTCACTTTAAGTTGGGCTGCTCCTGCGCAGGTGCCATCTACTTCCTGACAGCCTGAGCTGGCAGTACAGCATCTGCAACACCATGCTCCAGGGCTGCGCCTTCCAGCAAGACTAAAAACATAAGCCAGAAAAAAAGCAAATACAAGCTGAAATGGCAGCTTCTCAAGGCAATGAAGAAGGGAGAAGAAAAGAAAATACAGCAAATGGGATGGCTGTGAGAGTCTACATCATTTCACATAAAAGTTCTTTCTCGGCTGTCCCAACTTAAAAGTGTGGCTAAAGATTTAGTCAGGCTTTAAAAGTGTCATTTAATTTTGTCACACTGCTAAAATGACTTTCAGTGATCAATGGAAGGAGACACTGATAGTGATTAGGGCCTAGGTAACGGTAACAGAAAAGGTGAAAGATTAAAAAACTACAGCAAGCAGACAACAGCCATTATCACTGTATGAAACAGTACAGAAGGTTTGCACGGCAAAACATTTTATTGAAGGTCACTACGCTAAGGAAAACGAGCAGAAAACATCCAGAATGCTTTTTCATACTTTGGGGGTGACTGCTGCTCGTGCTCATCCCCACACACTGGGGACTGCTACCATCCAGCTCCCATGGGCTGCGTCCGTGCAGCAGATGGACACAGTATGGGACCATCAGTGACCAAAACACTCAGTCGGTTTGTGCAGCCATCAGTCGGATCATGGTGCCAGCCATGGTGGGACAGCAGAGGCACTGTCTACTTCCAGCAGGGCTTGGCCTCTCCGGAGCTCCCCTGGCCACAGCACAGGCAGTGCAGCATTCCCTGCAGTGCTTGTCACAGGGACGGGGCAGCTCTTCTGCACTGGCTCATGATGGAGACAGCAGGAAATAGAGCCTGCAGGAGGCTGCTCTCCTGGGCTTGAAACACCCTAAAAACCCAAAAGAGAAGTGAAACCACCCTTTCTAGAACATGGAAATGTTGAGGGGGTGTTTTATGCTCCAGCAGCCGGCAAGGCTCAAAGGGCAGCAGAAATCCCCCATGCTGCGCCAACCAGAGCTGTAGGTGTGGGAGCAGGGGCTGCATCTCAGACGTCAGAAAGAAACACCTGGTTCCTGGGGATGAGGGCCTGGGGAGTGTGAGGGGCCATTCAGACCCTTCTGGAACTACAGTGGATGACAAAAGACAGGGGGGTGCCCCCAAGTTCTGGGAAGAGCAGTACAGTGGTGGAGTGTGAGCAGAAATTGACCTTGTCCTGGGCCCCTGCAGCAGTTTTCCCCTATTTCTCCTTGCAGTCTCTCTGCAAAAGGGATTCCAAACAATATTGCAGGATATGTCCATGAGGAAAAGTTTTCAACGTTGGTCTTTTAA
Source organism: Phasianus colchicus (assembly GCF_987193195.1). NCBI lineage: Eukaryota > Metazoa > Chordata > Aves > Galliformes > Phasianidae > Phasianus > Phasianus colchicus. The sequence continues at coordinate 39,240,453 of NC_143441.1, forward strand.
TCAATGGATCCTAAATGCCCCAGAATTGTATGCTGTAACATAGCATAACATTTAGAAGTGAATAAGTGTCTGAAACGTAACAAAGGTTTTTAGTGCAATGATCAAATTACAACGGCTGCAAGGGTGTGGGCCTGAGATCATAAAACAAGCAATATGCAATAAATCGTAAATATTTATATATTTAAATAAATAAGAGGAAAGAAAGAAAAGGAGAGGGATCTCTGGGAGGAATACTTTTTGCATTAAGAGATTATAAGTAATAACAGCCAGCTGTAGAAGGAAAGATCTCAAATTTATGTAGAGGTTGTCAAGCTACCCAGAAACAGCATGCCGAGAAGATAAACCTCTCTCATCCAGGTCAAGTTACTGCCAGGTAAATTATGTTTAAGCCATATTTTCAAGAAGCAATAGTGACCTCACATGGCTTACTAGGTTATTCCAGCAGATTGTGATTCTAGACCTTGTTATTACCTTGGTGGACTAAACTGAATTCAAATCAGAATCTGATCTGAATGCCAGAACAGCCCTGTTCTCATAGAAATGAATTTCCATGACATTATGGGATTGTTGGTGACATAGGGTTGCAGATTGGAACTCTCTCCAGCTGCTATCCTGACAGTCCATGGGTGGGGGCTGATCCAAGGATCCCATTCTCATTTTGCGTGGAACATTTAATGATCCTTGTGGCTCAGCTGGGACGGGGAGGAGCAGTGTCCAGGCTTTAAGGGTTCTCTACTAAAAAAAAAAAACATTTGGGCAGCATTTGGGGAATGTCTATTCAGAGGCAAGTAACTCTTGTCACAGCTCTTCTGATGTAGTACTATTTCAAAGCCATCACTCACCATGCAGCCCAAGGCATCAAATCCAGAAACTCAGAAAAACTCCCATTCTGCTCCACATGGCCTTCTGTCAAAGCTCTGACAGGGACTGGGCTGGAATTGTTCCAAATAGAGAGCAGTGCTCTCCAGCACCTTGACTCACTGCAGTCATAATATTTTTCTAGGGAAAATGTGAGTTGCTATTTCTTACTAATGCCATATAGCACCACTACAGCCTTGGGGATGAGGCTTTCTGGCCATCCAAGACCAAGTGTGAACAATGAGACTTTTTGCATGTGAGTCCCCACTTTGAGAGAGAAAGACTGTGATGGATAGAAAGCAGACAGCTCTTCAGCATACCGTTAATAGCTCACCATCAGGGTTACTCAAAATGATGGAGGCGATGATGATGATATGGTCAGTGCTTCATCCTCTGGTCAGGAGACTTTGAGGTGTGACTGCAGTCATTCTATGCTTAGCACTAAGCTCTGCTCCATCTTCACTTGTGTTTGTACGGAGGATGCTGCCCAGTGGGTCTTGTATCACATCCCACACGAGCAATTGACAGCAAAGAGACGGATCAGAAGCCAGGCAGGATTTGCAGATGCTCAGATCTGTTCAAAACCCTCTGGCAGATCTGCAGATTGGAGCCACAACTCCGCCCTGAGCTGGGCTCCTGCCTGAGGCACCGCCTGCTGAGAGCTGCTCACGTTGCAGCGAGTGTGCACAGGGTTCAGACTGGGAGATCTGTGCGTGACAGTCTGTGGAGGAAGAGGAGAGGGGCCAAGGTCATCCCTTATGCTGAAAGGAAGATGCTGGAGAAAGCCTGTGCCACATGTGCAGCTCCCCACCACCTCTGCTCATACATTCCTGAAAGCTGACACCGCCAGTCATTTTTTGTTTGGTTCCAAGGTGCTCATACTTCAGATGGCGGCAACTTGACATCCCCATCCATTATGTGAAGGGATTGCGGAAATAACTCGGCTCTCCCTCTTGCTGTGACATCCATCGTGCAGCACAGAGCCTGCTTTCCTCCACCTCAGGCACCAGGCACCCCGAGCTCCCTGCTGTGCTCGGCCTTGAGGAAGGCAGAGGAGTGTTTTCCAAAGTCTGGCTTGTCCTGACACAAAATCAGAGTCCAGTTGGCACATCAGAGCTTTTCTCCTTGCGTAGCAGCCACAGGTGTTTGGGATGAAGTATAAGGCCTTTAACAAGAGCATAGAGATAATATAATATCATATTATGGGAGGCAAATATGCTTCATTAAGCAATAACTGAAAATTGTACAACTGAGAAAGGAGCCAGAAAATTAAGATCCACAGCCCTTATGTATATAGCAAAATATCATTAGCTTTGAGGTGGGGAACTGTGTTACCTTCTACACCCTGTTGATTTTAAGCACTTGTGTTCTTAACATGCACACAGCAAGCTGGGTCGGGAAATATAAACTATAGTAATTGCTTCAAATCTTGTCTCATCATTCCTGGGAACAGATGTCACTAGGGAAGGGACCTGCAGAAGGAGGAGGGGCAGAGCAATAGGATGGCCTGGAGAGAAGAGAAGAAAATCAGAGTACTGTCGCATTAGTGAAATGGGATACCCATCTGGACACACAGAGAGGGCTGGCAGAGCGCTGTTACTGCACAGGATCTGACCATGACATCTTGTAGTTGCTTTTACCAGCAAGCATTTATGTGATCAACAGCAATTAGGAGAAAATATGTCAGATGGGAGACACACCAATGGGTGAAAAACAAATCCTTCCTTTGCTTAAGCAGTGCTGGAGTTTAAACCTTTTGCAGAGGGGATTCATTTTCTTTCTGTCTTTCTTTCTTGGAGGGGGGTGGAGTGGAGAGGAGGGAAGGAAGACCTGAAGTGGAAAAACAAAACTAAAAAAAAGCAGCTGTGGAGCCGCGTGTGCAAATGTTGCAGAGGAAAGCAAAGACGCGCTGACAAAACAAGCCAGGAATGCTGGGGCCCAAGCTCTGAAACACATACGGTTTATGTTGTTCTTACCACAAACCAAAAATATGTTCCCATTTGAAATGGTTGAATCCACAGCTGTTTTAAAATCCCTTGGTACTTCTGAGACAAATGATCCAAGTCAGACTGTGCTAACAGGGTCAGTTTGAGAGCCAAGCGAGAGCTGTGACTGATGCAGAATCACTGCAGCTCCATCCCTTTCCACATCAATCATCGCCCAATGAAAATCCTGTGGGGCTGCCGGACTCTCTTACAATATTGTTTACATTAGGAGATGATGTAAAGCTCCTCCAGCGAAACTGTGCTGCTGGATGATGATCCTCACTAACGGCAAACGGGCTTCAGCTGCAGCTGTAGGACAGCACAGAGAGATGCAAGAACATACCCCGGAATTTACATCTACAAAAGCAGTCATTAATGTTTCATAAAATACACTCATTGATTCATCTCTGCAGGCAAATTCTCTCCCTTTAAACAGATGATTATAAAGCACCTTGGGGCAAGTCCACATCCTAGACGCTCTGTAAAGTAGCCGTGCTGATATTGTCATAAAAGCTGAAATGGCTTTAATACATTTCCTCACAATAGCAGTTTTAATTCGCTCAGAGAAAGCTGGCTGTCTGGAAAATAATATTTTTCTCAGATTCACACCTGAGGTCAAAACCTTGCCCTCCACGCCAGAGCTAATAAATCACGCTTCTTTTCTCCTGCTCCCTGTGAATTGCCTGGACGGTGTCTTGCGGGAAGACAAAAAAGGGCCTTTGAGGGAGCACACAGCACGGAGGGGGAGGGCATGGAAAGGCCCCCACGTGTACTGTAATCACGTATGAGAAGGGGAGGCTCACAGCTGTTCCCAGCCTTGAAAAGAAAGCCTCGGCACCTGTTTAATCTTGACTGAAAGGTCTTAAGTTATGGCCGTTATGCTCTAATACACCCCATTAAATAATTGCATATTAAACGTGCAGAAAAGAAATGCTGTTCGAAGCGGCGGGAATAGAGCAGCATGGCAGCCTCCCTCTCTCACCCTCTGTGCCCCCATCCAGGCCCTCCTTTCCTCTTCCTCTGCAGCTCATCAAGATGCCAAAATGCCCACGGCACCCAGTGCCCTAAGTCTGTCGACAGGGAGGGCAGGTACTGCTGAACCGCTCCAATTCTTCTCTCGTTTTGGATCATCCCTCCCCATCTCTCCCCTCATGAACCAGCCAGGTGCCCTGCGCAGGCCGGGACACCCCTGAGGAGCAGCCGCCTGCCTGGGCAGGTCTCACAGCGATGGGAGCATCTGGAGGTGCCTGAGGCTGCTCCGTCCTCAACAGATGAATGCTCTGCTTCACGGCAACACAGCACTGGTCCCAGGGACAACAGGAAATGCGGTCACATGAGCCATATGGCCACGCACTTCTGGCAGATTCAGCTTAAAATCAGGCTTCACATGTGGTTTTAGAGGTAACCGATGTCTGGTTTGATATTCTGTTGACACAGTCTGTTTTCAGATGTGGTTTCAAGCACAGGCCTCACAAGTGCTCCTGTCCTGACAGAGCAGCAGGAGGAGCTCCCTCAGCTCACAAGACAGACTCGTGTCAGCACATTTGAGTGGACTTGCAACCTTGGCCCTGGAGGGCTCAGGATAAGGAGTTAGAGGCTCCTAGTGTCTCAGCCACACCTGGCATCCTTGCCAGAAGGCCCCAGGACAGCTCTGGATGTGCAGCTGCAGTTCCCAACCTCGTCTGGCCCTTCCCCTTTCAGGGATGAACACACATCACTAGGTGTTGCCATATCTTTCATCACGTGCCACCAACTGTGGGGAAGGGCAGATGGCACAGTTTGGAGGTCACCTTACCAACAGTGTCCTGACGGGAGAAGATGGAGGCTCCCTTATCGTGCCTTGGCAGAAAAAGTGGATGCATGAGAAGGCCTCTTTTGGTAACTTGTTTCTCCAGCCTCAGTGCAGCTGTGTGTTTAGTGTAGAGGAAGCAGTGTCAGAGAAAAACTCCTCACAGTGGGAAAGAAGACGGTGAAAGCCTGATGCTGCTTGGTGTCCAGTGCTGTTCCCTCCAATGTGGCAAACTGGCCCCTGAAAACGCTTTGCTGTCCGCACAAAGGAGCTTTATGCTGATGAGAGAGACTTTTATTGTGCCGAAGGAGCTTGACAATACAACAGCCCTCTTTGTGTGGCTGCTTCACCCATCAGCCATATGCAGTCTCAAGGCAAGGCTTGCATACTGTAGAGGGCATTACATGATCCCTCTGCACAGAGATACATTCAGCTCAAACAGTGTTATTTTTGTCTCATTTTTTAATGGCTGCTAAGGAGGGGGCAGATGAAGACAATGGCAGGGAAACTGAGCATGAGCTCTGCAGATATTTTATGTATTTCACTTACAAACATGGATAGGAAAAAAAAAATCAGCGAGGTCCTGATTCACCTAATTGCCCAGCAGTGGCAGAAAGTGAATTGGCAGAGTTTGCTTCAGCCTGCACAGACTGAAGCTTCACCTCACCATATGTCTACTCAGCCGCGCACTACTCACTCAAACAAGCCACATGGCAGCTCGGACACTCCATCAAGGCTGTGCCTGCTGCTCTGGAAGAGTAATAGGAAATTCAAGTGTTCAAGGTTTCTGTCCTTGCTGGAGACTAGAACTGGGCTGTTTCAGTACTTTTCTATCCCCTTCTTCACTGTAAGCACTGCAGATGTTGGGAATGCCACCCTGCCCTCTTACCAGTCGCAACTTTAAACAAGCAGTTTGCTTACAGTGACCAACTAGATTGGCATTTCCTAATGCTCTTTACTGACTGGATTATCTTTCAGCCTCAGAGCATCTGCAGCCATGCGTTAGCTGGTCAGGAACGCCCTCTGTGTCAGGCCTTATTGCTAAATTACCCTGAGCTGGAATGGTCATGGGCTGTCAGAGGGCTGCAAGGTTCATCTATCGCTAACACTCAGCTGCAGGGGGATTTTCTGGAACAACACAGCCCGCAGATCCTTGCTTCCAGCTGGCTCCTGCCCCTGTTTCACCAGCAGCAGACTGCACTGCTGGGTGCTACAACAGATCCCCCACCAAACTGACTCATTTCAGCATCACATTCAGCGGTACCCTGAGCTCATAGCACAGAAGGACGTCTTTACCGGGATATATGTATTTTCACAATCCACTCAGAAGACTCAGCATTGTGACTTGCTGCTGGGGGAAGAATTCCTGCAAAATCTTCTGAAATTAGCTTATTGTTATCAGTGTATCACCATTAGAGATTCCAGAATGGTGAAGGATATTTATGTCTGATGCAGTACTAGCAGTGGCAAGAGTTAATAAATGTCTTGGAGTGAGTATTGCATACCACTATCTCTTTTGGCAGTCACCTTCCTAGCAGCAAAAAGTTGACAAGTGCTTTTTTCTAAATCTGCTGTCCTGTCAGGGGTTCAACCAGGCAAAATTTCAATTTGTTTTCTTAAGACAATAAAATAAAACAATAAGACCCTCAGGTAAAATCTTGAACATTTCTGCTATTCACTGCAGGCTCAACATTTTTTCTCTTTCATGTATTTAATATCCCATCATTGTCACCCATCCTTGCCTGCCAGGAGGTGGGCAAGGTGCCTCCCAGGAATGACAGGTAGTGGTGGCTGGTTGCTCCCAGACAGCCCAAATCCTGGCTACAGCTGAGAAGGTGAGTGCTGTGGCTGTCTGCAGAGTTTTGAGTCCACTTCTAGCACTTTAGTTTGCAATGTCAGCCTGCTTTCTCTCCTAATCCTCTCACAGCTATCTGTAGTGCAAGAGCAGTCCTGACTGAGCTGCATTTCTTTAATCTTTTCAGGCTGCTAAAATCCAAGCTGTCAAATACAAGTCAGCAAACTGAAAACACAGATGTCCATTCTTGACTGAGTTTTCCACATGGGCTGGACATGCTCAGAACAGCTTTTAAGGTCAAAGCACCGGTCCCTTTCATCATGCCCATCCTCTGCAGCCAGTAACTTGCTGCCTTTAGCATTCACTGCACTTCTCTGCAAGCATTGCTTTTCACACCCACCAGTTTCATGCAGCTGTGGCACACAACATGCATGGTCGCAATTGATTACACAAAAAAGCAAGGGCTTTGTGACACGTCTTTCATGTCACATTGCATGGGGACCAAAGATTTCCCAGCTGAAGTATTTGAGACTGGCCTGAAGCAGAGGCATTCAGAATACAAAGAAAGTGTGCTTAACAACATTGTTCCTCATCTGAAAACAGAGATCCTCACAGATTCACAGACATGAAGAGACTTGACCTGCACCTGTGCAGCCAAAGGTGCAACATACTTGTGCTCACCGTGTTGCCCATGAAGAAAAAAACATTGGATGTCCCTAAGGCTCCATGAGATCCTTTATTTGCCACCCAGCCTGTCTGCAGACCGCTTTCTTCATCAGCACAACCTAGACCTGCTCCAGAGGGCAATACATCTCACGTACAATGAGCAGACGACGTGTGCCATTGTTCCAGTGTGGGAGAAGCCCGTTAATTTAATCCTGATGAATATACTAGTACTCCTCCCATCTTCCCTGCTAGCTTATGAGTTTTCTTCGCTTGCCACAATTTTTATTCCGGCCTGTAAAGTGCTTGAGGGCAAGGACTGTCATATCTGAGCCAGGCTTGCACAAGGACCAGCACAGTGAGTCCTGAGGGGTGGCACAGAGAAGCCTTAATACTGGATAAGCAAGGGTAATAAAGGCAGAGTCTAGCTGCTGGAATCAGACTAAGCCTACCAATCCATTTCTGCCAAGGCCATCCAAGGTACTGACTTCAGGGCACCACCCAGCTCACTTGGATTTAGGCTGCTGAGATACAAGAGGAGGGCTGGTTTAGCATGTCAGCCTGCCAGAGCCAAATCTGATTGATTCCTCAGTCACCCACCGGAATTACCCCTGAGAAGCAGCTGCTCATTTTCAAAGATTTCAGGGAAACTGAGGAGCTGAATAAATATTAAAGCAAAGTCTCTCCTAATTAGGTGATCAATAAAGTGAAGTTGAAATTATGTGAAAACAATAATTCCTAGCAATGCTGTATGCAGTTATTTTGTCCTCAGCAACTCTATCACCAGCTACATTGAGATGAGGTAATAAGCCTGAGTTAAGTATCTGTATTTCCAGACAGGTGCACCATTCTGTTGGGTTTTTTGTTGTTGTTTATTTGTGTTGGAGGGGGTTTGGGCCTTTTCTACTGCCTTTGTCTGAAGCGCAAAGAATGGGCCACTGCCAGAGGGAGGGTACCAGGCTTGACAGACCAGTGGTCTGATCAGGTCTGGCATATCCTTTGTTCCTCTGTTCCAATTTAATGCCTGCTGGGAGTGAATTCCAGGCATGTGGGGATGCTTTCATCAATGAATATTTACCAACATCCTGATTACCCTGGGAATACAGTTAAAAAAATAACTCCAGGTGAAGTGAACACATACTAGAATTAGCACTCACAAATAAGTCATGAGCACTTTTCTTCACAAACAGTGAAATAAACAACAAAAACATACTGCTTTGGTTCATGCACACATTTAGGATTAAAGCAACCCGAGGCAGCATTCTCTTTGTGTTATTAATAAAAGATCTAGATTTCTAACTATTGATAAACCTTTGTATCATGTTGTAATAAAGCATTATTTTCATGATGCACTGCAGTAGTCAAATAGTCAAATACCAAGTAGTAATCTGATTTCTTTAACTGTAGAGAAACTGATGCAGTAATAGTGCCAGGAACACCTCTGTCATGCTGAGTCCCTGTGTATGTCATTATGCCACCTTTATCAGTGGTTTTCCCAGTTACGGTCTGAAGACCACTTGGTGCTTGGAACTGGCTGACAATGCAGCACTTGTCCTCCCTCCTTCCTAGCTGCTAAACTTGCTAAAACAAGCAAAGAATCAATGATCCTCTTCCCAGGTGTCACACAGATGAGTAAGTAATTGCAGCAGCTATGGGGATGGCATGCCAGTAGCTGAAGAAGAGTAGGTGGGTTCTGCGACTGCGTGTGGAGGTGGAGGACATGGCCACTGGGTGATCTCTGCTCTGACCTGTTAATGAGTCTCAGCCCCGACACTGGGCTGTTTCAGCTATTGAAACAGCGGCAGGAGGAGATAAACAAGAGCTGTTCCTGGCCTCAAACACATTGAGTGAGACCTCTGAGAACAGAGAACCTTGCAAGGTCCTCAGCTTTCTCTTCTTTAGATGAGGTCTACAAGAAAGAAGCAAACCTGGAGAGGAGCTTTGCAGCACAGCACTGTTAATGCAGTGGTGGAAGGGACAGATTCGGCCCTATGGAGAAGCAGAGGCCTTGAGTTATTCATTGTAAGGGGTTATTCTGCTTTGTAGGCTGGGTCAGTTCCAACTCCACATCCAGAAGTGCAGAACTGCTCTGGCCTACACAGTCCTCAACAAGGCAAGGCTGGCAGACACAACATTCAAAGGCCTATTTGCCTAAAAATCACAAGATTTTACAATGGCACATGACAAGAATGTGAGATCTCGGTTAAAAGACTTTTACATGGTATTTCATTGTCTTTTCTGATATTTTTCCTCAAGAATAGTTACAGATTTGATAGGAAGATTTTGTGTGTATTTTTGTCTGAAAACATCCTATAAACCCTTAATTCCAAAGTCTATGACTCAGGGGAAAAAAAGAAATCAAAGACACACAGTGAAAGCTCTGGTGCTGGCAATGCAAATTCTCTGTTCTATTCTGTGATGCTGATTTGCTGTCCTGCATGCAAATCCCCAGCCTCTAGAGGGGGGACAGTTTCACCTTTCACTTCAAGTGCAAAATGATGACGGTCAGGATTTTCTCAGCTTACTGCAGTTTTGGGCAGGCAGGGATTTGGGAAGGAATCTGGAGTTACCAGTTTCACTTTTCCTTAAATACGGCTCTGGAACTTTAACAATACCCAGACTCTTAGATGAGCATGCCTCTAGCTATCCATGCCCTTGTCTGTACTCCCCTTCTCATGCAGAGACCTCACCACAGGTCAGCAAAGAGGAACAGCTCTGCGGGGTTTCTGCTTCTTCCTCCATTTCATTTGGATCCAGTGTGCATGACCAGTGAACACCTGCATCCCATCAGCAAGAGCAAGTGAGTGGCACAAGTGAGTTGCTAGCGAGCAATGCCATGCAGGGATGAACATTTACAACTCCTCCAGTCTTAGCTAACTTGGGGAGTTGTGAATGTGACTGCAGTGAATGGAATGGAGCAGAGCTTAAACATTTATACAGGTCACCATATAATTGCAGGAAATGTAGGACAGACGTTTTTGCATTAATCTGTGGTGTTAAGCACTTAATCAACAACTTAAATATTCTTCAAATTCCCAGCCTGATTGACAGCATCTGAATAGTTTTCTATAAATTAAGTGAGCTTAAATTTAAGCACATTAAGGTTCCCTAATTAGTACTGACAGTCATAACCAGGTTTTCAGCAATTTATACTTATGTTGCAACATGGATAAGGTGTTCAATCTAGATTTGGAGGATTTGAGAGTTTAAAGAATTCCAAAAATATATGTAATGGACCGAAGCATCAGAGATATGACATCTGCTCCAGAGCATGAAAGAGACTGTGCTCTGATCCTTTCAAAGCAGTATAATTGCTAGAAAATATTAACTCAAAATAAAAGTGTCAACTGTTATTTGCAAGCAATGAGCCACGTTCCTCACTCGGGGCTTTCTGGGGCAGCCTGTCTCCTTGGTATCTGTTTAGGATGCTTCTCTCTTTTTAGTGCCAGACAGTCTCGCAGTCCTTACTGTACATATCTTCACTAACCTTGCAGGATAGCAAAGTGCTGTCACTGGTCTTTAAAGATGGGGATCATGAGATTTTGGCTTGCTCAAATTCTCTAAAATAAAACAGGGATTAGAAAGGCCATCTTCAGAATCCCAGCTTCCCTTTTGTGCTTCCTGCTGGATAGCTCTGCTTTTTGGCAGCAGCTCCATAACATGTAGGTCTGCTGGTGACAAATGCATGAGAGCACTGGCTGGTTCTGCAGCCACAGCAGCCTGGCTGCATGCTCCTGGTTAAAAAACAAGGGCCAAAAGGTTGTCAGAACTATGTCTCTGTTTTTATACAGTGCTTAGTAAATAATAGACAACTTGCAACTCTTTAATGTTTTAAACCTGTTATTCATAACTCTGCTTGTCACTTACCTGGGTGCCCTAAGTGTTATTGCTATTTTTTCATTCCTAAAATGATCAAATCTGAAGTCCTAATTACAGGGATACAGCTTTTGGCACAGCTTCCACACTGTTAACAACCAGGCTCATAACCAGCAGCAGAAAGAAACCTCACAGAGGACTTTGCAGAGCTTGGGAAGGCTGTTGTTAATGCCTCTCATCCCTCTCTGGCTTGCCAGAAGGTACAGTCCCAGTTAAACACATTAAATGCTGCCTCCACAGTGCCTTTTGAAGTCTATTTTTTTTTTCATCATTTACACCAGCACCTGAATGATAAACATTCTCATGGTCTTTCTCTCCTCCTCCTAAAGTTTCATCCGTATTTGATATTTGTTACTCCTGAAAGCCTAAACTCTGCCATACAGGACATGTATAGTTCGTGAATAGAGTTGTATGAATAATTGTTTTTTTTAATCTGGCAGCCAAAAGTGTTGCAAAAGTGTTAACTTGTAAATAATTTCCTCAGATCAGTGTTAATGTTTTTTGGTGTTTGTTTTTTTTTTTTTTCCTGAATTATCTGTGCTTCCTGTTCCAGTAGGTGAACATTAAAATAAAAATTAAAAGTTCTTTTTTTTTCCCCCCCAAACATAGAAATGAATTACCCAGAAGTTTCAAGGCTTTCTTCCTGCTCAGGAGAAATGGTTTGGCCTGGCTTTGGCGTAGGCTGCTCACGGAGCATTTCTTGTCCCCAGTGCTGCAGGACTGGGCTGTACAGAGTTGGCCCAGGACAAGCTCAGGACAGGCCCAGGACAGGCCCAGGACAGGCTCAGAGTTGAGGGATGACACTTGGATGGCAGACCTTGTGCCCATGATGGGCAGGCACAGAGTGCATCCCGGCCTGCAGCTGGACTGCTTCCCTGCCAGGCGCCCAGCAGGACCTGGCTTTGCTCTCGTTCCCTGATGTCGCTGCTAGCTGCCACTAGCAGGGAGCCAGGTGTAGGCCTGTGAATGTTCTAAATCTAATTGAATTTAGCACTTGGATGAAGTGCATGCTAGTTAGAATTCAGCAACATGGATGACTGCCAGGGTCCAGCAGCAGCAGAAGGCTGCAGGGTGAAGCTTCGTGCCCTGCGAGGCCAGAGCTGCCAGAACCCAGTGAGCAAAGAGGTTTACGTTGTCTAACTAACAGAACGTTTATTAACAGGTAGTGTGAGTGTGTCTGCTTAGCTTTGTAATCACATCCCTTGGAAATGTCATAATCTTTCGTGATGCATGAGTAAGGAGCAGTGGTTTGCTCTTGCTCAGTGTTTCCCCCTCATGCAGAGGAGGCTCTGGTGCTTTCCTCAGGACACAAAGAGCCCTTCCCATTGCCCACGCAGGAGGATGTGGCAGGATCCACACTGTGCTGTGTGGGCTTCCCTGTGTCATCGGCTTCCCTGTCTATGCACAGAGACGCTTATTAGATCAAATTCAGATCAGAGACGTGGCTCTGGCCAAGATACCTGAGCAGTCATTGTCAGGGACAGGAACAGACAAAGCCTGGGGATTTGGATTCACTCAGACAGGTCTTGTCAGAGGAGAGCTGGTCTTACAAAAGATGTTTAACATCAGTATTAAATATAAGATAGAGAAGTGCCAAACTCAGGGTGAACCACCAGCTCAGTCAGAGTCTCAGGTATACTCACGCACCTGGTTGGCAAAAATTTGTCAGTGCAGGCTGATGGCAAAAGTATTGATAACAAACATAATGACTTTCTGTCTCCTGCTTACTGTCCTGGTATTGGCATTATTACAACAAGTTCTGTGGATAGAGCAGAGCATATTCTAGACTTTCAGTCACAGCACTCCTATACTTTTGGCTACCTAAAACAAGACAGGCAGCGAGAAAGACTTATCAGTGGTGCACTGTGACAGGGCAAAGGTCTAAAAGCATGAGGTTGAACATGGGAAATTCCAACCAGTCAATGGAAAGACATTTTTCAGTGGGGTGTGAAGGTGGAGGTCCTGACACTGCAGCTAGTTCCCTAAGGAGGTTGTTGAATCTCCATCCTTGCAGATGTTCAAAATCCAACTCATCAAGTCTGTGAGCAACTCATTGTGAGTGACCTTCACAAGGGAGGACTGAACAGAGGTCCTCCATGATCCAAATTTTCCAGTGCTGTAAGGCACTGTCCTGCCTAACCAGGCCTGCTGGTCTCCTCCAGTCTCTTTGCTGTCAAGGCAGTGAAGCAAGTGCTCCAGAGCACAGTGAGGTCCTTTGGTATGACTGCTCAAGAAGCCATCCACTCTTTTCTAAGACCTTCACGAAGGTTAGGCAGGCAAATTGGGATTTTTTGTCAATCACTTGTTTTCACTGTCCTAGTCAAGTGTTTGATGCATGAAGAATGATGAGATGTGGAAATTGTACTGATTTCAAAACTGCAGAAAAAGACAATATATGTTGGAGTTAAAAATTATCTGGGATATACTAGCTTTCTTTTTTCCTATCTCAATTTCACTCACAAGGAATTTTTAATTACTTGTAATGCATAAGCTATGTACTGGCCAGTCCACATTGCTAGTTAGCTGAAGGCTGCACCAGGAGCTTCTCTCATGCTCATCTGTTGTTCAGCCTGGAGTTACAGTGTCACTGCCTACTGGGATCAGGAGCTTTCTCGAGCTCCAGGTTCACTGGCCAGTGGGCTTGCTAAGAAAACCAAACTTTTCCCTTAGGCACCATTTAAAAGAGCTTCAGAGTATTTGTCCTTCCTGCAGAAGAGAACAAAGTCTGGAGTTTTCAAATACCTGAAGTTCTCACAAGTTTATAAGGGCTCTGGCAAATTCCTGTAACTGTTTATGCTCAGAGTTAATGACACTGTGTTGTACAATAAATATGTTTTAAAGCTTCATCTTATCACTGCCCTGCACGAGAGCAGTCCCAAGAACCGTGCTTTGCAGGACATGTCTGCAGGCTCATGACATGAAGCTACAGAAACCACTCTTCTCCACGTGTTCAGCTCCACCTGAAACTGATAGCGGCTGGCAGGTTTTGCCCCAAACCAGGATCCAGTCTCCTTCTGGAATGTACGCAGATGCAGGAATTCACAGCTGCAGTCAGGTAGTGAAGCAGGAGGAGAGGAAGTGTCTCCAGAAGCAACCTAAATATCAGTTCATGTCCTGGCTCTGACTGCCTTGAAAAACTGAAAATAGCCTCCTTGTCCATTAGCTTTCAAAGAGCAATAGCTGCAGTTAAGTGCTGAGGTACCTCATGTGCTAAGGCTGTTCTGAGCAGTGCTTTCATTCTTCCAGAGACTAGAGTTTGCCTGAAATTAGAAGCTTATAAACCATAAAGGCCTGTTAGGTCTTCCTACATTTTCCCACTGATAAAAGGTATAGGATGGAGTGAAAGAGCAGCACTATTTCATCGCTTTATCATAGACACAACTGATTGCAGCACAGAAAGTCTCCTCTCTGGGCTACCCTGCATGCAGATGCTGGATGCACACGAGATGGGAAGACTTGTTAGCTCTTCTGAGACACTTTCTGTGTAGCGGCGAGCTCTTTACCGAAGCATTTGACACACGCAGAGAGGAAGGTGTTAATCCAAGGCACAGGCTGCAGGCTGGCTGCTGGTAATTGCTGCCCCATAAATGTGCCTGTCATGCCTCCTTAGTCTTTAAATATCCAAACTCAAAATAGATGTCTGTGCAACATGTTGAGCCCGGCACTATTGTTTGGCGAGGCAGTGTTATTCATTTAGCTCCAGCCAGCTGCTCTCTATATTCAGCCTGGAGGAGCAGACTGGAATTCATAACCAGACAGGCAGGCTGGGAAGCCATAACTTATTCCCTGCACTGATAAACCCATGCATCCAAAGTACAGCAAACAAACGCCCGCTGGGAGCCCGCTCCGATGCTGAGTCCTCTCCTTTCCCCTGCCACAAACAGCAACGACTGCAAGGAAGGAAGCCGCCTTCATAAACAAATACCCTAGCCCTTAATTCTCTATCAGCTGCATGACATAGCGATGCTGGTATGTTGAACGCGGCACAGAACGGCAGGATACGCCGGCAGGTCGCACACGGCGACGTACAGCACGAAGTTGAGGCCTGCGCCTTCTGCTGGGCGGGGACCCGGAGCGGTCAGTTAGTTGTAACCACATTGCCCTCTGCTGACAGATGCACAGGAGGCTGAGCCCGGCTGCACCGCACAGCCCGGTGCCGGCCTCCAGCGCTGCGCCGCGGGCCCGCAGACACGTGCTTGGCCTCGAGCTGATGCTCTCTGCTGAGAGCTCTTTCTTTGCCTCCCTTAACACAAACAAACAATTGTCTGAGATGTTTTCTCTGCATTCTTCATCCTTTTGTGGGCATGGTGCACGGCCCCGTGCGCAGCCCAGCTGCAGGCGTGCTGCTGCGGTGTGTGGGAGCGTCTGCAGCTGTGGGAGACCCATTGCTGCACAGCCCTGCGCCCACGGCACTGCTGCTGGGGATCCGGGCTCCTCAGATAACCACGAGAAACTCGGTCTGCTTCCCGTGCCCTGTATTGAAACACCGAAGCATGCAGTGAGTCCTCCCAGCCCAACAGCAGTGGCTGATGACTGCAGCGGGGATTGCTAAGTGGGCTGAATAAGCACAGCCTTGACTCTGTAAATCACACTTAACACCCTTTGGCTGGTTCCTGCCTTCTGATGTGCTGCTGTCCTCTCTTTGTGATGGGCTCTCACTCCCCATATGTCTTTGAACCACCTCCAGCACCATGTGGGTTGCAGGGAGATAGCAGTCTGTGGGGCTGTAGTTCAAAAGGCTAAGCGTTGGCATATGAAAATAAAAAGGCTGTGACCCCTGCTCTGGGACAGGGATGTGTTTTACCAATGTAGTTCAATTCCCCTTCTCTGGGTTCCATTTAACTGAGGTAGAAGGAGAGTTTTAGAGAAGGCAAGTGCAATTCCATAGCGAGAAAGTCAGGACAGCAAGGAGAGTTGTGCTGAATACTCACAATGTGCACGTCATACAGTCAAGATGCATTTTTTTATACATTCATTAATGTGGGTGAAACTTAGGTGCTGTGCTGTTTCCTAGAAAAATTTTTATCTGTAGCTTTGTTATAACAATGCAAAGAACACAGACCTTGTTGCTGATACTTTCTGTCTCAAAAGATATTGCTTTATACCATGAGTAATCATTAGGAAAAATGTATTACTTGCATGACATACATGCATTTGTGTTCCCTCTTTAACAGGATGCCCCTGAACTGGACAGAAAGTGGCATTTTGGTACTTTAACAGAGTCTGGTGCTTATAAAGGTACTAGGCAGAGGAAATGATTCTACTATTTATATATGTGTTATAGTAGTTACATAAGTCTCTGCATGTCTTCAGTGAGCACACTGGGTGAACAGTAAGGGGTTTCCCTTCAAGGGCAAACAATGGTTAAAATCAGCGCAGTTCCTTGGGACCTGAATTATTTTCATCCATCTGCTGATGGTTTCAAAATGTTTTTAAATCTCCTATGAAAACAAAACAAGTGGTAACATCTGTGAAGCTGAAGCAGCACAGTGCATGCGGGATGGGCTTGAGACCAGGGAAGGAAACCAGCCATAGGTCAGCACGCTGCCAGGTGCCATCTCCATCGCTGGAAGTGTTGGCAAGGAGGGAAGCTGGGACGGGAAAGAACTGAAGAATCAAGCCATGCATGAAGGCCATGAATAAAAAGAATAAAAATAATGAAGCTTAGGTACTGGGAGAACTCCTGCCACGTAGGAAGAGGAGCAGGCTGTGACTCATCCATCCCAGCCCAGTCACTCCAGGGCAAGCGTGCAAATCACATGAGCGTGCACCGAGGTGCTATATATATAGCCAGTAGGTGAAGCACCAGTTATTATTGTGTTTGTGCAGAAGGAAACTCCCCAGCACAGGGAAGATGCTACTCCAAGTCTCCTGTGTTTCCTGCTGTTTTTATGTATCTGCCTTATTTATGCTCATGTTCTTTATTTAAAAGCATATGTACTAATGACGGCAGGGTTGATAAATAATCACCAGCACCGGTGTGATCCCCTCCAGGTGCTCTATGAATGTAGCAGTGTGGGAGTCCCCATTCTGCCTGCATGCACCAGGTCTCCAGCAGCACCCCCAAGGGCACAGGGCTGGAAGGCAGGATCCCCTTTGGAGCAGCCCTGCTGCAGCCATCCCCACTCCTGCACTGGGGAGCCCTGCTGAACACCGTCTCAAAACAGAGACGTCAGCTAGGTCCTTCATGAAAACATCACACGAGTCTTAGCTATTGGCTGAAGGTGTCCACAGCCCCTACTAACATTAAAGAGAGAAGACAGTGTGATTTCTGAACAAACAAATGTTTAAGACATTTAAAAACTGGCTCTCAGTCCTATTTGGAGTATCAGTGCTTTGCTTTTCAACAAAACTCTTTCAAGCAGCAAATTGTCTGGCTTTTTTTCATACATAAATTCCCCTTGTTACCACTGAAAGACCTGTCATGCAAGGTTACAATACAGCACTTGCATTTCTGTGCTTCAGCACACATATATAAACATAATCTTTCCCCATCAGTGTCTTTCAGATATTTTTTTTCAGTCTTTGTAACACAGCCATGACTTGTAGTGCAGCACCAGAATTCCTTAAACTTGGGATGGGGGAAAAGACATATCTTATTTGTTTGCTTAACACTCCAAAGCCCTCCCAGCAAACAGCCTGGGATGTTCACAGCCAGCCCTATTTTGCTGTTTCCACTTGACAAGCCTCCTCCGCTGCAGTGAGACTCAGGTCTGAGTCGTGCACCTGTACTAATTTCACACTGTTTGGCCAGTTAGTGCACACAGGTGAGTTTGATTTTCACAAGTACAACTTCTCTGGAAGCTGAGGCCTGGCTGGCCTAGCTGTACTGTGTGTGGATGAACCCAGACTGGCTGAGTTCACCTGTTCACTGCATGCTCTAAGTGGACTTCATATTGCTGCAGTGAAGATACCTGCTCAGATGAATTGCCCTGCATAGAGTCAAATACTTACACAGAAGTGGATCTTCTCTTTCACGTGATTTCTCTCCCTTACTTTGCCTTTCCCAACCTGATATGCAAAGGTGGGCTGCTGCTCAGTGGGAGAACAACCCCTTTCAGAATCACAATAGGCGGTTGAGAAGGCACACTGGGAGATCTCACATAGCCCCACTCCCAGCAGATGATTTCCAGCTTACCAGCTAACAGGTTCCCCACATTCCAGCCTGTGTGCTGCTGGGGGTTCTCTCTTCACTGATCAAGACCTGCCTGGGAGCCTCCATTTCCAAAAGAGGATGCAGTACAAAAGCAAAGTAAAACAGCCACTTCTGACTTCCTTCCCTACACTGACTTGCCCACAGAAGACAAAGCAAGGCTCTTGCTTGATTTCCAGCAAAGAGGCATTTAGCCTTGGTGCTCTATTCTGTGTACGCAATTTTAAATTGCTTGCATTAATAACTTCATGTTAATAAAGTGTAGTTTGTGCAAAGAAGAAATTCAATCTGTTTCTCTCTCCCCTGAAGTGAAAACACTTCTCTCTCCGCTGGGTGCACCTCCCAGCATTTCACAAGCATATGGTCTTTTGGTGTAAGTGACGATCACCTGCCTTGCTGTCTTTAGCAGAAAAGAATGAGATGTGTAACAGATGTTCAAGTACCTGGAAATTAATGTATTGTGGAAAAGGAACTGTCACCACACACCCTGCAGACACTTCTGTCACCTGTTGTATGGTTGTTTACCTGCTGCTTGTTTTGATAATGTGTTATATGGGCTTTTTTAATCAGTTGAAGTGCTCTCAGATTCAGCATTGGGCTGAACTCATTTCCTCATACCTGGCATTTTCAGTTCCAGACTATTCATCCATTACTTACAAATCAGATAATTGCATTCCACTCACCTCTCTTAAAAAAACTAATAAATAAATGTGTAAGCATATGCTTGGTTACAGTTTGGAAGATAAAAGTGTTGATCTTCAGATAGAATAGAATTTGCTTCTCTGGGGTTTTACCTGGGGTGGATCCAAATACAAAGTCCGTACCTGAATTTGAATTTCCTGCACTTCAGAAACTTTCAGATCAGAGTTCAGGTTTAGACCATCACAAACCTCAATACAAAGCACACATTCTGGGCCTACACTCACATTTGGTTTCCTTTCTCCTCTCCCCATCAGTTTCAGCAAATGGGGATTAGGATTTCCCCTTCTCTCCCACTGCTCTTTGCTAAACTAAACCTATGTCTTGTCCTCAGCATAAGGGCTTCAAAGGGATTGCATACAGTGAATATTCCCTGTTCATGTAATAAATACATACTATATGCCCTTCTGTGGATCACTTTCCAAGGACATTCCCACTGCTGGGATGGAGGTGTAACAGCTGGACCCAGGCTCTTCTCCTCACCTGTTTCATGGCTGCTCTGTGTTCTACTTGTGATGCATGGCAGGTGTACCACAGCGCCTACCCATTCTGTTCCTCTTGTGGAAATGAGGTGATTAATTTCCTCTCTGGATGTATAAAGCTATGGTGGAAATGATGGGCAGAACTCTGCAACCTTTGGTACACTGGTAAAGCATATAATATTCTGCTGAATACAATTTCCAAAGAGTGTTTCTAAATTTGAGTAACCATGACCTAAGTTAAGCTGACCCTTAATCTCTGCATTTTTCCAAACATAGGTTTCTCCGGCTATAGCTTAACAATAAATCAGTGCCAGCACTGATCAACACAGGCCCGGATACGAGTAAAAGTACACCTAATTGGAGCTCTCTGATAACCCTGAGGAGTTGCAGCTTAGAAGCACTTTGCCCTGTGGGCCTGCTGTGACTTACTGGCCAGAGAACAATTTCAAGAAGCAATTAAGTTTTTCTCGTACAGCACGAATGCAGATGGGAGCAGAGTTGTGCCCATATGTGGAAACCTGCCCTGCTCTTCTGCTCCCTTCCACAGCAACACAACAGCCATTTTCTGTACAAATACAGAGTATGACTTTTCAACCAAAGTCCGTCTAATTTCCAAAATCCATTATGGTGCACCTGCAGATGTCAGTATAGCCTAAAAAATATATTTTAAAAAGAGCGTTCCCAGTTAGTGAAGGTTTAGACTGTGCTTTGAAGCCTCCACACAAAGCTTGTGGCTCTGCTCAAGGTTTGGGTGTTTTATAAGGGAGTATTCTGCTGTGTTAAGTGGCTCTGGGTTTCAGCAGTATCTGCTGCCAGATTTGCAAAGGAGCCTACAGCATGAAGACACTGAAACAGGAGAACTGGGGGGCAGGCTGTGCCCAGTGCAGGCAGGAAGGGCTCTTGCCTTGAGGTTTGTACAGCAGCAGGTGACTCTGGAGAGCCTTAGGCTTGGCTTCCCCAGGCGGTGCAGCTGTTGTCCATTGGTGCACCTGGTACTTCTCCTTTGGCCATACTTGCAGTAGGAGCACATGCTGAAATAGTACATGCTTCAGAGCCTGTGCCCCGCTGGGTCAGCATTTGCTGTCTCAGCTCAGTGCAGATTAGAAGAAGGGCTTTTGGATTGTCTTCACGTGTTTGTAAGAAGTCAAAGATGTGTCTTTGAGTGAGAACCAGCCTCCTTTTATTTTGCATGACTTGTTCTTTAAAGGAGAAAGCAAGGGCTGAGGGCAGGGCAAGGAGGATGCACAAAGCAGCCCTGTGATGGAACAGGGTGAGGAAAAGCAAAGGTGATGAATGCATCAGAGCACCCCTGGGATGCAGCACTCTTTCAGGAGGTGTCTGCAAAGCACGAGGCACAAGGGGCAGTGGTCATCCAAAACACAGCCCTGCTTCTGCCTGCAGGCACATTGGATGCTGAGCTGCTGGTCCTGAGGCAGAGCTGTTCTGTAGGCTGTTCTGTAATGTAAAACTGCACTTAATTACATCCTAACACTGCAGTCCATCCAGTGCAGCCTTCCTGGAAGAAGGCAAACCACTTTCCTAAGAGGGACTGCACGCGAACACTTTTAGGAGCCTGGCTTACAGCAAATGCCACCAGGATGTGAGGTGGCAGCAAGAACTGAGGGGCTGGAAAGCTCAAGTGTGGTTCCCCAGAAATGGCTCAGAGGAGAAAAAAAAAGCTCATGTCTGTCTGAGCCCACACCTGGACAAGAAAGAGTGTGCACATGAGTGTGTGTGTGTGTGTGCACATGTTGCTCTCCTTTCCACTCTTTGTGCCCCTCCTGCAGACCAGAGCTGAGGGTAGGCAGCCTCTGGGAACAGGACCCTGGGTGCAGGCAGCCCTAGCAGCACACTCTGCAGTCAGGGCTCACGTTGCGCTCCCAGCAGGCAGGCAGCTGGCTGGAGCATCATCTGTAATGCATAAAGGCTTTTATAACACTATCACTCTTAGAGTAACCTGTTGCCAACTGTGCAAGAAGGAACACCACGGCCATGCCATCCACAAACCGAATCAGTAAGTAACCACTGAGCAAAATACAAGATTTTTTGTTATCTTTTCTTCTGGTTAAGGGTTAGGAGGTGTAAAAATGAGTGTCACCCAGCACCCCAATCCTGCCAGTTACCCACGCTCTAGCAAACTGTTGTTGTGCTGGTGTGACATGCCCAGAGCTGTCTAGGACGTGAGATCCGCCCCGTGCCACTTATTTGCTGGCTGAATAGGGCCCCAGGAAAAAGTGTGAACAAAAGCCTGCTTGTCCTATTTATAGCTGCTTTGTGTCCCAGGCCCTGGGCTGGGTTCTTCTGAAGTTTTCACCAGGACTGACAGTGTCTGCAGGTCAGCAGGTGTGCCAGGATGGGCACTCTGACCTACGGGACCATGCAGGAGGTGGCTCCGGGCGAAGGGGACATGGCTCTCACTTGGTGACCCGTGGGTACCCGGAGGTGGCTGGGGTACAGCCACCTGCCCCAGCCGGCTGGCAGCAAGCGCCATGCAGCCATCTGCTGCAGCCCTATGCAGCCCATGGCCAGCATGCCAATTAGCCTAGTCCCTAATCAGTGTGCCTTAATCCAATAAGCTGGGACACGAGGAGCCGGAGGCGGTGGTGGAGCGGAACAAAAGCTGTTTATCTGCCCCAAATGGTCCCACCAAGCAGGTTAAAGCTGATGGTGTCACGGTAAACAAGCAGCTCTGAGAACACGCCCTCAGCCGAGGGAAACCCCCCAGGTCAGGGTTTGCTTTCTGCCTCAGCTCTTCGGGTTTCCTCCCTCCCTTCTGCTGCGTGGGAGCAAACTGCCTGCTGCTCCTACTTCAAGCTGAAGGGTAAAGAAATGAGCACATAAGCAGGAACCTGAGTGACTCCTGGCTTCCTGGCTTTGCCTATGAATAACATCGAGGTGTGCATTAGATCCAGCTTGTTCCCCGAGCCCAAAGTCTGGATAGATCTGCCTGTGCTGTAAGCCCCTGACTCTCATCCCTACCGACTCTTCCCTGCATTCCCTCCTTGATGCGTTCCCAGAACACTCCAGCTACAGTGGAGTCCCAGCCGGCCCTGAAAGCACCTTTAGTCCCACCCCCTGGCTCAGTGTGTAGCAGACCTGTCCCGCGTCACCTGCTGGGTCCAGCTGAGCTCTGTGCTGCTGCTGCTGTAGGAGCTCAGCCACCCAAGCTGAGCAGAGAGGGAGAGACCCGGGGCAGCACTCCTCTGCATGGAAAAAATGCACACAAAAGATACTTCTGACTGCTTTCCTCGTATAAAGTTTATGCACACCAGGTGTTTCCCTCTGACATTTCACAAAACCTCCTCTGCAAGGCTTTTGTTGCTTTCAAGCCAGTTTCCAGTTAAAAGAAACTTATAAAATTGCCTACCGTTTAACACCTGTTTAGTATCAAGAAGAAAGGAAGATCCTGAAGGCCGTGCTCGTGTTAAACAACCGCTCCCTGAGCACATCGCCCCTCTGGAGCTGGGAGCCATGGTGTAGAACCATGCTGGTCTGGGGAAGGGGTCAGCACTTGCAGCAGGCAGAGCTCAGAATGGGCTGTGCCCAGCAGGCAGACAGGAGCACAGGAAGAATTTTGCAGCAGGTAATTGCAGAACAACCTCACTGAACCTTGTCACTCAAAACCTGCCTGGAACTTCAAATGTATAGGCTTAAATACCATGAATGAAGTGGCCTCTTATTGCTTTAATGACATAAATGTATAGCGTGTTAACTTGGAGGCTGTGGGCACAGTAAGCCTGCAACTTTGTGGGCTCTGCTGAAGAGAGCAGAAAAACACTGTTTTCCACCTCCAGTGCTGCAATAAGAGCAAAATGACAAAGTAATTGCTATTGTCTGCTGTGTCTGCTTCCAGTTCCACTTGTGCTCATTGACCTTTTCCAGCTTCATTTGGCATTTGCCTTTTCCTTCTTTGTGACCAGTTCTTGCCCACTTTGATCTCCTTCCACTGCTGCATTTTAGGTACTAATCTCTAAGGAAGAAATATATCAAAGCCTTTCTTTAAAACCCTTTCTCTCAAGTGCCATTATACTTCCAAAGAGCACCAGCACATGGGAAGAGTCTGAACTTCTAGGCAGAGACTGAACAGCTCTGTGTTAGCAGTCCTGTTCTTCCTGCAGCGTCATTTCCTGCTGAAACTATTGAATCCACAGCCCTATAACACATCCTCTCCCTTTTCCTTGCAATCTTCTTTCCTGAGATTGGTTTCTGTGTATTGAGGGGTTTATGGTATTAAACCACAGTAAAGGCAAACTTGCAGAGTTTTCATATTGTCCTTAAGCTGACACACAGCTGTCTGTCTTCTGTAAATAAGGAGATGCTCAGTGAGGTCTCCCCAGCAGGCCTTTCTTCCTTCAGATCCTTCCAAATGCTCAGAGGAGGCATGAGAGGGAAAAAAGTCTCATGCCTTTCCTAGTAAGACTTTGTGATGTTGGCTTTGCTTTCAAATTTGACACTGCAGATCAACATTTAATGAGACCGAAAAATGCACGCTTAAATCCAGCTGAACTGTGCTGGCACGATATTACTGTGTTAAACTCTGAAGGAAAGACCACTTTAGGCTTGAAGTACTTTCAGAGATGTTTCTAACAGCATCCATGATGGCTTCCAGAAGCCAATGAAGGGGAGGTAGGGAGGGAGGCTACAGATTCACCACAAGCCTGACATGGGGACACCCAGCTGCTTTGGGGTTAGTTCCCTCTACTGCTGCTTTTTTTGCAAGAACCTAAAGCCAACGTGCCCAAAAAGGCCAGTCATTTCAGTACCAGATCATTAGCCTGGTAAGGCAAAGGCCAACCCTTGTCAGCATTTCTTTCCCTATGGGAAAACCCTTGTGCTCTCCATAGAAAATATTCCCAGGTAGATTGCATGGCATGTAGCCAGGAGGTACACTGCTGAGGGCCATGGATGTCCATGGACAGGTTTGGGTCACAGAACCTCCGTACTGCTTTAGTGGCACTGTAGGAGATTTGAGGTTTGTTCTCTTTCCTTTTAAAGCTTTTCCTTCCACTCACATTTTTGAATTAAGTAGAAATTAATTAGGAAAGGCTGCTTGTTACAAGAAGCACAATGGGATGGATTTTCCCTTGTAGCTTCCCATAAATGACCTTTATGAGTCATGTTCCATTGCCTCATGTTACTCACTGGCTCAGCTCTCACCTGGCATGCAGCTCAGGGCCAGGGTGTGCTCCCAGCTGCCCCCAGCCCCATTCCCACCTCTGCCCCACACGCACGTGATTAGCTCTGCAGACAGCGCCTTTTGTCAATTTTGGTTTGCTTCTGCAGGTCAATCTCTGCTGCTTCCATTGCCTCTGCAAGCTGTAAAAGCAACGCAGCACCCTCCTGTCACCTTGGTTATCTGCAACAGACATCACAGTGAAATCCTCCCACAGTCAATGCACAACTTAGGAGTTCTTCTCTTTTTTTAGTTTATTTTTTTAACCAGGCTGTCTTATCTGCAGAAACATTTCCTGAGTGACTCTCATGTCTGGCTGTGGAGATACTCTCATTTCCTGGTGTGGGTATTTTGGTTTTGTGTTCATTTAATGCCTTGCTATTTCTATCTCTCCCTCCCCTTTCGTACCGAGTTTTGCTGAGCCCCAGATCACTCACTGTGAACAGCCTGCAACTGCTGGAGGCCCAGCCAGCCCAGCCACCACTGCCTACTATTTGCTACATATAATGGTCTTAAGTTGTGCCAGTAGAGGTTCAGGCTTAATATGAGGAAAAATTACTTCTCGGAAAGAATGGTGAGACACTGGCATGGCCTGCCCAGGGAGGTCTCTGTAGGTGTTCAAGAACCATGAGGATCTGGCACTCAGGGACGTGGTTAGTGGGAGTGGTGGGGATGGGCTGATGATGACCGGATGGTTTTAGTGGTCTTTTCCAACCTTAATGATACTGTGCTTCTATGATTTTATGCCCCATGATTTCATACTATAATCAATCACACAGCCCAGCCAATGTGGGCTAAGCCAAATTTGGGGGTATTTTCTAGAAGGACATCCTTCAACTCCTTTAGCAGCTCTGTCACATGAAAAGGTGTGTAAATCTTAGCAATGCAGTGCAGAGATAAAAATGAAACAGTTATTTTGATGAAGAATATGTTTGAAGCTTCTGACAGTTTGGTGACTTCAATGTGCTGCTCACACATATGCTTTGATTTTTGTACACTTTGAATGCATTTAACATTGACATCTCCACTGGCCTGGCTGCAGTGGAAATCTCTGTCTGGTCTGTGCACAAAGCTTCCAGAGGGGTTGTTGGGCTGAGCATTGAATGAAAGGAAATGCTAAAATGAAGGTTGTTAGACTAACTGTAAATCAGCCCCTTTCTGGAGTCACATCTTTGCAGAGGCCCATCGCAGACATGGAGGGAGCGCTTGTCAGGCTTCCCCCCAAAAAAGCATGGATACTGCCTTGGGATCATCCCACAGAGAGGTTTCCTGCTCCCTGGGGAAAGAGTGCCATGGCTGCATGCAAAGATTGCAACCCAAAGCAAAATCCACTCAGAAAACCTCACCAAGCTTTTAAGCTGTGGGTGGTTTTGTAGCCCTCTGGAAAAAAGGCTTGCGCTGAAGGATTCTGGGCAGCCTGCAGTGCTGCTGCTAATAACCACTGAGATGCTGGGGGAGGTGAGTGTTCCCTGCTGAGAGCTGGGAAACACTGGCTGAGGAGTGAGGACAAAGAGATAGAAGGAGATGGAACAAAATGAGAACAGTTAGAGAGAATTGAAGGTGAAAGCGAACTGTAGGCTTCCCCATAACTGCAAAGCCCCAGACCCATTCCAGGTTTTTAAAGCAGAGCTCTGGAGCCCCTTTACACACTTTCAGGTAGCCATTTGGTTCCCTGATCATTGCTGTGATGTTGGATCAGATGACCTATAAG
The DNA here is from genome assembly GCF_987193195.1 of Phasianus colchicus. Lineage (NCBI taxonomy): Eukaryota > Metazoa > Chordata > Aves > Galliformes > Phasianidae > Phasianus > Phasianus colchicus. The sequence continues at coordinate 39,266,637 of NC_143441.1, forward strand.
GATCCCTTCTAACTCAAGGAGTTCTGTGATTCTGTGGTTTGGTTGTTTGTGGCAGCAACAACAGCCATGCAGGACCAAATCTGTCCTGTGTGCCAACAGAAGAGGGCTGATTTTAAAGTTAAGAGCCTAATCCTTCACATTAACTATGTTCTTCTGCCAGCTCTGGTCATGAGAACATGGTCTCCAGATTGCAGAGTCAGCCAACTACAGCCACAACCGCCACATCGCTTTGACCTTTGGAATTGTCTCCAGCATGGCCAGTCCTCCCAGATGCCCAGAGGTGGGGAAGGCTGTGAGCACATGGGGTGGAGGAGCCAGGCCGTCACATCGAGCTGCCCCACCATGGTGGTCCCCATGGTCCCATGACAGCATGCTGCAGTCTCGAGGCTGCAGCTCAAGTGCTAGGGAGTGCTCTCCATGGCTGTGATACCCCCAAAGGAGTGCTGCTCAGCCTTTTGTAGCAAAGAAAAAATACAGAAATAATAATATATTCTTTAAAAGAGTAAGGTATAGGCTACCATTACAAAAAAAAAAAAAAAGTAAAAAATCCCCTTTATGTATAGGATGATGGATAGGTTTTACTTGCTTTCTTTCCCCCCTTTAGAGACACTAAAATGATTCTTTGTTGAGCAGTGGGAGCAGATCACAGAGCTGCTCACTGTATCACCTGAGCTCCCTTTCTTCAGGGTGACAATAGCATTATTCAGTGCTTTCGCAGCAGTGTGGGAGTGCGGTGGCACAAAAAGTGCTGTAGCTCCATCCACAAGTGAGGACAGAACTTAGAAGTAATGTTCTCTTGTCCAAGCAAGATGGGACTCTGGATGTGGTCTGTTCCAGGGCTGCAGTAAAAATACTTCCTCTGGAGGAGAAGTAGATTTTCAACCCAAAATGTGTATAATAAATAAGTAACATGAAGGGCCATGGGAACCTGGAGTTATGGATAAAGAAATAAACATTCATTCTATACATGAACATGTACCTGAAATAGGGTTTGAGCTTGGGTGGACCTGTGTGGAGCCAGGAGCTGGATTCGGTGATCGTTTGGTCCCTCCCAGCATGGGATATTCCATGGTTCTCTGCTGAAATCCACGTGGATGATCTTCCAGTGGCAGGACCAAGCGCAGGCCCAGTGCCGCGAGCAGCAGGGTAGCAAGGCATAATTATTGTTTACTTATAATCAGCATCTTTCTGCGCCAGCAATCACGGCAGGCTGAAACCAAGCAGGAGAAGCAGGAGCCCCGCTGCTTTCGGCTGTCTGGAGCAATAATTGTGCAGTGCCACAGCACCTCTGGGAGTCTGGCACCATCCATCCCCACTGGTGACTGCCACACAGCCCGGCCCCAGCACGTCTCTGTACAAAAGGTGGAGAAATATAATGGTCTACTATTGCTCTGCCTTTGGAAAGTGGGGCTGATGGCTTAATTGAGGTTAAAACAAGCTCCAATCAGAGGGGTAAAAACCTAACGGTGCTACTTAATCTCATATAAATACAAGAGAGACACAAGTGCATGACGAGAGAATAATGACTGACTCTGGTAGGGTTTCTATGGAGAGCAGCCATTAGCCAGGCAGCCAACAGACTGGGCTGGAGCAGGCTGCTTAGCATTCATGCCTGGCGGTGCAGGCCATGATCTGGAGCCTGATTTGAATTTTAGGGCTGGATTTTAAAAAAAATCCTGGTCTGGAGCAAAGCATGGCCACGCTCATCTCTTTTGCCTGAGTCTGTGGGCAGACCTTTGCCCCACTGTGGGCAGCAACCTGCCTGGGACAAGGGGCTGGAACAGAAAGGCCTTTAAGGTCTCTTGCAGTGCAAACCATCCTACCACTCTGATTCCACAACTCTGTGAGCTATAGCAGCTGCCAGCAGGAAGGGATGAGGCTGGCATGGGGAGCATCATAAGTCCAAGGGGAAGCAGGGAGCTTGCTGCAGCTTGTCTCACAGGTGAACACCAAAGGCTCAGCCTTAAGGGAAGTGCAACTGCCATCACCTCAGCTCACTCTGGTCAGCACACTGCAGGACAGCCAGGGGCAGATTTAAAGGATTGGGCTTGCTCAGTCTGAAGAAAGGAAAACAGAAACACGGAAACCTTTAATAGCTTCATAGGCTGCTATTGGGTGTGCAGAGATGAACGGGGAAATGGCTGTATGTGTGCACTGTGTGGAATGGACAGAATAGGGAAAAGATGAAAGCAAATTGCAGGCACAATTGCTCAGATGTGCAAGAAGAAAAGCTTCCTAAATGAGAAAAGAGTTATGTGCTAGAAAGGTTGTCTGCGAGTTTATACCCCCTCTGCCAAGATGGTCTGCAGAAGCAGAACAAACCACTACTGGGATGCGGCGGCGCTGGGTTGCCCAGTAACACGGGCAATGCTGACTTGTGGAGCAGGGCAGGTGCGGCACAGAGGGAGGCACACTGAATGCCAGGGCTGTGCAACTCAGCAGACATAGCGGAGGAAAGGGAAAGCTGAGTGGCAGTGGCACCCAGGTAAGGACAAGGCAAAGTCGAGGCAGACTGCAGGAGGGTTGAGGCAGGTCTTGCTGCTGAGTCCAGGGCAGCAGCACACCAACTAGCAGGGCACGAAAGGAGGTACTCAGCTTCCAGTGCTTGGTGCAAAACATGAAAGCCTTTCCTTACAGAACTTACTGCTATAGAGGACAGCTGTTTCTTTTGCACTATCAATAAAGAAGAAGAAAAAAAAAAGGGAAAAAAAGAAAACTACCCCTGCTCCTGGCAGCCTGGCTCCCTCCCAGCTCTGCCTGTGCTCGGGCAGATTTTCTAAGCAACAGTCCCTCTGCTGTCCCAGCTGTCCTCACACCTGCTTTGTCCTGTTGCCTGCCCTGCTTTGCATTTGCCCATTCCCACACTCAGGACCTGCTCTCCCTTTCCCTGTGAGTGACAACTGAGTGCAGTAAGCTGCAAGATTCAGTAGCCCCAGTGCTATCCTATAACTGTTCCCATTTGCCGCTCTGTGTGTGCTGAACACAACGTAAATTTCTTCTTTTGAAAGAGAGCAGCAGCTAAGTACCTTAACAAACAGTGCATCTGGGGAAGTCCGAGGAAACTCTAATATTAGAGCTGCCATTTAAGTCTCAAGGAAATAAAAAGGACCAGGAGGCCAACTCCCTCTGCACGTCTTTCATGTTGGTTTGCTACACAGCGTGATCTTGTTTTACAAGTGCTCTGTTTACAAGAATGCTATGGAAAAAAAAAATTCATTTAAGTCACACAATCACATAGGGCTACCTTTGAGAAAGGGCCGATCCAGCCCTACCAGCTGCTGGCCCACAGAACTTGGCAATTGTGAAGGCTAATTAAGATTCCTCAGAGCTGCTCTCCGCTCCTCATCAGACATGCTGAGCCTCCCCCCGCGCCCCAGCAGAATGGGCGCTGCGCGGCCCGCTCATGAATTCACCGATTGATTCTGAAAATATCATTACTTCGGGGCTAAATAAAGCCGTCCCCTTTAAGAGGAAAATACCAGTGCTCTGCATAAGAATGAAGCAACGGTACAGCACCCACAGCCTGCCTTCTCTCTTATGCTGCCAGAACCGAGGATTGTCAGAGGGTTCGGTGCACAGGGAAGCCGTGCGGCTGTCTGTGAGGGGGGTGTCAGCAGTAAGCACTGAGGGGACCAACTTACATCTTTGATTGAAAAACAGTCCATTCAACATGAAACGACCACGTATTTGTCTTTTTGTGTGCTCACCTCTAGTTTTAAAGAGAAGAAACTCCTTCCTGGTATGGATCAAGGCTGAGAGTGGCTGGGTACCACCACCATGTAGCTGAACTGCAGAGGCATGCAGCTGTTACTGCAACATGACTTGAACTGGCAGCAAAGCATGAGACCTCCAGTCCCTTTGTGATTGCAAAGGTTTATATTGCTGTAAAACAGGTTTTATGCTAGAATCCTATCTGCTTCATATATTCCTCAGTTCAGGCTCTGTTTCATCTAACACAAATTGCTTTCCCTCCCCACATTTGTCCAGAACTCTGGGTTTGATTTTTACAGGAAATAACAGCTAACTGCGGGAAGGAGACAACACAGTTCAGGTAGTGAGGAATCCCAGCGTGCTGCCATGCAGTATCTCAAGCACACCCTCAGCTCGGGCAGCCACCTCTTCCTGAACAGGCACTGTTTGGCTGCACCACTGTCAGTTAAGGAGTACTTTCCCAAATGAGACAATTAAAACTCAAGACAATTTCATTGCACGAAACCATACTACGTGTTGTAATAACAAAATGCTTTATTCTCTGGGAATACAAGGAAAAATGTGATGTTCATCCTGGTTATCAAATGGTTCTAAGGAGGAATTATTTCTCTGAATACAGAAACACTCATACAGCTTATCTATCTCCTTTAGCGATGGGAATTCTTTATTTTACAGCTGAAGTTGGGATTTCAACAATCTACAACAACAGATTTCAACTTTGCTTGTATTCTCTGGTAGATGGGGCACGTCTGCCACTCAGCACTGCTCTTGTTTGAAAGCCTAACAGAAGGCTGAAAAGACAACACAGATGTAGTTATCACAATTCTCACCCAGGTTGCTTTGCAACAAACCACAAGACTTCACCATTACCACAACAAAACAGTGAGAAAGCCACAAGGTAAGTTGCTTTCTCCTTTATCTATGAAGACTTCTCGTTCAAGCTTTATGCTTGTGAAATTCTCATACCATTCATCTGCCTACATCTCAGTACTTCTCCACACATTCCCTTTGCAGGAATCTGGAACTCCGTCGTGAGAAGGATACAGCAGGTTAAAAGTGAAAGTGAGTTATTTCCCAATGTATCTGCTACTTGTAAGTTAGGTTGAGAGCTGAGATGTTTAAAAGACTGCAGACTTATATCCATAAATTACTTCTGTCTTCGACAAATCTTAAAGTAAGTGTTTAGCTTGTTAAAGAAAGGGGAACGGAGGTTCCTAAAATTGTCAGGTTATTATGTAAGCTTTCATCTCTTAATGTGGCACAACAACTCCTTGCTGCAAGCAGTATCCATGCTAAGCAACAAGACGTGTCAGTCTTACTGTGTGAAGGGGGTTCACGTTGTCTGAAGCGGGAATGGCAAACTCCAAAATAACTAATGGTTTTCTTTATTCAGGTTAGACATAACAAATTTCAGATACAGCAGTTAGTCTAGAAAAATACATTTAAAAAAATCTGCAGCAGACCGTGCTCCCTGTAACAAAATCTTTCAAAACCAATTTTACAAATTATTCTACATTAATGTAAAAAGAAACTCTTAAATTTAGCATCATGGATTCCATCAAACCTCTCTCTATCAGAACATGAGTTTCACTTTTTGTAGATGTTAGAATTTGTAATATATTTTTCTAATGTATCCTGTACATATTAAATAACCTGAAAGGCTCCTCTTGTAGTGCATTAATTTAGCAAGCACACTCAGTATTTTTCCAGTACCATTCGCATTACAGTTATTTGCCCGCAAACGTAATTAATATCTAAAAGTGCACACAGTTAGGCCCCCCCTCCCTTTCCATAACCTGTTTCAATGCTGAAACCCAGACATAGACTGGAAACGTTATGCTACTGCAGCTACTCTACCCATCATTAGAAATGTGTGACTAGAACGTTCTTAAACTATACAAGAACTGAATTATATACAAGAACCAAAAGGACAGTCTGTATTTACATAAGAAACTTCCACTACCACAGCATTATACCAAGAACTCAAAACAGTGTTACAGTCGGTATTTACTTAGGTTTTAGCTGTAAATCAGTATAACACAAAACCTAGCTCAGGAAACACCCTGAAAAAATGAACATATGTATCAAATATGACTTTGTTATGCCACAAGACAAATATCCATTGCTGGATAACTTACAAGTTCAGTGTTTGCAATAGTATGCTGTTCTATAAAGCAACTAAAAAGTTCCAGAAAGGTCGCTGGGGGAAAAAAAGAGAAAAAAATGAAAAAGGACAGCAGATGTCATGTGAGGAATTAGACCTGAATAACTGAACCAAACTGTTAGCTTAAGACAGTCACTGCATGCAGAAACCCCTCGGAAAAGCATCATACTGACCTGCATAGCGTGCTTTCTTGTAATACACATGCCTAAGATGGAACTTCACTGATTATTTTTTCACAGAACTTTTCCATACCAAGTGGGAATATTTTAAGGTTAAATTCCAGATTATCCAGTTTAAGATTAAGAGCTTTACTCTCCAAGAAATCCAGTGTATGAACCTATACTGTAACTTTCAAATGCTACTGTAAAAAAAAAAAAAAAAAAAGGCAAACTATAAACTTTTAAATTCACTTTTTTACAATGAATTTTTCAAAGAAATCCAGACAAGGAAAGTGTTGTCTCTAATTTGCATTAAAGTGGTAAAACACTTCTCCTGTTTTTCCCCTCCCCCAAAAGTGCAAAAATCAAGTTGCTTCTTGGTCCACAAACATAATACATCATATACAGTGAGAGATTTTCCTCCTGATGGAATACTGCTTCCAACCCATCACTTCCACTTCCAGTTTCCACTCCATGAAAATGTCAGCGTCCAAAGATAGCATTCAATTCCAGTAGAATTAATTCTACAATCTGGTTCTGGTACACTGTATGGACTGCTATGTTACCAGTCTCTTTCTCCGGTTTTAATAAGGTTGGACCAAAAACTATTGCTACGCTCTGATAGGTCATTCGGTTCTTTTCTCCATTTTCTACAACTCTGAAAGGGAGAAAAATAAACACAAAGAAGATGTATCAGTGCTAGAGTAATGGGGTGACAGAAAAGAAGTCCAAAGCAAATGACTATTCATTATATTTAATGACTACTAGTCTTGTTATTAGCACAGAGCTGCTGCCATTCCCTTCTCAACAAAAAAAGTTTTGTTCTGTGATACTATTCTTGAAATCCTCCCACTTTCTTTAACATAAGACAGTAAGCATCACAATAATGCCACATACCGTCCTCTTGATGCTCTGCAAGCTTGTATAAATATAGACTGATACATTGCTTTTATCAAGTGCAATATACATAAGAAAAGCGCAGTGGGCACTGCCACCTCCTTTTTTTTTTTAACTTGATTATTTAGCTCTAAGGGAGTATTGGCAATATAAAGCCTTTCACTCTGATTCTTACCTCTTCAGGTGTCTGAAGAGTACTTGCATAGTGTCCTGATTTGGTTTTGGCAACTGCTTGATTAGATCTTTAACAGCATTGACACGCTGTCTCGGTTCTTGCTCTGCAGAAGGAAGAAGTGTAGAAACAAAACCTCAGTAATTCTGTACAAACCTTCATGATAAAAATTAACAGGCTGGGGCTAAAAGCTTTGATTTCGCAGGGCTGATACCAGAGAGTATGCTGCCACCTCCTGGGCAGCCTGCATATTGCTGACAGAATTTCAGGTAAGCCTTGCAAACATTTATAACCAAAACATTCTACAATAACCAAATTGCTCCTATTGAGCAGGAGCAGAACTTCTATCAAAAGCACAGAACTGCTTTCCATACTTACTAATCGCATTGACAAAGTCATTGAAGTGGTTATAAGTGAACAGTGGCTCTGGCAGTTCTCTGAAAAACATCTTTAGAGCTCCTGTGATGACATGTATATCTTCCCATTTACTGTCATTCAAGTCAAGTTTCTCATCTGAGAGAAAAAAATGAATAGTTCATGTTAATAATTTAACTATAAAGGCCTAGTTAAAAAATGTTAACTCCTTTTCTTTCCCATGTTTATTGCTTTTAAGATATGGAAGACGGTATCCTGCTTCAGCCTCTTCACTGCTGCGTACAGAGCTGCAACAGTGTGAAACCTTTTACATTTATAGGTGGCTGGGAGAATACTTTTCAAATACTGAGATGCTCATAAGGCTGCATTACAGCAACGTTGCATGTTCTCTTCAAAGGGCTAAAACACTGTCAACAATCCAGCCCTTGGGAGACCTGCAGCAATGCAAAGTGTCCCAAACTACTCCGAAAGGAACCAACAAGATGAAATTCAACAGTAATTCCACCTCAACCTGGAAGCAGGTTCTCTTCAGAACTGTATGGAAAGAGGCAGTCAGTCTCTGCCTACTGCACTACATGCAGCTGTCCTACCAAGGAGGCTTTCCAGAGAAGAATCCCAACTCTGGAGGTAACACGGAATTTACTTTTAGACCTGATTAATCAGGAAATGACTGAAATGAATGAAATGACAAATCATAGTGTTCAGATGAGCCACTGTTCATCTTCCCAGCTGCAGGCTACCTATTGATTCCCCCTGAACCAAACACTATAGTACAGATACATAAAGAGGTTTTATACACAAGTGTACTGTCAAGCTAACAATCCCCATATTAATCTTGCTAAAAAACATTAACTTACAAGTTTAACACTAGTAGAAGCTTGGTATTT